>NC_058131.1:271207817-271300349 GCF_016433145.1 Gracilinanus agilis | reverse complement strand
GCGGGGGAGTGAAGGAGAAAGTAGGAGCATGAATCATGTAACCATGTTAAAAATGATTATTAATAAATGTTTAAAAAAAACCTATTTACAACAGATTGCCAGTTGTAAAATCAAAGGTAGGATAGGGAAGCATTGCTTGTATTTCTTGTGTTTCTCATAAGGTAAGTGCTTAATAAATTTTTCGTTGAATTCTATTTATTGAATAATTGAATACAGTATGGGATGTGATTGAAGCATATTTCCATTTTCAAAAGCCCTCAGAAAAACAAATTACTCCAAACTTGAGTTAAAATGGTATGCTATATGTGTATAAAGGCACATATGCATTTAAGTATATACAATCTTTCAAATCAGTTTTTTTAAACCCTTACCTTCAATCTTGGTATCAATATTGTGTATTGGTTCCAAGGCAGAAGAGTGGTATGGACTAAGCAATGGGAGTTAAGTGACTTGCTCAGGGTCACACAGCTAGGAAGTATCTGAGGCTAGATTTGAACCTAGCATCTCCCGTCTCTAGGCCTGGCTTTCAATCCACTGAGCCACCCAGCTGCTACTGAAATAAATTAATTTTTATCTATTCTGAGAATTCTATTCAGATCTATACTCTTAAAACAAAGGTCATCTAGTTTCTCAGATCTAGCGGGCCTCTTTAAAACATGTTTATTATAGAATCATCAGCTTTCTTCCTTTCTAATACTTTCTTCCTTCTCTTTCCAAGGATCTTTGGTAATTAGAAAATACCATACTGGCCCATTCCATTTCCCTCTTTTCAAGGGTGGGGAACTGGCTGACCAATTCAATGTCTGCTTGCCTATAACATCAGAAATGGTAAAATAACCAGATGCACCTAATCAAGAATATATTCCTTCCTATAAAACTTTTGTCCTTCTACTCTGTCAATGAGCTATCCTGATATAGAGGATAAAGGTCCACTCATCAAACTAAGAGTCACAAATAAGAACTGAATTGCCAAGTCCTTAGGGTGGCTTATCACAAGATCCTTCTTGATTCTCTTGCCATAACCTGAAGAACACTGTTTTTGAGATCTTTTAATAACCTTTTGGAAACTTAAATCCAGTATTATCTTTACCCCCAATTTTTCATGCCATATCTCTGTTCCAACATATCAGAGCCTCTAGATTTCTCAAATTAAGTTTTCTACCTTTTTTTGGGAAAGCTAAAATTCATTTGTAATAAAGGCATATTGCTTTTGGCATTACTGATGTGTCTGACTCTTGTGTCTGAATTCCACATCAGCAGCAAAGGACTAGGATACCGCAAATTGGGGCAGCCCTTCCTTTTTAGGGTTGACAATGACTTTAAATAATAAATATCTGTCTAAGCTTGCATCAAAGTATGAATGGACTATTTTTTACAGTCTAAATCTGAGTAGAACAATTTGATTGAATTGTGTCAACTAGACCAGTCTTCCTAAATATCCTTTAGACTTCTCACAATTATCTCTTAACATAGACAAATAAATCTGAAGTAGATGTCCCAGGTTGTAAAAAAATAATTTTCTAGTCTAATGTCCAAGATTATTATAATTAATTTTCTCCCATTTGCACCTTCTTCATCCCACAAGAACTTAAGAAAGGCACACAGACTTGTGGAATTTTACAGAATTTATTAATTATCCATTGCTCAAAACCTTGCAGAATCTGAAACAAAGGCATAAATGTTCTTTCCCAGAGTTGGGAAGAATGGAAGAAGGATGACCAGGCTTGAGTGAATCAGTTATCCTGAAGTCAAGTAGGAGGAAATCAAACAAAAATCAGTTGTTGGAAACCCTGTAAAATAGGAATCAGAGTTATGACTTGGAAATTGGGAATAAAACAGATTGGGAACTGGAAGTCCAAGCAATGAAATTCTCCCACTTTCTTTGGGAACTATTTATGCTTTGATTCCATTTTGTTATCTCTATATTTTCTCTCCATCTAGATTGCAAATTTCTTGAAGGTGCAGGGATTTTGTCCTACCATCTTTGAATCTTATCTAGTATCTAATTCAGGACTCTGGATAAACATTGGAATCAACACATGCTATTAACTATTCAAGGGAATGAAAATGACTTGTGATTCCCTTTCTTCCCTCCCACCTCATTAGAATAATAAAATTCTTAGAGTTGGGAAAGACCTTAAGGGAAATCTAGTCTGTAAAATCTTCATTTTACAGATGTGATCCAAACTGCCTAAGAAAGGAAATAACTTGGCCAAGTTTACATTGTGATTTAGTTATCAGAGAGGACTAGAATCAATGTGTCCTGAGTTGAATTGGTCTTGATTTTTGTTATTATTAATTATTATTGTCACTTTTATCCCAACTATATCATACTACCTTTACAAGCAAATAGCTTAAAATCATGTGAATTTAGAGGTAAATCAGAATTTAGGATAATAGAGTCTAACACTATACATTCACAGTTGAGGAAATTGAGGTACAGAGTGTTAATGGCAGCTAGATTGTTCAGTGGATAGAACACTAGTACTAGAGTCAGGAACACTTGAGTTCAGGTTTGATCTCAGACTCTTAACAGCTATATAATAATAGTACCTGATTCCCAGGGTGTTTATGAGAATCAAATAAGGTAATAATTGTAAAGAACTTAGCACAGTGTTTGGCAAATAGTACATGCTATATAAATGTTATTATTATTATTACTAATTATTATTGTTATTGTGACTTGTCCAAAGTCATACAACCAGTTGGTATTAGCCGCAATTAGGTCTCAGGTCTGTGTAATCTAAGTCTTATTATCTTTCTACTGTATCACTGCTGAACTATAATAGCCAAATCATTAAGAAAAGTTTATAAGTCTGTGTCATCCTTTGTATTCATGGAATAAATATGTGATCTGTCCCAGAGAACAATAGTTTACCCAAATTAGTCACATCAAATTCTGATCAGTGACCTAGAAGTCTTAAATATTCCCCATTTTCTAGCAATATTAGACAGAAATGCATACACAGGGGCAGCTGGGTAGCTCAGTGGATTGAGAGCCAGGCCTAGAGACAGGAGGTCCTAGGTTCAAATCCGGCCTCAGATACTTCCCAGCTATGTGACCCTGGGCAAGTCACTTGACCCCCATTGCCTACCCTTACCAATCTTCCACCTATAAGTCAATACACAGAAGTTAAGGATTTAAAATTAAAAAAAATAAAAAAGAAATAAAAAGAAATACATACACAACAATATGCTCACTCACTTTTTGACTCTCTTGGGGCATCTCTCTAAGGAGGGATAGAAAAAGACTTAAGTTTAATTCAATGAGGCTGAAAAGGGAGTGGAATAAATACAGGGATTGTGGGAGTCATCGGGAAGTCATTAAAAGAGGTAGATAGAAAAATGAGTTGAGAATAACTTTATTCTTATTATCAAGAGGAAAATGTGGACTGAAGAAAAATTTAAATTACCCATTTCACTGAAGTAAGAAATATCCGTTTTTCCCAAGCCACGAGACATGACTAAGGCCTCAAACTTCGCTTTATATACTTTAGGCATAGAGCTCCTTCTTCCTGAAACAAGATGATAGGCAAATAAGTGAAATGATTTGAACCTGGGAGGCTTCATTATTCCCCAGGGTTGGCTCACTGCCTTAGGGAAGATGATTTCTAGTTATAGGTTCCTAGGAATTAAGAGCTGGAAGAAAGATTAGAAATCATCTACTTCAATGCTATGCCTTCCTTTTATTCTCCCCCTCATTTTATAGATGAGGAAATTGATCGCCAGTGAAGTGAAATGTTTTACTGAAGGCTGCATGGGCATTAAGTAAGAGATCTAGTGTTTAAACCTATATTTTTAAACTCCAAATCCAGTGACTTGTTGAGAGTGGAGGAAGTTGGTAATACTTTTTGTCGTGGACATGCCAATTGTCTTAGATAAATATCAATGGGTTTGAATAAATCCTTGTTCGTAAATGCACCACTTGAGTTCATTCTTGAGTTCTATTATATTTTTTAATTTGCATTCATGTCCTAGGTATTAGAATAAAGATGATGCTCACTGAATATAGTGAGGATATTAGGTAGAAGGCATTCCATAGGGGAATAATGTAGGCTAAAGGTCCTAGAGAGGAAGAGCATTTTGCACAGAAATAGCCATTGAGGTAAGATTAGGAAATTGGATGTCTTGTTAAAAAAATCATCTAGTCATAACTGACATCAAACTATAGTATTAGAGGGTTGGCCTTTTAGGATTTTAAGATATTTTAGCTTATTAATAAAGCATATAGTTAGAGAAATGAAGAGAAAACAAGTATTGCTTTTGAAGCTGACAGAAGACTTACCAAATAGTTCCCATATTCCAATGTTCTCCATTTGACTATATACAATTAGGAAGTTCTTATAGTCTGTATCTTTTATGAGAAAGTAATCTTCAAGATCTGTGAAAGGAAATAAGTAGTGGCAATGTCAGGTTTCCCCTATTCATTCAAGGCAAGAGACCTGACCTTGTTACTTTCTGTCTTTTGTACACAGTAGATAATTAGGACCTGTTTGTTGAATGAATCATTGAATATAAATGTCCTAGCCAACAGCATAAGCACTGATGATCTTGTTTCAGTAATATCAGAAGCATGTCTTCAGACGAAATCTGAGGAATCACTCTTCCTCTGTCCTCTAGCGCCCTTCTCCTGAATAAGTGTTGAGATCACTATGTGAAATGTGACGTTTTTCTTGTCTTTTCTTCATTTTCCTACCAATGTGGCCTACCAATAGTAAACTGATAGCACATTGAAAATAGAATTCCCACATTGGGACCGACCCTTGCATTTAGCTTTTAAAAGAAAACAAACCCATTAAGGAGGGATAGGTATAAACCCTCACATCATAGCCCCACCAATCAGGAAGAGCTGGAAAAAGAACCAGACTTCCATCTGGTCTCTGCAAGCACATACTTACACCTAACAGTTGGCTGGATGGAGATGATGGAAAGGTGAAAACTCTATTAGAGGAAGTGGGAAAAGATACCGAGTTGATCAGCTTCACTAAAACCTTTAGAGAGGCCTTAAGTCAGCATTATCCTCACAACTCCAATGAGAAGGAATATTATAGAACAGCCAGAAAGAATGGTCACTGTGGGCAGCCCAGACCTATCCCCAAAACTACTTTATAGTTCATTCGATTCCTAGCACAGGGACGGACACATAGTAATTTAATGGATACTTAGTGTATCAATATGTGCATGCATTTGTGACTGAATGAAAAAATATAAATGTTCAACTTGTTAACAAGAATCTTTTTACACATGTACAGATGGCATCGGGTCCTCTACATTTTCTCTAATTAGTCATTTCTATTACTGGGATAGAAAGGCTACATTGCTACTAAGCCCAAGGGTAGAAACCTAATAATACATAACAGAATACATAATACATACATATAATAAATACATAAAGGGAAGATTCATGATAATCTCTGCTTTTGCCAATCTGGAGAAGTTTGATTCATATAGGTTGTTATGGGTTATGGGACTTAATGTCCGGAGCATGGTAAAGACAAAAATAAACAAAACAAACAAACAGACAAAAAAACCACTGTACTGGTGACCATCAAATATAAATTTGAGCCCTAGCTTTTATATTGACTGCAAATCCCCTGACCTCTCTGAATCATACTTTCAGATGAGGAAGAGTAAGAGTAAAATAAGACTTGACAATCCTTCCATTTTTTAAAATGAAATCCAAATAATATGTTTGATTCTTATATATATATATATATATAATTTACGATGCAATTTTTCCAATTCTAAACATCATCTTTTTTTAAAAATATTTTTGAATAACTAAAAATTACATGGTGTATGCCTCTGCAATATATACCAGGAATAGTAGTTCCCTTCAGCTTTCTCAACCTTTGAAGCTAGGCAGAATATGAATCTTCTTCCTCAAATAAGGGAAATGGCAAGAACAACAAATCCAATGTGTGAGTGGTGAAAGGCCATTTTTACATATAATTCATTCTTTAGTATCATAAGACCCTAGTTTGTCCCATTCAAGAGCTACAGACTCTAGGAAATTTTTAATTTTTAATCACTTTTAATCATGGCTACATAATACTCCAAAAGGAAGCCAGTCATTTTGAAGGATGTTTTTAGGAAGATGAATTCAGTAAAACAAAATTCACTCTCTAGGTACAAGTTTTGGTGAATGGCTGAAGAAATTGTAGCATATCAATGAAGGACCATAGAATTTGAGAATGAAAGAGATCTGAGAAATTAGCTAGTTTAACCCCCTCGTTTGACAAATGAAGAACCTAAGATACAGAGAGATATATTTGCTACAGGTATTAAGTAGTAAAATCAGGATATGAACTTCAGTTTTTTTAATGAAATATTATGGGTTTTAAAAAGATGAATATGCAGAATGTCCCCCAAAAAGTGAACTTGCATGAAATTATACAAAGCAAAGAAATATGAACCAGAAAAATCACACATAAACTGAATTTAAATACAGTTATTATAGTTTTCTAAAGAAAATAATAGCAACAGTATCTGGTAAGCAGACATCTAAAAAGGGCCAGAGATACAAATAAAATGTTATTGTTATTATTTTGCTGGGTTTTTCTTTTAGCTAACTCAATAATTATTCATGATTTGACTCCTTATTTTGCCTATTTGTTTATATATGTTATAATTGACTATATATTAAAAGGAAAATGAGCTTACATTATTGCTATTATAATCATTCAAGAGAGGAGCCATCAAGTACTTCAGGTTTTTGTTTTTTTCCTAGTTCATGGTGAAAAACAATAATATATCTAAGTGATACTTACTAGTCAATTTGTATCGGCCAGGAATCTTGGTTGCAGTGAGTGTGACATTAATTTGTTGACATATGTCATTCTGACTGGAAAATAAATTTAATATTATTTTGGGGTTTTCTCCATGAACTTTATGTGATTCATATGTCTTTCGCCCCATTCAAAAGAATCACAATTCGTAGAGTACCAACGAGAACCAAATCGCCAAAGGCCTTTTCTCAGTGGTCATTTTTTACCTCTCTACAATGTTTGACCCTATTGAATACCTTCTCAGGATTGCTTTCTCCTTTCTGAGTTTTTCTGACCCTATTCTCTATTGGTTCTTCTTCAATCTGCCTGACTACTCCTTCTCAGTCTGTTTGGCTCAACCAAATCACACTCAATTGTCTTGACTCTGGTCTAGGTTATCTTGCCTTTCCTCTCTTAATTCTTTCATTTTGTGACCTCATCGGTTCTGATGGGTTCCATGATTATCTCTCTGAAAATCACTCACAGATCTATATATTCAACCTTCCCGAGGGCTGTAGGCCTGAATCATGGACAGTATATTGGACATCTTGAAATGAAGGTTCAATAGATACCTCAAATTCAACATTTCTAAAAAGTAACTCAATTGTTTTTCCCCCAAAGGGTTACCCCTTCAGATATTCCAAATATTATCAAGCATTACTTAAATCATGATTACTTTGAACTCCTAGATTCACAACTTCTGTCATCCTTGTTTTCTCACTCTGCCTCATTCCACCTATCTATAAAATCTCCTTTTTTTCTATCTCTGTAATATCTTTTTCACAACTCATGAAGACACTATCCTCCTATAGGCCCACACCATTTCTCACCTCTACCATTGCAATAAAGTCCTATTTTGCATCACTGCCTTTAGGCTCATTCCAACTAATCTATCAGTAGCAACAATGTGACTCATTTTTTAATAGATTTCCTTGAAAATGATCAGTTTCTTTTCTTTGGAAGAAAGGAGTAACAGAGGATTTCCAGGTGATTAGAAGGTATACATATGGATAGTAGGGGTTTGAAACAGGCCCAATATTCAGTGACTTAGGAACCCTTTGCCTTAAAAGGAGAGAATGGCATATGGCAGAGGCAGATACAATAGGACTTGATAGGATGAGAATTGAGGAAGGCACGTAATATCCCTTCAGATTAGTCTCATTTTGGCTCAGCCCTCTCAATGTTTAATTAAGTTGCTATTCTTTATGACCACTCAAGTTTCAAATACCCATGCCCAATATTCTTTATTCTGTAGTTTACACATAAATTTTCTCCTATAGAACAGTTCCATTGACTAGCTCTCTTCCTTCTCACATTCTATCACCCATGCCTGGAATATACTCCTTTCTCATCTCTACCTTTATAATCCCTAGTTTCATCCACCATTTAATTCAAGTGACACATACTAGAAGAAATCTTTCTTGATTCTCCCTCTCCCCAGGTCCTAGTGCCTCACCCTCCTTAATTAACCTCTATAGGACTCAAGTTTGTTGTTTGTTTGTTTTTTTTAATTTGGGAAATTAGGATTTGGGACATGGAAAAAGGCAGAATTAAATAATCATTAAAGTCTGTCCCAAGTCTAAATGCTGTGAAAATGTGTAAATAACTTATTCAGAGATAGAACAACCCCACATAATACTGTTAGAATATACAAATGTTGTACTTACTTTATATAGGTAATTGTGAAAATTTCTCCATTCTTTTTGACTTGGAAAGAGTAGATTTGAAACCTACTTCTACCACCTGGCATTATCATCTCTGGTCTTTTAGATGCCACTGCAATGGAATACCACCTCCCATTGATCTAAAGAGAATCATGAAAGACATTTCAGATAGCTGCTTTTAAAAAGTTATCCATTTCCTATGATATTGGCTTCCATTTTGAGACAAGCATGTATTTATCTATAATAATCAAAGAAGTTGTCTTTTAATTTTTAAAGACAAAATTCCAAGAATGTCTAATGCAAATGCCAAAAATTTCTTAGAATTTCGTGAGGAAGAAGACTGGCTATGCTGGAAGGCAAGGAATAATCTGTAATAGCAGTATGAGAGCAATCAGTTGAAGCCTGATATGGATATGGATACACCAGCTATTTCACTGGCCTACCAATCTCTCAGGAATAGGATGGCCTTCTGCAGTGAAATAGGTGCAAGGAGAATGGATAGAATGAATTTAAAGGAATGGAAGACAGAAAGATGAGCAAAATGAAAAGAAACAGAAAGAGGTACCAAAAATAAAGAGTAGGGGTACAATTACCATAGCTTGCCATGCCATACTTAAAATCTCTATCTCACAAATGAAGACTCAGAGCTCTGCTTGATGATGGTACCTGGTCAGGTTTGAAGTCAGCATATCCCTGGATCCTTTCATTAGGCACTAATGCATTGGTCATGCATAGACCAATGGTCAGAAGTAGAAGTTTCATCACTGTAAAGGAACTCTTTTCTTCTTAGACAAGAAGTAGAATTAATAAGAATGAAGGGCATTGACAAGTCAGGTTCCTTTATATTATATCCTCAGAGGGTTGGCTTACTCTGAGGACTTGGCAAGGCATCTATCCCACTCCCTACCCCCTATCTCACCTCCAAATTTCTCTCACATACACATTTCCATCACATACACACTGACTCAGCATTCCCCAGCTACCAATAAATTCTGCCAAGAGATATACTATTGTCCTTGGAACTCTGTGCTGCCTTAAGGATTTTTTTCTTAATTATCATTAGTACTATCATTTCAACAAAAGTCATTACATTATCCTTGGCACTTGGTGATGTTATAGAAAAACAATACTAATTTTTAGAATGATTGTTGGTCTTATCTGTTGCCTGAGCTGTTAGATCAGATTATACATTTAATGTTTCTTGTCTAAGTACAAAATGGTCATCTTAAAATGAATCAACGTGAGGAAGAAAATGAAAAAATTAGTGCTCACTTGTGCTTTTACTATACCCTGAAGTGAAAATTGACTCAGGTAGCAACAAGTGAGTCCTTTTGGGGGAGCTATAGTCTCCCTATACTGTGCATCATGACCACCAGTCCTCTGCCTCTGGATTCTATGCTAGACTTTGTATCTCCTTTTTAAAAACTCTTTCTGAACATCAGAAGCAGCTAAGGAAACATTTTTTAGATGAGTACTCTTAATGCAGAACATCTCTGTCTAGCCATCCCTGCCAGAGTCTTCCCCAGTGTGTGGCAAGTTAAGAGTGATTGCAAATAAATACATGTACAGATTGATATTTGCTTATTATGTGAATAATAATTCATGTGAATTAGTGAAGGAATTTTATTAGTTATTTTGAAGCTTCTTTGGCTTGTGGGCCTATTGGCAGGTGAAGCTGAGATGGTAAACTTAAAGGGTAAGAGCAAGGATATAGGAGAGAAAATGTGAAAGTTAATTCTGGGGGTAGAAAGAATACAGGAGCAATGTATAGTCTTTTTTATTCTATTATGCTATAAGGAATATAAATCTGAGTTGGTTACAAAAATTTTTGGATATATTGTCTTTTATTTTTGTCTTCATTCAGTAGTGATGTCAGACCATTAGTGATATCTCTTTACTTTGTCCTACATTGGCTTAGATATTAGTGTTTTTTTAATGTAGATTATTGATATCTTTTTATTCATCATCTACAATGTCCACTATATTCCTCCCAGAGAGTAATCCCTCATAATAAAAAGTGAAAAAGAAGAAGAAAAGGGTTTAATAAAACTAAGTGACCTGTCCAAAAAAAAAATTGGGATTTTCATGCGATGTTCCACATCCATAGTCCCTTACCTTCTCAAAGAAGTGGGAAGAAATAGCTTATTTTGTTTCTTTTTTAAGGTCAAACCAGATCATTATAATTTTACAGGTATTGTGTTTCAATTATTTAGCTGTTATAATTGCCATTCACATCTCTGAAGTCATTGAGTAGAATGTTTTCCTTATTCATCTTACTGGCTGAATCAGTCTTTATGTCTTCTTATATTTCTCTGTGTTCATTATATTATCTTTCCTATAAGATAGTAATATATCATTGCTTTCACATATCATGATTTGTGATTTGTTTATCTATTCCTTAGTTGATAGGTATGTAATTTATTTCCATTTATATTCTATCATAAAAGTAATGGCATAAATTGGTATACATGGGGACTTTCATTTTTGTCATTAATCTCATTGGGCTAGATGTTTTTGGTAGTATTTCTGGGTCAAAGGGTAGAGACATTTTACTTATACTCTTTGCATAGTTCCAAAAAACTTTACAAAATGTTGGACTAATTCACATATCCACCAACGATGTATACACTTCTTTCTAAAACCCTTCCAAAATTGATAATTTCCCTCTTTTATAAATTTCTTTTCCAAATTACATATTGGTACAATTTCCAATAATTGTTTTCTGACATTTTTTGTTCCATATTATCTCTCTCTCCCACTCCTTCCATTTCCCCAAGAAGGCAGGTAATAGGATGTAGTTTGTACCTGTGTTATCATACAGTACATATTTCCATATTCATCATGTTGTGAAAGAAGACACATATCGTTTATACTGGAAAAAATTTCATGGAGAAAATAAAATGAAGGACTACATGCTTCAATCTGTTTCCAGACTCCATCGACTCCTTGTATGATGGTGGATAGTCATTTTTGTCCTGGGTCCCATGGAGTTTTCTTGGATCCTTGCATTGCTGATAATAGTTTTCAATCACAATTAATTATTATGATGTTTTATTGCTGTTACTGTGTACATTCTCTTGGGTCTACTCACTTCACTTTGCATCACTTCATATTAGTCTTTCTAGGTTTGTGTGTGTGTGTGTGTGTGTGTGTGTGTGTGTGTGTGTGTGTGTGTGAGAGAGAGAGAGAGAGAGAGAGATTGCCTGAATTATCATTTCTAATAGCAAAATAGTATTCCATTACAATCAGTCTGAGATCATAATTGCTACCTTTGCTTTTTGAAATTTGGCCGAAACATAGTAGATTCTGTTCCAGCCTCTTAGCTTTACTCTGTGTGTCTCCCTGCCTTAAATATGGTTCTTCTACACAACATACTGTAGAATTCTGGCTTTTAATCTACTTTCCTCTGCTCTTCTGTTTTATGAATGAATTCATCCCATTCACATTCACAGCTATTATTATTAACTGTGTCTTTCTCTCTATCTTATTTTTCCTGTTTATCCTTTTCTTTTTCTCCTTTCAGAATTTCCCTGTTCAAAAATATTTTTATTTCTGACTACTGATTACATAAGTTTATCTTCTTTTTTGTTCGCACTCTCCTTTTCTTATTCCCCCTCTGCTTCTTACTTCCCTTTAGAGTAAAGTGAGTTGCTATAGCCAATTGTGTATGAATGTCATTCCTGCTTTGTGCCGATTATAATGGCAATAAGTCTCAAGCATTGTTTGCCACCTCACCCTATGCCACACTTCACTGTATTGATTTTTATGTTCCTTTCAAATGAGATAATTTACCCCTAATTTTCTCTTCTTTTCTCTTTTCCCAGTGTTTCCCTCTTCCTTATCCTTTAATTTTGTTTTACTTTATTTTGTTTAGGCATTAGAAATACAGATATATATTCACTAAAAAGTTGCTAAAGTCTTTTATATCTCAACTTTAAAAATACATTGTGGAAGCAGCTGGGTAGCTCAGTGGATTAAGAACCAGACCTAGAGATAGGAGGTCCTAGGTTCAAATTTGACCTCAGACACTTCCCAGCTATGTGACACTGGGCAAGTCACTTGACCCCCATTGCATACCCTTACCACTCTTCTCCTTGGAACCAATATACAGTATTGACTCCAAGATGGAAGGTAAGGGTTTAAGAAAAAAAAATTAAAAAATAAAAATACATTGTGTGATATATATATATATATATATATTGAGTATTGGATAAAATTCACCTATAAATTTGTCTGGATCAATTTCATTTTCTGAAATTGGATTGTTTAGTATATATATATATATTAGAGTCAGTGAATTTAGAAGTTTATACTTTTAGCCAATCAGACAAGCTCATAGTTGTTCTGCTACATAATTATTCAGATATAATCTTATGACAGATAATGTAAGGACTAACAATTTATTTGTTTTATATTTGTTAGGATTTTACTTCCTTTTCCTCATATTGACAATGTGATTTTCTTTGCCCTGCCTTTTAAAAAAAGTCAAATTAGCAAAAATTTATTGGTTTTAGTACTTTTGAAGACCTAGGTTTTGTTTCATTTATCAACTCTAAAATATTGTTTTATTTTCTTTTTCTCTTATTTTTTATATTTTGGTTCTTCTTTGAGGTTTCCTTATTTGTTCTTTTCAAGAAGTTTTCATTGCATATCTGATTTGAAAGTCTTTATATTTTCCTAATTAGTATTTTTGGAGAAATGTTTTTTTAAAAATATTTGAAATATGATTTTTAAAAAAGATTTAAATAATATTTTAACTATTTTAAAAATATTAATAAAGATTATTTATTAACAATTACATGTTATAACAAATTTCCACACAAGTTATATGATTAAAACTATCTCCCTCCTTCCATTCCCAACCCACTCCTGATGCTGGCAGGCACTTTGATCTGGGTTATCATGTAAAACATATTTCCATATTGATCATTTTTGTGAGTAATCTTATAAAACCGAAACCCCAAAATATAAACCCAAATAAATAACTGAAAAATCAGATGCTTTCATCCACTTACTGTCTCCAATTGTTCCTTCTCTGGAAGAGGATAACCTTTGTCAAAAGTCCCTCAGAATTGTCCTGAATCAATGTATTGCCAATAATAACTAAGTCTATAAATCAATGTATTGCCAATAATAACTAAGTCTATCACAGTTGATCATTCCAAAATATTGCTGTTACATGTGTAAAAGGTTTTTCTGGTTCTGCTTATTTCACTCTGCATAAGTTCATGTGGATCTTTCTACTTTCCTTTTGAAATCATCCTGTTCATCCTTCCATACAATACAATAGTATTACATTACCATCATATACCACAATTTTTTCAGCCATTCCCTAAGTGATGGGCAGTCCCTAAATTTCCAATTCTTTGTCACCATAAAAGAGCAGCTATAAATATTTTTGAGCAAGTAGGTCCTTGATGAGACCTCCTTGACACTGAGGTCCACTCCTTTCCTTTTCTTTAATTTATCTCTCCATGATACAGACCTAGTAGTGGTATTACTGGATCAAAGGGTATGCATTGTTTCATAGTCATTCAAGCATAATTCCAAATTGTCTTCCAGAATGGTTCATAGCTATATCAGCAATGCCTTAATGTCTCAATTTACCACATCCTCTTCAGCATTTATCATTTTCCATTACTGTCATGTTAAACAATATGATAGGTATAAGGTGGTACCTCTGAATTGTTTTAATTTGCATCTCTCTAATTAAGAGGAATTTAGAATGGATTTTTTCACGTGATCATTGATAGATTTGATTTCTTCATCTGAAAACTACCTATTCATATCTTTTGACCATTTGTTGGTTGGGGAATGACTTGTATTCTTATAAAGTTGATTCTGTTCTTCATATATTTGAGAAATTAGGCATTTTTCAGAGAACTTTGTTATAAAATTTTCCCCCAGTTTGTTGTTTTCCTTTTTATCTTGGTTTCATTGGTTTTGCTTGTACAAAACCTTTTTAATTTAATATAATCAAAATTATTCATTTTACATCTTATAATGTTCACTATCTCTTGTTTGGTCATAAATTCCTCTCTTCCCCATAGATCTAACAAGTAAATTCTTTTATGTAATCCAAATTTATTCATAATATCAGCCTTTATGTCTAAACCATATATTCATTCTGATCTTATTTTGGTATAGACAGTGAGGTATTCATCTGTACCTAATTTTTGCCATATTGTTTTCCAATTTTCCCAATAGTTTTTGTCAAATAGTGAGTTCTTACCCCAAAATCTGAGATCACTGAAATTATCAAACATTAGATTGCTGAGTTCATTTATCCATATTTTATTCTATTGATTCACCCTTCTGTTTCTTAGTACCAGATTATTTTGACAATTACTGCTTTATAGCACAGTTCAAGATCTGATACCAGTAGACCACCATCCTTCATATTTTTTTTTCATTAGTTCCTTTGATATTCTTTATCTTTTATTCTTCCAGATGATTTTTATCATTTTTCTATTTCTATAAAATAGTTTTTTGGTAGTATGATTGTTATGACACTGAATAAATGAATTACTTTAGATAAGACTATCATTTTTATTATGTTAGCTCAGCCCAGTGTAAGTAATTAATATTTTTCCAATTCTTTAGATCAGACTATTTATGTGAACAATGTTTTGTAACTATTAATTTATAATTCTTCTGTTTGTCTTGGCAAATAGATTCCTAAGTATTTAATATTGTCTAGAGTAATTTTAAGTAGAACTTCTTTTTCTAACTCTTGCTGCTGGACTCTTTTGGAAATATATACAAATGTTGATTATATATGAGTTTATTTATTATCCTACAACTTTGATAAAGTTAATTATGTCAACTGGTTTTTCAGTTGATTCTCTAGGATTTTCTAGGTATACCATCATATCATTTGCAAACAATGATAGTTTAGTTTCCTCTTTGTCTACTTTAATTCAATTTCTTTTTCTCTTTGCTAAAGCTAACATTTCTAGTATAGTATTAAATGATAGTGGTAATAATGGGCATCCTTGCTTCACTCTTGATTTTATTGGGAAGGCTTTTAACTTATTCCCATTGTAGATTATACTTGCTGATGATTTTACATAGTTGCTACTTATTAGTTTAAGGAAAGGCCCTTTTATTCCTATGCTTTCTAGTGTTTTTAATAGAAGTGGATGTTGTGTTTTGCTGAAAGCTTTTACTGCATATATTAAGATAATAATGTGATTTCTATTACTTTGGTTATTGATATGGCCAATTATGGTGATACTTTTCCTCTTATTAAACAAGCCTTGTATACTTGGCATAAATCCCACCTGGTCATAGTGAGTGATCCCTGTTATATATTGAAGTAGTCTCTGCTAATATTCTATTTAACATTTTTGCATCAATATTCATTAAGGAAATTGGTCTGTAATTCTTTCTCTGTTTTTGTCTTCTCAGCTTAGAAATTAGATTCATATTTGTGTCATAAAAAGAATTTGGTAGGATGCTTTCTTTCCTTATTTTGCCAAATACTTAATATTGTATTAAGATGCATTGTTCTTTAAAACTTTGATAGAGTTAACTTGTGAAGCCATTTGGCCCTGGAAACTTTTTCTTATGGAGTCCACTGATGGCTTGTTCAATTTATTTTTCTGAGATGGTATCATTGAAGTATTCTATTTCTTCTTTTTGTTCATCCAGGCCAGTGATTCCTAAAGTGGGTGCTACAGTGATCCAGGAGGGCGGTGATGGCCACACTTTCTTTTTGTATTACATTCTATTCTGAGTTCAATAAATAGTTTCATAATTTCCAAGGGGTGCTAAGTAATATTTTTTTCTGGAAAGGGAACAGTGAGCCAAAAAAGTTTGGGAACTACTGATCTAGGCAATTTATATTTTTGTAAATATTCATCCATTGTTAAATTTTTGTCATATAACTAGGCAAAATAACTCCTGATTGCTTAAACTTCCTCTTCTTTGAAGGAAAATTCACCATTTTCATTTCTGATACTGTAATTTTATTTTCTTCTTTCCCTTTTTTAATCAAATTAACCATTGCTCTATCTATTCTATTTGTTTTATCATAGAACTAACTCCATCTTATTTATTAGTTCAATAGTGCTTTTTTTTACTTTCATTTTTATTAATTTCCCCTTTGATTTTTAGGATTTCCAATTTTGTCTTTAATTGGGAATTTTTTATTTGTTCATTTTCTAGTTGTTTTTTTTTACTTGCATCTCCAATTCATTGGCTGGCTTTTTATCTATTTTATTGATATAAGCATTTAGGGATATAAAATTTCCTCTAAATACTGCTTTATTTGTATCCCATAAATTTTGATATGTTGTCTCCTCATTGTCATTCTTCTTAATGAAATCAGTAATTATTTCTAAGATTTCCTCCTTGACCTACTCATTTGCTGCTGAAAAGAAGGCATATTCCTTTTGATATCCATTCAATTTTATCCAGAGATCTATTCAGTCTAACTTTTCTAAAAATTCATTCATTTCCTTTATTTCTTTTTTTTTCTAGATTTATCTTGTTCTGATAGGGGGATGCTGAGGTTCTGCTATTATATAATTTTACTGTCTATTTCCTCCTTAAGCTTTTTTAGTTTCTCCTTTAAAATTTGGAGGCTATACATTTTGGTGCATATATGTTAAGTACCAATATTATTTCATTGTCTATATTACCTTTTATCAAAATACAATCATCTTCTTTATCTCTTTATTCAGGTCTATTGTTGCTTTAGCTTTGTCTGAGATTGTGATTGCTATGCCTGCTTTTTTTTCATCATAGTTGAAGACCAGTGGATTATGCTCCATCTCCTTAGCTTTAATCTGTGTGTCTACCTGCCTCAAACGTGTTTCTTGAAAAGAACATATCTTAGGATTCTGGCTTCTAATCCACACTACCATCCATTTCTGTTTTATGGATGTATTCATCCCAACTACATTCATAGTTATGATTATCATCTGTGTATTCTCTTCCATCTTGGTTTCCCTTTTCAGTCCTCTACTTTCTCCTTTCACTCTATCCCTCCATACACACACTTTGCTTTTAATCACCCCCTCATTCTTCCTCCCTTACATTATTTCCCTCTCTAACAACTCCTTTCTTATTCCCCAACTACTTCTCATCAGGGTAATATAACATTATATACCCCAAAGAATCTGGCAGTTATTCCTTCTCTGAGACAATTCCAATGAGAGAAAAGTTTAAATATTATTTGTCACCACCCTCATCCTCCCCTACATTGTAATTGGTTTTTTCCTCCTAGTGGCTCTTTAAATGATATAATTCATCCCATTGTACCTCTTTCTTCCCATTTCTCTTCGGCCAATCCTCTATTTCACCCCTTGATATTTCTTTGCATCTCATCCTAAGCAGTTTACTACCACGTCTTCTATGTATACTTCTTTTAACTACTATTATAATGATAAAAATTTTAAGGGTTGTGAAAATTACCTTTCTATGTAGGAATATAAAAATTTGACTTTGTTGAGTCCCTTAAATTTTATCTCTATCTTATTTACCTTTTTATACTTCTCTCATATTTTGTTTTTAGACATCAAATTTTCTAACTAAGTCTGGTCTTTTCTTCAGAAATGCTGGAAAATATTCTATTTTGTTAAATCACTACATTTTCCTCCTGAAAAACATAGCCATTTTTTAAAAATAATTTTTTTATCTTTAGAAAAAATTTCCCTGGTTACATAAGTCATGTTTTTACTTTACCCTTCACCCCCTTCATGCCCCCCCCCATCCTCCGACTCACCCCCTCCCCCCGCTGCAGCTAATTCGCATTTCCACTGGTGTGGTCAGTCAAGACTTATTTACACATTATTGATAGTTACATGGGTGTGGTCTTTTCAGGTCTACATCCCCAATCATGTTCTCATCAACCCAAGTGTCCACGCAGTTGTTTTTCTTCTGTGTTTCTACTCCTGCAGTTCTTTCTCTGAATGTGGATAGTGTTCCTTTCCATAAATCCCTCAGAATTGTCCTGAGTCATGCATTGCTGCTAGTACAGATGTCCATTACATTCGATTTTACCATAATATATCAGTCTCTGTGTACAATGTTCTTCTGGCTCTGCTCCTTTCACTCTGCATCAATTCCTAGAGGTCTTTCCAGTTCACATGGGATTCCTCTAGTTTATTATTCCTTTGAGCACAATAGTATTCCATCACCAACATATACCACAACTTGTTCAGCCATTCCCCAATTGAAGGGCATACCCTTGCTTTCTAGTTTGTTGCCACTACAAAGAGCGCTGCTTTAAATATTTTTGTGTAAGTATGTTTATCTATGATCTCTTTGGGGTATAAACCCTGTAATGGTATGGCTGGATCAAAGGGCAGGCATTCTTTTATTGTTCTTTGGGCATAGTTCCAGATTGCCCTCGAGAATGGTTGAATCAGTTCACAACTCCACCAGCAATGCGTTAATGTCCCAATTTTGCCACATCCCCTCCAACATTCATTACTTGCCCCTGCTATCATTTTAGCCAATATGCTAGGCATGAGGTGGTACCTCAGAGTTGTTTTGATTTGCATTTCTCTAATTATTAGAGATTTAGAACACTTTCTCATGTGCTTATTGATACTTTTGATTTCTTTACCTGAAAATTGCCTATTCATGTCCCTTGCCCATTTATCAATTGGGGAATGGCTTGATTTTTTTATACAATTAATTTAGTTCCTTGTATATTTGAGTAATTAGACCTCTGTTAGAATTTTTTGTTCTAAAGATTTTTTCCCAGTTTGTTGTTTCCTTTCTGATTTTGGTTGCATTGCTTTTGTTTGTACAAAACCTTTTTAATTTAATAAAATCACACTTATTTATTTTGCATTTTGTAATTTTGTCTAACTCTTGTTTGGTTTTAAAATCTTTCCTTTCCCAGAGATCTGACAAGTATACTATTCTGTGTTCACCTAACTTACTTATAGTTTCCTTCTTTATATTCAAGTCTTTCACCCATTCTGAATTTATCTTGGTGTATGGTGTGAAATGTTGATCTAAACCTAATCTCTCTCATATTGTTTTCCAATTTTCCCAGCAGTTTTTGTCAAATAGTCGATTTTTGTCCCAAAAGTTGGACTCTTTGCTGACATCACTTACCCCAAGTCTATTCCACTGATACTCCCTTCTATCTCTTAGCCAGTACCATATTGTTTTGATGACAGCTGCTTTATAGTATAACTTAATATCTGATACTGCTAAGCCACCTTCCTTCACATTTTTTTCATTATTTCCCTTGATTTTCTTGATCTTTTGTTCTTCCAAATAAACTTTGTTATAGTTTTTTCTAATGTAGTAAAAATGTTTTTGGTAGTTTGATAGGTATGGCACTAAATACGTAAATTATTTTGGGTGGAATGGTCATTTTTATTATGTTAGCTCATCCTACTCATGAACAATCAATGTTTTTTCCAATTGTTTAGATATAGTTATATTTTTTTGGTAAGTGTTTTGTAGTCATGTTCGTATAATTCCTGTATTTGTTTTGGTAGATAGATTCCTAAGTATTTTATATTGTCTAGGGTGATTTTAAATGGTGTTTCTCTTTCTACCTCTTGCTGCTCTAATGTGTTGGAAATATATAGAAATGCTGATGGTTTTGTACATTTATTTTCTATCCTGCAACTTTGCTAATGTTGTTGATTATTACTACTAGCTTTTTAGTTGATTCTCTAGGATTTTTTAAGTAGACCATCATACCGTCTGCAAAGAGTAATAGCTTAGTGTCCTCCTTGCCTATTTTAATACTTTAATTTCTTTTTTTTCCTCTAATTGCTACTGCTAGTGTCTCTAGTACAATGTTAAATAAAAGAGGTGATAATGGGCATCCTTGTTTCACACCTGATCTTATTGGAAAGGCTTCTAATTTATCCCCATTGCATATGATGCTTGTTGATAGTTTAAGATATATGCTGTTAATTATTTTTAGGAAAGAACCTTCTATTCCTATACTTTCTAGTGTTTTCAATAGGAATGGATGTTGTATTTTGTCAGAGGCTTTTTCTGCATCTATTGAGATTATCAAGTGGTTTTTCTTGGTTTCCTTGTTGATATGGTCAATTATGTGGATGGTTTTCTTAATGTTTAACCATCCTTGCATTCCTGGTATAAATCCCACCTGATCATGATGAATAACCCTCTTGATCACTCACTGGAGTCTTTTTGCTAGTATTCTATTTAAGATGTTTGCATCTATGTTCATTAAGGAGATGGGTCTGTAATTTTCTTTCTCTGTTTTTGATCTGCCTGTCTTTGGAATCAGTACCATATTTGTGTCATAAAAGGAGTTTGGTAAGATTCTTTCTTTACTTATTACATCAAATAATTTGTATAGTATTGGAATTAATTGTTCTTTGAATGTTTGATAGAATTCACTTGTGAATCCATCTGGTCCTGGGGATTTTTTCTTAGGGAGTTCTTTAATGACCTGTTCAATTTCTTTTTCTGATATTGGATTATATAAGCATTCTATTCCTTCTGCTGTTAATCTAGGCAATTTATATTTTTGCAAATATTCATCCATATCACCTTGATTGTTAAATTTATTGCTATATAATTAGGAAAATAGTTTTTAATGATTGCCTTATCTTCCTCTTCATTAGAGTTGAGGTCTCCTTTTTCATCTTTGATACTATTAATTTGGTTTTCTTCTTTCCTTTTTTAAATTAGATTAACCAATACTTTGTCTATTTTATCTGTTTTTTCAAAATACCAGCTTCTACTCTTATTTATTAATTCAATAGTTCTTTTATTTTCAATTTTATTAATTTCTCCTTTGATTTTTCGTATTTCTGATTTAGTTTTCATCTGATTTTTAATTCGTTCATTTTCTATTTTTTTAAGTTGCATGCCCAATTCATTAACCTCTGCCCTCCCTAATTTGTTAATATATGCACTCAGTGATATAAATTTTCCTCTTAGAACTGCTTTGGCTGCATCCCATAAGTTTGGGTAAGATGTCTCATCATTGTCATTGTCTTCAATGAAATTATTAATTTTTTCTGCGATTTGTTCTTTCACTAAATTATTTTGGAGAATCATATTATTTAATTTCCAATTTGTTTTTGGTTTGCCTCTCCATGTATTCTTACTAATAACTATTGTCATTGCATTATGATCTGAGAAGGTTACATTTATTATTTCTGCTTTTTTGCATTTGTTTGCCATGTTTCTATTACATGGTCTATCTTTTTGAAAGTTCCATGTGCTGATGAAAAGAAGGTGTGTTCCTTTTTGTCTCTATTTATTTTTCTCCAAAATATCTATTAACTTGATTTTTTTTCTAGGGTTTCATTCACCTCTCTTATCTCTTTCTTATTTATTTTTTGGTTTGACTTATCTAGATCTGATAGGGGAAGGTTCAGGTCCCCCACTAGTATGGTTTTTCTATCTATTTCATCTTTGAGCTCCACTAGCTTCTCCTTTAGAAATTTGGAATCTATTCCTTTTGGTGCATGCATATTGAGTACTGATATTTCTTCATTGTTTATACTGCCTTTTATTAGGATGTAGTAACATTCCCTATCTCTTTTAACCTTATCTATTTTTACTTTGGCTCTGTCAGAGATCATGATGGCCACCCCTGCCTTCTTTTCCTCATTTGCAGCCCAAAAGATTTTGCTCCATCCTCTCATTTCCATTCTATGTCTGTCTTTCTGTCTGATGTGTGTTTCTTGTAAACAACATATGGTTGGGTTTTGGTTTCTAATCCACTCTGCTATTTGCTTCCATTTTATGGGTGAGTTCATCCCATTCACATTCAGAGTGATAATTATCAACTCTGCATTCCCAGACATTTTGATTCTCTCTCCTAGCCCTGTTCTTTCTTCTTTCACTGTTTCCTTCTATACCAGTGTTTTGTTTTTAATCAGTTCCTATAATCCCCTCCCTTGTTGTACTTCCCTTTCTCCCCCCTCCCTTCTTATTCCCATCTTATTGTTCTTTAAAGCCACATGGTGCTCATCCCCAAGCCCTCTCCCTCCCTAGTATTGCTTCCCTCCCCACCAGTCTCTTTGTTACCCTTCTACTTCTCTATAGGGTGTGAATCAATTTTCTGCTCCTATGTATCTGATTGTTCTTCTCTAAGTTGATTTCAATGCACTTAAGTATTGAATGTTCCCTCTCTATAACCTCTTTATCCTTACAATATATTATTATTTTCCCCCTGTTGATCCCATGTGCTTCTTTATGGAATATAAATTTATTCCTTTTTTTTTGCTTTTGTTTTTTCTTATTGTTATCTTCTTCCCCCCTAGTTTTGCATATATTTATACATACATACATACATACATACATACATACATACATACATATATATATATTGACATTTCATCCTATACAATTTGTCCCTGTTCCCTCTATGTAAACTTCTTCTAGTTACCCTGTTGGTAATAATAATTTTTAATATTTGCCAATACCTTCTCTTCTTCTTGGGGTATAAATTGATTGAATTTGTTGTGTCCCTTAAAGAAAAGAATTTTTTTCTCCTCCCCCCATTCTCTTAATTACCTTATGTTGATTCTCTTGAGTTCTGGGTTTGGGCAGCAAACTCTCTGTTTAAGTCTGGTTTTTTCTTGATGAATGTTTGGAAGTCCTCAATTTTATTGAATGACCATACTTCCCCCTGCAATAATATAGTTAGTCTTGCTGGATGGTTGATTCTTGCTTGTAGCCCCAGTTCTCTTGCTTTCCAGAATATTGTGTTCCATGCCTTCTGGTCCTTCAATGTAGATGCAGCCAGATCCTGTGTTATTCTAACTGTGGTTCCCTGATAACTGAATGACTTCTTTTTAGCAGCTTGTAATATTTTTCCTTCGTCTGGTAGTTATTTAATTTGGCTATAATATTCCTGGAAGTTGTCAGTTGTGGATTAAATGTAGGAGGTGATCTGTGGATCCTGTCAATTTCTACTTTTCCTTCTTGTTCAAGAATTTCTGGGCAATTTTCTCTGATAATTTCTTGTAAAATGCTATCTAAACTTTTTCTTTTTATTATGATGTTCTGGTAAACCAATAATTCTTAAGTTATCTCTTCTATCTCTGTTCTCCAGATCTTTGGTTGAATCAATGAGGTGTTTCATATTCTCCTCAAATTTTTCATGTTTTTTATTTTGTTTAACATATTCTTGCTGCCTTGTGAAGTCATTTTCTTCTAGTTGTTGAGTTCTGTTTTTTAAAGACTGATTTTCATCCCTGGCTTTTTGGTTATCCTTCTCTTTCTGGTCCGATTTTCTTTGTAGATCATCTTTTGACTTCTTTGCTTCATTTTCAAGCTGGCCAATTCTGGTTTTTAATACTTTATTTTCTTGTTTTCGCTCATGTATTTCCTTTTTCAAATTGTCTTCAGTCTCTGTTGATTGTTTTTTGAGTTCCTGAAGTTCTTGAATTAATTGAGTTTTAAATTCTTGAGTTAATTGAATTTTGAGATCTTCCAGAGCCTGTGTCCAGTTCACTGGAATTACTTCCTCTTCTTCTATTTCTGTTTCATTTTCTCTCTTTTCACTTCCTTGAAAGAAGCTGTCAATTGTCATTTCTTTTCTCTTTTTCTGTTGCTTGCTCATGTTTTTTCCCTTCCTTGTTCTGCTGATTTGAGCAGATGTATTTAATGATCTTTGATGAAAGATCTTCCCCCAGGGGTAAGTTACTTTCTCTGCCCTTGGAAGACTTCTTGTCTGTCCAATTGTTGGGATTAAATCTGTATGGATTGAATTAGTCTGCCCTGAGGCTAAAACCTCAAAGCCTTGAGGGAAGGGAAAAACAAACAAACAAACAAACAAACAAACAAAAACAAAAAAGGTGGGGTGACAAGAAGAAGTGCTTTTTTTGCTGAACTGAGCTCTCCAGCAGTGGGGTCCCCCTGCGCTATCCACTGTGTTTGATCTGGTTTTCTTTCCTCTTGAAACCCTGAGTTCTCTATCTCGGTATGAGGAAGCCAAGCTGTCTGAGCTCTGGGGTTTGGCTCTCTCTAAGCCACCATCTTCTGGGCATTTTTGCTGTGTTTCTCTGGTTTTCTCCTCCAGTCACCTTTCCAGTGTCTATGTTTGACTCCCTGAGTCCTATGCCAGCAAGGCCCTCTCTCCCAACGGGTGCACCCACCAGCCCTGAGATTTCCCAGGCAGCTGGAGTCTCTGCACAGCAGGTGGGGGAGGCGTCTTGGGATCCTGGGATTCCCCTTCTACACAGTCCTGACAGTTCAAGTATTGAAGCCTGACAGTTCAAGTATTGAAGCCTTTTTCTTGAAGTACCTCTTTAGTTGTGCTGCAATGGGGTTCCCCATGCTCTGTCCTGTTCTTAGATTCGGTCCTCTTTCTTCTCGAAGCACATTGTTTTCTATCTCGGTGCGTAAGGGTGTGGAGGTTTTAAGATTCACTCTGTCTATGCTGCCCAATACAGCCATTTTTGATGGGTAAGTGATTTTTGGTTATAAATCCAGTTCCCTTGCCTTATGGAATATCAAATTCCAAGCCTTTTAATCTTTCAATGTAGAAACTGCCAGATTTCATGTAATCCTGACTAGGGCTTCATAACATTTGAATTATTTCTTTCTAATTTCTTGTAGTATTTTTTCCTTTGGCCCAAGAGCTCTTGAATTGGCCTATAACATCCCTAAGAGTGGTCATTTGGGGATTTATTCCAGGAAATGATCTGTAGATTCTTTCGATTCTATTTTAACCTCTTGTTCAAGAACATCAGGACAGTTTTCTTGGATTAATTTATTGTAATATGATGTCTAATCTTTTTTTGATGATGACTTTCATGTAGTCCAATAATTCTTAGATTTTTTCTCTTGGATAGATTTTCCAGGTCAATTTTTAATGAGATACTTCATATTTTCTTCTATTTTGTCATTCTTTTGATTTTGTATTATCGTTTCTTCATGTCTCACGAAGTCATTAGTTTCTATTTGCCTAATTCTCGTTTTTAAAGATTTGTTTTCTTCCATGACATTTCTATCCTCCTTTTCCACTTGGTCCATTCTACTTTTCAATTGGATTTTTTCACCTCTTTTTCCAGTAAGTCAATTCTGTTTTTAAAGAAACTTTTCTCCAATGGATTTTTGTGCCTCTTTTTCCAGTGGACCAATTTTTCTTTTTAAGCTTTTATTTTCTTGATGCATTATTTTAATTTCTTTTCCCTTTTTTCTTCCTCCTCTCTTATTTGATTTTTGAATTCCTTTTTAAGCTCTTCCAGTACCTGAGACCAATTCCCATTTTTATTTGAAGTTTTGCATGTGGCTGCTTTGATCTCACTTTCCTCTACTAAATCAGTGCCTTACTCATCTTTGTCTCAGTAAAAATTTTATATGGTTAGGGTTTTTTTTGCTATTTGCCCATTTTCCCAACATTTTTTGGCCTTTGGACTGGGAGTTCTGAAAACTATACATTCTGTCTCCTCTGCTGATGGCTTAGAGGGCTTAGAGCCCTCTGAGCTATTTTGCCCTCAAGTTAGAGGCTTCACACCAGCACAAGCTTGAAAATGTTAAGCACTACAGATTTTGGGCCCTCATTATGGATATTTGATCTAGAAAGAAAAGGAGGTACCATAAACAAATTAGGAAAACACAGAAAAGTTTACCTGCCAGACTTATGGATAAGTCTTAAAGCTAAATTAAAACTCTGGTCCTTAATTTCCATGGAGTTTATTAATATTTACTTGAAATAGAGAGCATAGAGATAGAGGAAGATTTAACCCTATTCTAAGCTTGCCACATGGGCACTTCTTCACATGGCTATCTCAGTCACTATCCTTTCACCGCCACATCCAAAAAAATAGAGAGAGTGTACTTTCTAGTCTTGAACCTTTTAACATCCCTCTTCCCTTCCCAGTCAAATTCAATCATTTTCAGATCAAGTACATAGATCACAGTCTTGTGACCTATGCTGGGCACACTTACATAAAATACACTGGGGACACAGGTAAGACCTTCACACATAACAGAACATTTTATGATCAGCAAGACATTGATAAAATTTTTTTAAAATGAAATGGATAATTTTAATTACATTAAATTTAAAGGCCTGTTTACAAATAAAACAAATGCAACTGAAATAAGAAGGGAGGCAATAAATTGGGGAGGGAGGGTTATACCAAATATCTCTGATAAAGATACCACTTCTCAAATATAGAGAGAAAGGAATCAAATTTGTAAGAATACAAAGCATTTCCCAATTTATAAGTCTATTGATACATATAAGCAATTCTCAGATGAATAGAGACTCTCTATAGCCATATGAAGAAATACTTCAAATCACTATTGATTAGAAAAATGCAAATTAAAATATCCCTGAAATATCACCTCTTAACTATCCAAAAGATTAATATTACCAAAAGTGAAAATGATAAATATTGGAAAGGATGAGGAAAAATTGGGACACCATTGCATTGTTTATGGAACTGTGAACTGGTAGAACTATTTAAGAGAGCAATATGTAATCATGACCAAAGGACCATAAAACTGTGCATAATTTTTGACTCAGCAATACCACTGCTAGGTATATAACACAAATAGATCAGATAGAGTGGGAAAGGACCTACTTCTACAAAGAAAAAAGACATTGTTAGCAGCACTTTTTATAGCAGCAAAGAAATGGAAACTAAGGGGGATTCAATGGATGAATAAGCTGTGATATATGGTTATAATGGAAAACTATTGCACCATAAGAAATACTGAACAGCATTAGTTCAGAAAAACCTGGAAAGATTTTATCAACAATGCAAAGTGAAAAGAGCAGAACCAGGGCAATGGTATATACAGTAACAGAAATATTGTACAATGTTCAATTTTGAAGGACTAAACTATTATCAGCAAAACAAGATTCCAAAATACCAGAAGGGATTCAAAATTTTTAAAAGTGCTGTCCAGAGACAAAGAAGTAACTATTGCAATCTGATTGCAGATCAATGTAAGCCATCCTTTGGGTTATTTTTCCATGAGTTTTTTTATTATATATGTGATATGTGTCTTCAGGAATAATATGGGGAACATGAAAATACAAATTGCGTGAGAGTATTGTTATAACCTATGTCAAGCTATTTAATGCCTCTGAAATGGTGGGGAAGAATGATGCAGGTGAGAAGTGAAAGGCAGGACAATACTTTGGCAACATATGTAGAAAAGGACAAATATTATTTAGGTTTTCTCGAGAGGGAAGAAAATAGAGTCTGTAAACTATAGGCCAGTGAGTTTGACTTTGTTGCCTGGAAAATTCTAGAACAGAATGCATAAGTGATTTTTTTAGAAGAGGAAATGATGATTACAAAAAGCCAGTAAGATTTTATCAAGAATAGGACATGCCCAATTTGATACTATGCCCAAAGGGCTATAAAACTGCATACCCTTTGATCCTGTATCACCACTGCTGGGTCTGTATCCCAAAGAAATCATAAAAAAGGAGAAAGAACCTACTTTTATTTATAGCAACATTTTGTGGTGGCAAAGAATTAGAAATTGAGATGTCCATTGATTTGGGAATGGCTGAAGAAATTGTAGTATAAGTTGGCGGTGGAATACTATTGTGCTATAAGAAATGATAAACAGGATGATTTCAGAAAAAGCTTGAAAGATCAACATGAATTGATGCAGAGTGAAATAAGCAGAACTTGGAGAATATTATACACAGTAACAAATATTGTATGATGATCAGTTGTGAAAGACTTAGCTATTCTCAGCAGTATAATGATCCATTACAATTCTGAAAAATTTATGACAAAGAATACTATCCATCTCCAGAGAAAGAATTGTTGGATTTGGATGCAGATCAAAGCATACTATTCTTCATATTAATTTATTTATAGTTTTATTTTGGGGTTTGGGTTTCATATGGATATTCTCTTATAAAAATGATGAGTATAAAAGTATTCTTTATATGATAGCACTTATATAACTCAGATCAAATTGCTTATCATGTCCAAGAGAAGGGATGGAAGGGAGAGAGAGAGTTAGTTTGGATCTTATTATTTCTGAAAATATATGTTCAAATTTTTCATTACATTTAATTGTTAAAATAAAAATCTTTGAATAAAAAGGCAATAGAACACAGGGAAAAAAAGAATAGGTCATGCCAGACTAATCACATTTTCTTTTTCAACAAGATACCAAACAGAAAAACAAAACAAAACAAATCAAAACATGCTCATGGGTAAGTTGAGTCATTATAATAAAAATCACAATTCTATATAGAGTAATCTATTTATTCAGTGTCATGCCAAACTGCCCAAAAGTATTTTATAGAGTTAGAAAAAATAATAACAAAATTCATCTGAAAGAATGAAAAATCAAGAATATTAAGGGAATCAATGGGAAAAATGTAAAAGAAGGTGTCCTACTAGTTCCAGATCTCAAACAGTATTACAAAGTGTAATCATCAAAACAATCTGGTACTGGCTAAGAAAAAGAGTGATGAGTCAGTGGAACATATAAGATATGAACATATAAGGTACAAAATACCTCATAATAAATGACCATTGTAATTTGATTTTTGATAAATCAAAAGATCCAAGTTTTTGTAGCAAGAACTCATTATTTGACCAAAACTATTGGGAAAATTGGAAAAAGGTATGACAGAGATTGGAGAAAGAATAACATCTCATGATATGTACCAAGATAAGTTCAACATGCGTACATGGTTTAGACATAAAGAGTGATATCATAAGCTAACTTGGGGAGCATGGAATAGGTTACCTCTTAGATCTATAGATGAGGAAAGAATTTATGACCTAACAAGAGACAGAGAGCATTTTAAGATATAAATGATAATTTTGATTATAATAAATTTAAGAGAATTTATATAAACAAAACCAATGCACTCAAGCAAAAAGTTAGGAGAAAATTTAAAGTCTTTTAGAAAACTGAATCAAATTCATAAAAAATTCATAAAAATATGTCATTCTACAACTGATCATTGGTAAAAAGATACAAACAGGCAGTTTTCAGATAAAGAAATAAAAGCTCTCAATAGTTACATAAAAATGTTCTAAATCACTCTTAATTATAAAAAATGGACATTAAAACAACCAGTATGACAGAAAAGGAAAATGATAATTGTTGGAAGGGAAAGTTGGGATACTCAGGCACTGTTAGTGGAGGTGTGATCTGATCCAACCATTCTGAGGAACAATTTGGAACTATCCCCAAATGGCTCTAAAACTATGTATACTCTTTGATTCAGCAAAACCTACTAATCTATATTCCAAAGAGATTATTTTAAAGGGAAGAAGGAAGGATTTATTTACTCAAAAATATTTACCATAGCTCTTTTTTGTGGAAGCAGAGAAATGGAAATAGAGAGGTTGTCCATCAGCTGGGGAATGATTGAATAAGTTGGGGAAAATGTTTTAGTGGAACACTATTGAGCTATAAGTAATGAAGAGCAGGACAATGTTGGGAAAAACTGGGAAAGCATGCATGAATTGATACAAAAGAACCAGAACACTGTACTCAATTACAGCACTATTTATGATGGACAGCTGTGAATGACCTAGTTATTCTCAACAATACAATGATCAGATACAATTCTATGACTAAGAAAGATCAAGAATGAATTTTCTAAAGTAACATCTACAGACTGGGTCATAGATGTAGAACCATAATGTTAGTGTTGTTCATTGATGAAGGCTGATGTTATGTAGAGATAAAATGTGCCATCTGCCCACCAAATAAAGTGACAGAGAAAGACAGGGACTGAGGCAGATACAGAGAATCGAAGCAAGTGAAGAAAGAATGAGAGAGAAACAGAACAGAATGAATTTGAGGGTATAGAAAAGACAAAGAAAGAAGGAAATAAACAGAATGTGACATTGTAAAGAAATAATAAAGACACAATTATAGTCTTTTATTCCATAAAAGTTACCTCTTCAGTGAGGAATTGCACCTGATCTTCATAAAGTTGCATATATGCATCAGACAGACAGAAGCCAATAGCCAGGAGTAGGATTGTCATTCTTATAAAGATGGTCTGTGCCTTCTCTGACAGGGATGAGAAAGGGTATCTGGTAGGAATAAAGGCATTGATGAGGACTTTTCCTTTATATCCTTAGAGAGTGGGCTCATTTTGAGAATGTGACAATATATCTACCATTACCACCCCCAAATACACACTGACTCAGAATTACACAGCTATTACTAAGTTCTGCCAAGAGACGTAATATTCCCCTTTGCACATTTTGCTTAATAAAAAAAAATTGTAATGATCATTACTGTTATTGTTGCTACAGAGGAAAGTACATTCTCCTTGGCACATAGTGATATTATATGAAAAAAGAATGAATTTTTTTAAAAAACCTTTTACCTTCTATCTTAGAATCAATACTGAGTAATAGTTCTAAAGTACAAGAGTGGAAAGGGCTTGGTAATCAGGGTTAAATGACTTGCCAGAGTAACATAATTAGAATGTGCATGAGGTCAGATTTGAGCCCAGGACCTCTCACCTCTAGGCCTTACTCTTTATGCATGGAGCCACTTAAATAACCCCAGAAATATATATTTTATAGTTTTTATATTTTATATTTTGTATTTTATATATTATTAATATATATTTAAGTCATATATAATATTATGCATAATATCATGTAATAGTTGGTCTTATATTCTGATTGTATTTATAGAACTGACTGTTCATACTTTACAGATGGTCTGAGAACAAGATTTTCATTTCAAGTTGATAGCATGTGAAAAAAGAGAGGAAAAAAATTTCTACATTTTCTTTTCCTATAGAGTGGCAATTAATGTGGATAGTAAAATATAGTTTTCTTTAGAGAAATCTCTGTCTAGGATGACTGTACAATATTAAGCGAATTTAACTAAGAAATGTCTCTTTAGCTATAATTGATGCTGTGGATGAAAAAAGTCAAGAGAGTAGAGTAACCTACAGAGGCAACTGGGTGGACCTAGAAGGCATTAAGGTGAAAACATAGCCCTCTGAAGTGTCACATATTTGCTCTCCCCATTTATAGAGGATAAATCAGAAGATTTTTTGTAACTTTAATTCTTGTTATATATTGTCAGTAAATAACCTTTTGTAAAAGCTAATTGGTATTAATTAATTGTCCAGGTATTAGGCGGTATTAACTTGTCAAAATTATATTGAAGGAGACAACTAGTGATGGATATTGTGGGACAACAAAGAGGATCTAAAGAAAGATAATACTTCCAAACAAATTTAGGTACTCTTAAATTAGTAACCAAGCTTTGAGGACCCACCCCACCACAGCTATTAAAGAGAATGAGTACTAGAATCTTTATGTGCCATGATAACTTAAAGTTTAATTCAGCTTGTAACTCCTAATATTTGTGTATGTGTGATTTTGGCATACACATCAAATATGGCTTGACTCATAACCTTTGAAGTGAAAGGGGAAATGTGTAATAGGAAAAATGTGAAGGATAAAATATGAGGACAGAAAGAACGAAAGGAAAACTGAAAAGAAAAGGTGACAACATATGGGAGGAGAAAAAAGTGTGAAGGACTATGTTTGAGTTTATGTTTGGGGGAAGGGAGAAACAAGTACTCCTAGTTTATATCTATCAAATAGTGAAAGTAAATGTAAGAATGTGAACAGAAATTAATCAGTGAAGAAATATGAATGGGAAAGTTCAATGGGAAATATTTAAGGGGAAAAGACTGAAATTTAGATATAAATGAGGAGAAAATATAAAAGAAAACATGTGAAAGGAAATGTTTCGAGAAAAAGGAAGAAATCGTCAAAAGAAATTCTAGAAATTGAAAAGTATATATTTTTATTATTACTTACATCCTAAGAAGAGAAATGTGGGGAAAGAATGGAACAATGTATACTTTTATCCACAAAGCATCATCCTATGAGGAACAAAAATCTGAATTGTTAAAAACTATGGAAACATATTGTAGTCGTATTTTATTTTTGTCTTTATTTTAACTAGTGTTGTCTACTAGTGATGTCATTTTGCTTCATCCTTCTTTGCCTTAGGTATTAGAAATATATACATATATATATATATATATACACATATATTCATGAAGAGTTTCCTAGAATGTTTCATTTCTCAGCTTTTAAGAATACTTTGTGTGCCTTAGGTATATATTTCTGATAAATATTTGATAAAATTCACCTATAACTCCATATTGATCAGTGCCCCCTCTATGCTTCAATAACTAATGGCTTCTTCAATTTAATTTTCTGAGATTAAATTGTTTAAAGTATCAGTTTATATTCTCTCAGTTTAGATGATAAATATTTTAGGAAATCATTTAAATTCTAAGTAGTTCTAGCATATAATATAAGTTATGACATTTTATTTCTTCTATATATGTTGGAATTTTGCCTTTTTTTTCTCATACTTACAAATTGATTTTCCTTCTTCTGTGATCAATTTAGCAAAGGGTTTACCAGTTTTTAGTCATTTTGAAAAACTAGTTCTTGGTATGTTGATCAACTCTAGAGTATTTTTGTTTCATTTTTTATTTTTCTAATTTGAATATTTCCTTTGTGTTTATTTGAGGTTTCTTTATTTGTTATATTATAGATAATTTAATTGAATATTCAGTTCATTAATTTTTCCTTATTATATTTTCTTAATATATGTTTTTGGATATGTAATTTTTCTAAAACTGGTTTTAGCTATACCCCCAAAATATTGTTATACTATCTCATTGTTATCATTTTATTTCACAGTTATTATTTCTATGGTTTGTTATTTGGCCAACTTATTATTCAAGATGTAATTAGTAAATCTCCATTCATATCAATACTCAAATGTTAACTGTCATCTCTTGAGAAGACTCCCATATCTCCTCCTGTTTTTCTAAGATGGGATTTCAAGTTCCCAGCCACAAAATCAGACGTTGAGAAAGAACTTGGAACATTAACCACAAACCTGCCTTAGTGGACCTCTTTCAAACTGTTAACATTCTCCCTGGACTCATGTTCATATTCCCTTATAGTATACTCTCAGCAACCCAAACTGGCTACTCCCTGATTCCTATCTACCTCAATTCAACCACTTCAACATGTTACTTTCAACATGCTCCTTCTCTACTTTGCACTCTATAATTCCTTCTCCATAATTTATGTACCTTCTTTCTTTTTCCTGCCTTTCCCACACTCATTCCATCTTCTATCATTTACTGAACCTCTGGTTCCCTCCTGATGACGCTGACTCTCTGGTCACCCTTCCTAGTTCTGATTGAATTTTTATTAATACTTCCAAGGCACTTGTCATTGTGAAGAGTCCCAAATACCCTTCTAATTTTCCCATTGCTCCTTCTCCATTCTCATTATAACACCATCACTCAGAAACTACTCTTTCTTTTTGGTTCCTGGTAACCAAATTCATCACTTGATCCAGTTACTAGGGGCCATTCTCTATCCATCCTCAGTACAACATTTATTCCTGGTTTACAACCTTTGTCTCTACCTCAACTCCTGTCCTCATACTAGGGGACTTCATATTACAATATTACATTTAATGATCCTTCAAACATTAACTTTCTAATTTCTCAGTCTACTCAATTATACTGACCTAATCTTCCACTCCCCCTCAGCTACACAATGAGATAGTCATATCCTTAATCTTATATCACCCATAAGCATTGTATTTCTGTGATTATTAATGTAATAGAACTAATTATATTGTTATAATTTTTAATATTGGACTAGGAAAAGTATCTTTCAAGATAGTGCCTTCTCAGATTACTATCTAACTACTCTGTATGTATCTTATATGTATCTAGTTATTTATGAAATATCTCCTTGTTATTGTCTCCTCAATGAGAATATATGTTCCTTTTGGTCAGAGAGTGTTTTTCCTTTCTGAAAATACTCATAGCAGAGTGTCTGACACATATGTGCATAAAGATTGATTTTTGACTGACTTCCTTCCTTGAAAGGGAGTCAAAATTACATTCAAACATATTTTAGACTGCATTGCCCACAATGGGAGACCATGCCCATTGAAGAATTGAGAAAGACAGCAGCTTATGTCCATGACTCAAAGGATAGTGACTTTAAAACATCTAGAAACTCTGAAAAAGATCGAGAGATTGCTGAGCTTAAAAAGCAATTGAGGGAAGCTCAGAAGGCCAGGGAGGTGGAAGAAATAAAAAATATGGCTTTGATGTCCACCAATCAGAGGAGCCAAAGCAGGTCTAGACAATCCAGTGGCAGTGCTAACAACAAAATTAAGAGATGTTTCCTTTGTTCAAAAATTGGCCACATGGTAAGGGATTGTAGATACAAGTCCCAGATTAACTTTGGAAACAGGAATAATAACAATAACAACAGGAGGAATACATACTATAATTCCAGATAAAAATAGTAACAACAATAATAACAACAGGGACAACAATAGTAGATACAGTGATAAGGTGAAGGCTAGATGTTGTGACCATGATTGTGCCAAGTTTAGTAGGTCCCCAAGCTTGTCAAAAATGGAAGAATACCTGTCCCAAGGTGCTAGACCTCATACATTATGAACCGAGGAAGCAGCCTTAGAGAAAGCAGTTGTTGCAAGAAAAGAGAAAGGCAGTGATGATGTAGCAAAGGAATGTGAGAAGAACAAAATGGATGCAGAAGATATTATGAATTATGGGTTGGAGGAGGAGACACAAAGTTACAAAGATATGACTGAGGAGGAGTTGCAAATGGAGGAGGATATAATAGAAATTAAGGAGAGAATTCATGGGAAAGGAAACAGTGATATGGGGTACACTGACAGAAAACCAGGCACATCTTCACAAGTTCTTGATAAAAGCTTGAAGAAAGTAGCATTCCTTGATTCTCACTATGGGGGGACAGAACCATTCTGTAGTAAGACTGTGGATCATTTACATGTACAGCAAAACCAAACAGCAAGGGCAATGAATATAGATAGCTGTTCTAATGGGGATCTCTTGGAAATGGACAGTGTCAACAAGGGAGATGGGCTCCTACAGACCATTGAGAAGGAAAGTGCTGAATTCTCAGACACAGGCACTACCTCTTCTCTATCACCAACTAGGGAAATTGGAAGGGAAAGTGAAAACTCTAGTGGCTACAAGTCTAGAGGAATTTTAAAGCTAGATCCTGGAGCTAGAGAATTTGTACCAAGCCTACTTCAGGGTCAAGTGCATGAAGATGTAACACACTTTCAAGCCTGTGATACTCCAAAGAGAGCTGCCTTTTGAGTAGATTCTGAGTTATTGCATTTAAAGGAATTTAGTTTCATAAATGTCAGTAGCCAAGAGAGGAACAAAATGACATCAATAGGGACAAAGGAAGAATCTACAACACTGACTTTGTTTCCTATGCAAAATACATCTAGAGCTGAGTTTCCTGTTACTGACATGGAGTCTAGGGGGCAAATACAAGAAGAAAACATAGACTTACAGGATTAGGATGTAGTCATGAACCAAAAACACATTCCCAATTCTGTAGAATTTCCTTTAATGCAGAGGAATACCTCTCCTGAATCTAACTTTGCTAAAGTCAAGCAAAGCATGTTCGGTGAAGAGAAGGACACTCTACCTTACTCATGGTCTGGGAAAACTGAGATACATTTTGACACTGATAGGCCCATGAACAGTCCAGGGATGCCAATTCAGGCATTGGCAGTCCAACAAGCCATTGTTGAAGGAGACTTACCATCATTACACTCACAGAATCCTGAGCCAGCACAGACAGAAGTCCTAGAACAAGATCAATGGGATTTGGGGGACATAGAGATAGAAACACCTTTGGTACCTGTTGATCAGACAGCTAAAGACAGGGAACCTTTGGTTATGGTGACTATAGGAGATCAAATCTATCCTGCTCTTATTAATACTGGAGCAACCCGATCTATGTTGACATCAGCACCAGAAAATTGTGCACTAATGGGGTCTGTGAGAGTAAAAGGAGCCACTGGGCAAATGGAGTTGGTGCCCAAGCTAAGATCTAAGATGGTGAAAATAGGCCCAATGACTTTAGATCATTCTTTTTTGTTGATACCCGGTTTTCCATCCAATCTCCTGGGGAGGGATGTTCTTTGTAAATTAGGTGCCACTATCCAGTGTGATAGGTCAGGACAGATATTCCTACACTTACCCAAACAGTCATTCAAGCACCATCCCTTGCTATTCCTGGGGCAAGTGGAGGGGGATGAGGAGGAACAACACATAGGGAGTATCTTTGAAATACTGGAAGATATCCCAGAGGAAGTTTGGGCTAAGCATTCAACCGATATGGGAATTTTGAAATCTGCCACCCCAGTTAAGATCGAGGTGAAAGAGGGTTCTCCACCTAGAATCCCTCAGTATAAGTTGAGCAAAGAGGCCACAGAGGGTATCAGGCCCATTATCCAAAGTCTCCTAGAACAAGGTATTTTGGGCTACACTATATCCAAGTACAACACACCAATTTTACCCATTAAGAAGCCTAAGAAAGATCCAAATGGCAAGACACAATGGCATTTTGTGCAGGATCTGAGAGCAGTGAATAATTTTCTTAAGAAGGGACATGCAGTGGTACCTAGCCTGGCAAATATCATCACCGAGATTCCAAGTAATGCGGCCTGGTTCATGGTCGTGGACCTGTGCTGTGCATATTTTACTGTACCTCTGCATGAGTCCAGTCAGAAGATTTTTGCATTTTCCTGGGAGGTAAAACAACTCTGCTGGACATGAATTCCACAGAGATTTGCAGAAAGCGTGAATATTTTTTGCCAAATCCTGCAAAGAGATCTTGAAACCATCGTATTCACTGAGAGCAAGCTAGTACATTATGTGGATGACCTTTTGCTAATGTCACCAAGTGCTTGAATCTGTCAAAGGGACAGTAAATATCTGTTGCAAGAGCTATGTAAAAGGGGACACAAAATTTCCAGAAGTAAGATTCAGTGGGTGTTACCATGCGTAGAATACCTTGGCTTCGTGTTGGAAAAGGGTACGAGACGGATTTCCCAAAAGAGAGTTGTACATATACAGAAGCTGTGCATGCCTAAGACCAAGAAGCAGCTCCATGCAATATTAGGTATTACAGGTTACTGTAGGCAGTGGATACCTGGTTATAGTCTGATCTCAAAACCTCTAACAGACTTGACTAGGAACACTGTCTCAGAACCTTTAAAACTGACACGGGAGCACAAGCATGCTATAGAAAAACTGAAAACAGCGGTGTTGACCAGTCCTGCACTTGGAATCCCTGACCATGCAAAACCGTTTCACCTGTTTGTGCATGAGGACAAGGGAATATGATCTTTGTACATGAATGAGGACTTTACTTGATCTAAATCAGTGATTAGATTATCAAGTTCTTTGTTATATTGAATCTCTGGGAGCTTGAAGATCACCTTTGATTGACAAATAAGTCAGTTGGATGGAATGTTCCCAGGGAGTCATGCGAGAGGCAGGGGGAGGGGCAGTTGAGAATCCTGAAGGGGTTCTGGGTCTTTGACCTGTGCTGAGGCTGGAGATCGGGGGATCCTGGTCTTGGAGTGAGAGGGTGCAAACATCTCTCTCTGCAAACACTTCCTGTACTTGAGATACCGTTCCAACCTGTACCTGACTACCACCTTGGTGTCTACTGCCCCTAGATAGTAGGAGTTACTTCATCTAGCTATCTAGGTTTCCCAGGGCCCGGGAGGGATCCGGGAAGTGGGCAGGAGACAAAGAAGAAGGTGGAAAGGGTGGAAATAACTCAACTGTAAGGCTGAAGATCTATTGAAGAAGTCAAAGATATCCCAACAGTTTACCTACTCTGGTTTAGTCCTGGCCAGGCTGAACCAGAGGGAAGCTACATTGATTCTTCATCTGCCAGCAGTTGAGATTTCATTAGCAACCAGTAGAGTAGGGTCTCCTATACCACAGTCCTTTACCCTTATCCTTCTTGTTAATATAAAGTTTAAAGTACTTTCCTAAAGCAGTGTCAAAACTTGTTTTGGGAAGGGAGAAATCGTAGTCAGAATACAAGGCGTTATCCTAGCTAATCAATATATCAATTAACCCCAGGTGGGTCCTGAAGGGATATACCTCTTAGACCTGAAGGATCCTGCCTGGGCAACTGTTATAAGGGAGAAGGGTCATCTTATTCTCTCTGTACATCAATTTACAATCTCAAACATATCCCAATAATTATAACAATTAGTTGAAGGGTAATATAAGAGAGAGAGACAGACAGACAGAGACAGAGACAGAGAGACAGGAGAAGAAGTGGAAGACAGAGAGACAGAGACAGAAAGACAGACAGACAGACAGAGACAGAGACAAGAGACAGAGACAGAGAGGGAGAGAAAGAGAGAGACAGAGAGACAGAGGGAGGAGTGGGAGGCAGACAGACAGAAAGACAGAGAGAGAGATAGAGGGAGGGAGATACAGAGATAGAGACAGAGACAGAGACAGGAGGAGAAGTGGGAGACAGAAAGAGAGAGAGAGAAAGAGAGAGAAGGAGAGGGAGAGAGGAAAAGATGATATCATTCCTATGGCAAAGTTAACAGGTATTTTTGGAATGCAGTTTTATTTCACAAAGTCCAATTTGCATACTTCAAATTTATGTTCAGAAAGAACTGTTGGTGTTTGCCTTTCCCTATCTTCCATACTTTCTGATTGTTCTCCTTTCTATCCCTACTCAGACTCCCTGAGGCTAAGCAGCTGGATGACCTCATTCCTTTGGCATTCAAGGAAATGAGAACTGGGAAGGCCCAGGTCCCTGACCATGTAAATTCTGGGATTATTGAACTGACACCACTGGAGTCTCAAGTACTTTCCCTGCCAGGCCTCTTTCTGGCCTATAGCCATTCTTTCTGCCTTCCCACTCCCCACTCCTAATCATTCTTCTTCTGGCAACTGAACAGTGTCTTAACTTCTAGAAATAATTCTATCTGTAGTATGTAATTTCTTTTTTTATTATTATTATTTGAGATTTCAGACTTTAAGTGTACAGAAAAGAGTTAACCAGTGTTAACTTAGAAAAAACACAGAGCTATTAAGTAGTGAGAAGAGCCAATCTTTAATTAAGGAAAGGAGTTCAGTGCTAAATTAGGCCTCTACACAGAGCAGAGCTACACACCCACGTAGAGTCAGTCCCAAGGCTTGAGACTCTGGTTGCTCTGGTCACTGACCCCTGGGAAAGCCAACAGCACTAGACTGACAACTCCAAAGAGAGACAGAACTTGGGGGTCTGTTATACTTTCTGGAGAACTTTGTATGGCAAGTCTGCATAGACAAACTGCAAGCAGGCTGCAAAGAGGTCTGCAGCCAGCCTCAGGGGTATGAGGGAGCAGTCAGTGGTCAGCTATAACAATTACAAAGGAAAGGGTCAAGCTAAGAGCTGGGCTTACAGAAAGAGACTTTAATACAGTTGGAGAAGCTTCTAAAACAAATAAAGGCACTCAACATTTGACTATGTCCACAGATCCCACCCACTAGAGTCCCCAAACAGTTTAAGGTCTATAGTTCAACCCCAAACAGGTGTGCCTGGCACTGGGGTTTCTCAAAGGGCAGGGATCAAATTGAGGCATCCAGACTTCATGTTGACACCAACCATTGTTCTGGTTACTTCACAGGAAAGGATGTCCTCTAATAAACATGTATTCCATAGAGGTCTTGTCAGGGATTTGCTCCACAGTACATAGCTAGTCTCAGTGATATATAAACAATAATGGCTCAGAAGATGATTTTAAAGATGGCACAATTTTGTATCAGTACTTATAGCCAGTTGGACAGCTATGTGATACAGTGGATAAAGTGCCAGGCCTGGAATCCTGAGTCCAAATCTTATCTCAGACACTTACTGGCTGTGTGACCCTGGGCAAGTCATTCAGTCCTATTTGCCTCAATTTCCTAATTCACAAAATGAATTAGAGGAGGAATTGGTGAACCACTATCTCTGCCACAAAAACCCAAAATGGAGTCAAAAAGAGTCAGAAAGTACTGAAACAACTAAAAAATAACAACTTGCCCAGACAGGTAGCACTTTTGTATATAAACTACAAGGAAACCTCTATGCAGAGAATAGGAAAGACTTGAACTCAGAGGAAATTCTTATACAATTATTTGCTACAGTTATAGAGGCTCTTAGAGAATAAGAGTTACCCATAAGAAAGGGAATATCAATTATGTACTAAGCACTATGTTAAGTGCTTTACAAATATTATCTCACTTGAACTGCAGAACAACACACTTTGAATACCCATAGCAGAGGGACTGACACGTGACATTGATACCACTATAATCTCCATTTTTATAATGGAGAAAATTAAGGCAGTTAAATGACTGGTCTAAGGTCACACTGCTGGTAAGAGTCAGAGGTTCAATTTTAATTCGAGTCTTTCTAACTCCTGCTTGGCTTTATGCTGTCTTATTTGTATTAATGGTTTCACTAAAGGTATAAATGGCACAATCATTAAATTTGCAGATGTCATAAAGGTAGGAGTGGGGAATAACTAATACTCTAGAGGACAGAATCATAATACCCTCCTTGACTAGTTCTTGATTTTCTGCACTTCAAAACCATATCTCTGTTATTGTCTTATTCTCAAACTTCTCTCAGCATCAAGGGACCCCTCACCCTGGATCACTCAAATATTTCTGCAGCCTTCTTACCCCAGGTATCCTTCCATAACACCCACTTTCTTCCCGCACTGGTGAGCTTCTCCTGGTCCCTTCATTTGGTAGAAAGAACTAGGCTAGCTACTCTTCATTCATCATCCTGTTGCTGACTCTCCAGAATGAAAAACCCTGCTTCCTTAATATTCCCCACACATTTCAGCTCTGTTTAATGTGTTATTTTTTCCTATTATAATAGACCTCCTTTGAAGATAGAAACTATCTTTCCCTTTGCATGTATTTGGAAGTCTAGAGTTTCGAACAGTGCCTAGCACATAGAACACACTTAATAAACTAGTTTTTCTTTCCTTTCAAAAGATTTTTGTCATAATAAAACATTGAGCTGTACCTAATTTAATTAAATAGAAATGAAAATGTCTTACATTTGTGTTTGAAAGAACCAGCCTCACCAGTACAAGACAGGGGAGGCATTGTTAGCAATTTGTTTGATAAAGATCTAAGGTTTGCTGAGAATTATGCCACATACCTGTAATCCCAGCTACCTAGCTATCAGAAAGCCTGAGGCTATTGACCTTTTGCATTGGGAGTTTCAAGCTGCAGGGGGCTAAACTGATTAGGTATCTGTACCAAGAAGGCAGGGATCACCAAACTGCCTAAGAAGAGGAAATCCAGCCCAGGACAGACACAGAGTAGGTCAAAACTTCCCTGCTGATGTGTAGGAGAATCAAATCCAGAAGTTTCCATGAGAGAAGAGGACTGGATTTCTCTCAAAATAAAAAAAATATTTTAAAATCTAGGAGCTTTAACTGTGCCACATTCTCAATGTGAGGTAGCAGTGTGCTGTGCTAACCACAAAAACTAATATGACTTTAGACAATAGCTTATAGGAATACAGTGAAGATAGTTTCCATGGAATTCTGCTCACATCAGAACACTACAGGAGCATCACATTTGAAGTTGGACAGCAATTTAAATAAAGTGCTATACAGTGCTATTCAAAGAAGGGCAGCCAGTATGTTGAATAATGTCTAGTCCATGTTATATTCATGTCATTTGAAAATACTGAGAATGTTTAACTAGACTTAGAGAGAAATAAAAACTCTGCTGAAGTAATTGAAAGATTGTCAGATGGAAAGTGGATCATACATGTTCTGTTTGATTCCATAGGGCAGAACCAAGAACAATGGGTACATACTGTGAATTTAGGCTATATGACAGAAGAAAATTTCCTAAGAGGTCCCAAAAGGGGAAGGGGCTTCCTGAGGAGTAAGTGGATTACCCTTTTAGAGCTCATAAAGAAGATACTGAATGATGGATTGTGAAGAAAATTATACTGGGAGTTTCATTTTGGGCATGAATGGGTTGCTTCATTTTTCTTATTCTCAAATTCCATAATTTTCAAGCTATGGTCCATTGTTGTGGTTGTTGTTGTTCAGTCATTACAGTTGCGTCCAATTCTTTGTGACCCTATTTGAGGTTTCTTTGGCAGAGATAATGGATTGGCTTACCTTTTCCTTCTGTAGCTCATTTTACAGATAAGGAGCAGAATGTAAAAGGAACCACTTCCACCCAGGGTCCCAAACTTTCTGCTCATCACAGCTAGGGCATTAGTGTGTCTGGAACGCTCCAAACAGAGGTCACAGATTAAAAGCCCTAGAATTATGACCCGAAACTAAGGGTTATGGGTTCGAGTCAAAGAGATTTCGATTGTTTCCTGAGATGTATAAAACCAGTGCACAGGGAAAGGAAGTAACATGGAGAAAGAGGACTATAAAAAATGAGACCATAGATGAGATCAGGTTTTTCTCTGGAGGTCTTTGGCTGGAGTCTTTCAGCAATTTGTTGGTGGCTCAGGGTTATAAAAGGAAATTCTTTGTTCTCTTTGAGATTACACTTGTGAAAGGGAATCCTTTATTCTCATTGCCTATTGGAGCTAACACTTTAGTTAACACTAACTTAAGTATCTCACTAGATTGTGAAGACAGGATTTAACTCTCCTTTGTCTACCTTTTTTGATTGAATCAACACAAACTTGAACTAGGTGGAAGAGCTCACAAACCACTTAGTGAATTCACACCCTCAGAAATTCAATCAGCCAGGAATCTGTGAATGATTTTGATGAATATTCACCCCTACAGAAGGTGAGAACTGGATCCCACAAACACTGCCAGGCAGTGCTAGACAATTTGGAAGACAAGAAGCCACTATAGAAGGCCCTGAATTTCTTGGGCTAAGGAAGTCGACTCTAAGAAGGACTTGGACTTCAAGAGGGAAGTTAGCTTCAAGAATAAGGTCAGCTCAAGGAATAAAGTTGGCCTCAGGAATCACCTTCAGCAGGAGTCATTGACTTGAAATGCCTCTTGGAGGGAACTTAGCTGAGTAGAGAGCTGGCTTTCCCTTCCTGTTTTCTGGAGACAGTTTAATTCTGGTTTAAGGTCAGCAAGTCCTAGCTAAATTGAGTACCAGAGCAATATTTAGTTAGATAGGCTAATGTTTTCTCTACCCTTTTGTATTTCTCTACTTTCACTCTTTCTACCTCTTTTGTAAATAAAAGCTATTAAAGGTCATTTCAACTTTGAGCAACAATACTTTGAATTGGTGACTACCATATTATTTATACTTTTCATATATTTTAGTCAACCATTAAAATTTAACTCTTACAGGAGGAAGAAAGTTCACAACTCTGGGAGAAAGGGGTTCCCTTTACACAAGAGGCAAACAGAGTTAAGTGACCTATTAAGAGTCATACATCTAGTAAGGGTCCCTGAGATTTAAACTCAGGGAAAAGAATCATCATAACCCCAGGCCAAGCATTGTATTTATTAGAGTCCATCAAGCTTCTCCTGTCCTCACATTATCACACCGTAAATTATGACTCCACATTAAATGAAACACAGTAATATCCATATATCTTCCATTGATGTGACCTGAAGTTTCTCTTTTCCTAAAACCCTTCATTCCTTGAAACTATGTCTCTTATGTCCCTGAGGTCTTAAACAAACCCATGGCTCTCCTATGTGAGGAAAAAGAATTCTATCATAAAGATTAGAGCTTTTAGCATCTATCTTTAGTCTCCTTTTATAAGAGTCTCAATATCCTAAAGTATAGCAAATTATGAAACAAATGCAATTTTAATAATTACTAAATGGGTTATTTATCAGCTTTAAAAGAATCACAAAATAAAACTTTTTGTAAATCACTGGAGAAATATTGAAAGATTGTTCTTCAGATGAAGAAAGCAAAAATCAAGAACCATTATTCAATTTGAAGGAAGAGTAGAAAAGAAAGTAAAATTTATGAACTTAAAAATAAGTCTGGAACAAAAAGTGAGAAAAAAATTATCAGAAATTATTATATACCAGCAAGACAAAAACATTAAGGAAATGGATAAGTGCCTACAAAAATATGAAATGTGCACATAAACAAAATAGAAATTTGAAACTGTAAAATGTAATTAGTTCATTCTCAGAAGGATAATTCAAGGAAGTCACTAATTTTCTTCTAAAAGGAAAAATTGTATGAGTGGTGAATTCTAAGAAATATTTAATGAATAATTAATCTATGCCACATAACAAAGTTCAAAAATTCAAGTAAGCAACTATAGTTTGCCAAATTCCTTTTATGAGTTGAAATATCAAGGTATTTAAATACCAGTCTAAATTGTTTGTGTTTTATTATATAAGCAAGTATCATGTATATTCTTTTCTGTATAGATGTTATATTCTTCTAGGGAAGGGGACCTTAGGGTTCCTGAGGGCACAGACCAGATACTTTTGTACCTATCAAGGTACCTGGTTCATAATGGCTGCTTAACAAAACTTTGATCATGAATGGGAAACCCCTGAATGTTTTTAAACAGGGGAGTGATGTGCTCAGGCTTATACATATGGAAAATGAATTTGACAGTGCTATGATGGTATGATTGGCAGAAATGATTTAAGAGACTGGTCACAGCCTAGAATCCCAACAAAAGTACACACATACATACACACAAACCAGGCTGATGTTCGTGGGAGTAAAAAGAAGAAAATGGGGGCAGCTGGGTAGCTCAGTGGAGTGAGAGTCGGGCCTAGAGACAGGAGGTCCTAGGTTCAAGTCTGGCCTCAGCCACTTCCCAGCTGTGTGACCCTGGGCGGGTCACTTGACCCCCATTGCCCACCCTTACCAATCTTCCACCTATGAGACAATACACCTAAGTACAAGGGTTTATAAAAAAAAAAAAAAAAAAAAAAAAAAAAAAAAAAGAAGAAGAAAATGCATATGAGAGATGAGTGGGTAAAGTTGCCAGTACTTGGCAACTAACTGGACGTTGGAGAATGAAAAAGATAAAAAAAATTAAAAATATAATTCTTACATTTCAAGCATCTGTCACCAGTAGGACAGTGGAACAAAGAGAAGAAATATCAACTCTGTATAAGGGCATTTAAGAAGAATGATAATTTCTAAAAAATATATTTTTTTTATTTAAAAAGTAATTTGTTCACAAAAAAGTTACCATTTTTAATGTATATAGATGCTGTTTGGTTGATAAAAGTTAATTTACAAATAAAAAAGAATGATAAGCATTTTCGGAGATATATATATATATAAAGTGAAAGGCACTGGAGAAATGGTTAAAATGGTAAATGAAGTAGGAAAATTACAGTTATAAAAATCTTAAAAGCAAAATAAAGGTATCAGATTATATGATATCAAAGTTTCCTTCCAGGTTTTGCAAACAATGATTCTATGAATCTATGAGCAGCTGAAATTACAGATATTATCACTACAAATTGACAGTTCAAGAAAATTCAAATGACTTGCCAACAATCACATGGCTATTTATTAAAGAATCAATAATCTAACCTGTTTAACCTAATCTAGTCAGTGTTCATGTGTAATTAGAAAAATTTTTAACTTAAGAAATGTTATGATGTTTTTCTTTTTACAGATTACTTACAGATATAATTTTTAATTATTGTTTTCTAACATTTGGCAATCTTTGTTCTCTCCATTCCTCTCTCTCTTCCCTTCTCCCTGAGAAAGCAGATAATATGATATAGGTTATACATATGCTATCATGCAAAGTATTTCCATGTTAATTGTGTTGCAAACAATATATGTCACTTAGACAAGAAAAAACTCATGATTTAAGTAAAGTGAAAAATGGTATGTTTCAATCAGCATTCAGACACTGTTAGTTTCTTCTATGGCAGTGGATAACTTTTTTCATTATGAACTTGGTGAAGTTATCTTGAATCCTTGCATTGCTGATAATAGTTGAGTCAATCACAGTTGATCATAGTACATTATTGCCATTGCCATGTAAAGTATTCTCACTTCACTTTGCATCACTATGTCTTTCTAGTTATTTTTTGTTTGTTTGTTTTTATCATGATTACAATTTAGAAAACCAAATTCCTCAGAAAGTATTTTCTGGCCAAGAAATTAATAAATGAGCCTCAATACTTATATGGGAGCTATATGTAATACATTTATATTTATTTTTTCTTGGTAATACCAAAAAAGGAACTGTAATAAGGTTAAAACAAGGTGTTTATAATTATAGAAATAATATGAAACATTACACTCGGGCACTAATGCCCGTTACCTGTATTTAACATTTCTAGTAGATAGTATATGATTTCTTTACACTGAATTTTAAAAATTTTTTAAATTTTCATTGTCATGTAAAACACACTTCCATATAGGTCATTGTTGTAAGAGCACACTCATACATAATCAAAATACCAAAAAAAAAAAAAGAAAAGATACACTGATGTGAAAAATGACAACTTCCAGAAATATTATAGCCAAATACAAAAACTACCAGACCGAGGTAAAAATATTACAAGCTGCTAAGAAGAAGTCATTCAGACACTAGGGAACCACAGTTAGGATAACACAGGATCTGGCTGCATCTACATTGAAGGCATGGAATACAATATTCTGGAAAGCAAGAGAACTGAGTCTACAACCAAGAATCAAATATCCAGCAAAACTGACTATATTTTTGCAGGGGAAAGTATGGTCATTCAATAAAATTGAAGACTTTGAAGCATTCAAAAAGAAAAAAAACAGACAGACAGTTTGCTGCCCAAAAACAGAACTCAAGAGAATCACCATAAAGTAATAAAAAGAGCAGGGGGGAAAAAAGAAAAAAGAAAAAAATCTTTTCTTTAAGGGACCAAATAATTTCAATTGATTTGTATCCCTAGAAGAAAAGAAGAAATTGTTATTATCAACAGGGTAACTAGAAGAAGTTTACTTAAAGGGAACAGTGACAAACTGTATATAGGATGAAATGTGAAGTTATATATAAATATATATTAAATATATGTATATTTAATATATATGTATGTATGTATAAAAAATATATTACACTAGATGGGGGAAAAAGAAATAATATTAAGAAAAATGGGAAAAAAGACAAAATGGAGTAGATTTATATTCCATAAAAAAAGCGTGTGGGGAAAACAGGGGAGAAGATCGATACACTGGAAGGGTAAAGAGGTTGGAGAGAGGAAATACTTGATACTAAAGTGCATTGAAATTAACTTAAAGAGTGAAGAACAATCAGATTCTGTGGGGCAGAGAATTGATTCGTGCCCCATAGAGAAGTAGAAGGGTAACAAAAGGACTGGTGGGGAGGGAAGCAACACTAGGAAGGGAGAGGGTGGGGAGGATAGCTTAAAAAGACCTTAAAGAAGAATAAGAGGGGAATAAGAAAGGAGAGGGGAGAAAGGGAAGTACAATAAGGGACGGAATCAGAGGAACTGATTAAAAACAAAACAGTGGTATAGAAGGAAACAGTGAATAAAGAAAGAGTAGGTCAAGGAGAGAATGTAAATATCTGGGAATACACAGTTGATAATTATAATTATGAATGTAAATGGAATGAACTCACCCATAAAATGGAAGCAAATAGCAGAGTGGATTAGAAACCAAAATCTTACCATATATTGTCTACAAGAAGCACACATGAGACAAGCAGACATACATAGAGTAAAAATGAAAGGATGGAGCAAAATCTATTGGGCTTCAACTGAGAAAAAGAAGTCAGGAGTTGCACTCATGATTTCTGACAGAATCAAAGTAAAAATAGATCTGATTAAAAGAGATAGGGAAGGTAATTACATCCTGATAAAAGTCAGTATAAACAATGAAGAAATAACAGTACTCAAAATGTATGCACCAAATGGTATAGCATCCAAATTTCTAAAGGACAATCTAGTGGAGCTCAAGGAGAAAATAGATAGCAAAACTATACTAGTGGGTAAACTCAACCTTCCCCTACCAGACCTAGATAAATAGAAACAAAAAAATAATTAAGAAAGAGGTAAGAGACATGAATGAAATCCTAGAAAAATTAAAGTTAATAGATATATAGAGAAAATAAATAGGGATAAAAGGAACACACATTTCTTTTCAGCAGCATATGGAACATTCACAAAGATTGACCATGTACTAGGGCATAGAAACATGACAAACAAATGCAAAAGCTCAGAAATAATAAATGCAACCATATCAGATTATAATGAAATAAAAATAGTTATTAGCAAGAATATATGGAGAGGCAAACCAAAAACTAATTGGAAATTAAATAATATGGTTTTCTAAAATGAGTTAGTGAAAGAACAAATCATATAAGCAATTAATTATTGCATTGAAGACAATGACAATGATAAGACTTCTTTCTAAAACCTATAGGACGCAGCCAAAACAGTTCTAAAGGGAAAATTTATATCATTGAGTGCATATATTAACAAATTAGGGAGTGAAGAGGTTAATGAATTGGGCATGCAACTTAAAAAAATAGAAAGTGAGCAAATTAAAAATCCCCAGATGAAAACTAAATTAGAAATACTAACAATCAAAGGAGAAATTATAAAATCAAAAGGAAAAGAACTATGGAATTAATAAATTAGACTAGAAGCTGGTATTTTGAAAAAAAAACAGATAAAACAGACAAGTACTAGTAAATGTAATTTAAAAAGGAAAGAAAAAAGGGAGACCTCACCACTAATGAAGAAGAAATTAAGGCAATCACAATCATTAAAAACTATTTTGCCCAATTATATGGCAATAAATAGAGAAATCTATGTGATATGGATGAATATTTACTAAAATATAAATTGCCTAGATTAACAGCAGAAGAAATAGAACACTTAAATAATCTAATATCAGAAAAAGAAATTGAACAAGCCATCAAAGAAATCCCTAAGAAAAAATCACCAGGGCCTGATGGATTCACAAGTGAATTCAATCAAACATTTGAAGAACAACTAATCCCAATACTATACAAATTATTTGACATAATAAGCAAAGAAGGAGTCCTACCATTTCATGACACTAATATGGTACTGATTCCAAAGCCAGGCATACCAAAAACAGAGAAAGAAAACTGCAGACCAATCTCTCTAATGAACATAACTGCAAAACTCTTATATAGCATACTAACAAAAAGACTCCAGCAAGTGATCATTAGGCTTATCCATCATGATCAAGTGAGATTTATACCAGGAATGTAAGGATGGTTCAACTTTAGGAAAACCATTCACATAATTGACCATATCAACAAGCTAACAAACAAAATGATTATCTCAATAGATGCTGAAAAAGCCTTTGACAAAATATAACACCCATTCCTGTTGAAAACACTGGAAATTATAGGAATAGAAGGATCTTTCCTGAAAATAATAAATAGTATATACCTAAAACCATCAACGAGCATCATATGCAATGGGGAGAAATTAGAAGCCTTCCCAAAAAGATCAGGAGTGAAACAAGGATGCCCATTATCACCTCTATTATTTAACATTGTACTGGAAACACTAGCAGTAGCAATTAGAGAAGAAAAAGAATTTGAAGGTATTAAAATAGGTAATGAGGAGACTAAGCTATCATTCTTTGCAGATGATATGATGGTCTACTTAAAAAATCCTAGAGAATCAACTAAGAAGCTAGTAGAAATAATCAACAACTTTAGCAAAGTTGCAGGATACAAAATAAATGTACATAAATCATTAGCATTTCTATATATTTCCAACACATCGCAGCAGCAGGAAGAGGTAGAAAGAAAAACACTATTTAAAATCACCCTAGATAATATAAAATACATAAGAATCTATCTGCCAAAACAAACACAGGAATTATACAAACACAACTACAAAACCCTTTCCACACAATTAAAACTAGTTCTAAACAATTGGAAAAACATTGATTGCTCATGGGTAGGATGAGCTAACATAATAAAAACGATCATTCTATCCAAATTAACTCATTTATTTAGTGCCATACCCATAAAACTACCAAGAAACTTATTTACAGAATTAGAAAAAGACTATAACTAAGTTCATTTGGTAGAACAAAAGATCAAGAATATCAAGGGAAATAATGAAAAAAAAACTTGAAGGAAGGGGGCCTAGCAGTGCAAGATCTTAAACTATACTGTAAAGCATTAGTCATCAAAACAATATGGTACTGGCTAACAAAGATAAGGGAGGATCAGTGGAATAGACTTGGGGTAAGTGATGTCAGCAAGACAGTGTATGATAAACCCAAAGAGCCCAGTTTGGGGGACAAAAATTCACTATTTGACAAAAACTGCTGGGAAAATTGGAAAACAATATGTGAGAGATTAGTTTTAGATCAACATCTCACATCTACACCAAGATAAACTCAGAGTAGGTGAATGACTTGAATATAAAGAAGGAAACTATAAGTAAATTAGGTGAACACAAAATAGCATACTTGTCAGATCTCTGGGAAAGGAAAGATTTTAAAATCAAGCAAGAATTAGAAAAAAATACAAAATGTAAAATAAATAATTTTGATTACATTAAATTAAAAAGGTTTTGTACAAACAAAACAATGCAACCAAAATCAAAAGGGAAACAATAAAGTGGGAAAAAATCTTTATAACAAAAAACTCTGACAAAGGTCTATTTACACAAATATACAAAGAACTAAATCAATTGTACAAAAAAAATCAAGCCATACCCCAATAGATAAATGGGCAAGGGACATGAATAGGCAATATTCAAATAAAGAAATCAAAAGTATCAATAAGCACATGAGAAAGTGTTCTAAATCTCTAATAATTAGAGAAATGCAAATCAAAACAACTCTGAGGTATCACCTCATACCTAGCAGATTGGCTAAAATGATAGAAGGGGAGAGTAATGAATGTTGGAGGGGATGTGGCAAGATTGGGACATTAATGCATTGCTGGTGGAGTTGTGAATTGATCCAACCATTCTGGAATGAATTTGGAACTATGCTCAAAGAGCTCTAAAAGATTGTCTGCCCTCTGATCCAGCCATACCATTGCAGGGTATGTACCCCAAAGAGATCATAGGGAAAAAGACATGTACAAAAATATTTATAGCCATACTCTTTGTGGTAGCAAAAAACTGGAAAACGAGGGTATGCCTATCAATTGGGGAATGGCTGAACAAATTGTGCTATCTGTTTGTGATAGAACAGTACTGTGATCAAAGGAATAATAAATTAGAGGAATTCCACATGAACTGGAAAGACCTCCAGGAATTGATGCAGAGTGAAAGAAGCAGAACCAGGAGAACATTGTACACAGAGACTGATACACTGTGGTAAAATTGAATGTAATGGATTTCTGTACTAGCAGTAATGCAATGACCCAGAACAATTCTGAGGGATTTATGGAAAAGAAAGCTACTGACATTCAGAGGAAGAACTACAGGAGTGGAAACACAGAAGAAAAACAACTGCTTGAACACATGGGTTTATGTGGATATGATTTGGTCAGTAAACTCTAAACAACCACCCTAGTACAACTATCAATAATATGTAAATAGGTCTTGAGTAATGACACATAAAAAACCAGTGGAAATGCGCATCAGCTATGGTCTTGGGGGATGGAGAGAGTAAGAACATGAATCATGTAACCATGGGAAAAATTTTTCTTAAAAAATATAATAATTAATTAGTTAAAAATTATTCCAGCCATTCTTTCTCTGGAGGTAGATAGCATTCCTTTTCATAAGTTCTTCAGGATTTTCCCAGATAAATGCATTGCTGAGAGTAACCAATTTTTCACAGATTTTCTTCCAATATTGTTGTTATTGTGTACAATCTCCCAGTTCTGCTTATTTTGCTCTGCTTCAGTTCCTGCACATCTTCTTAGCTTTTTTTCCCCTGAAATCATCTTGGTTATCATTTCTTATAGCACAGTAGTATTCCATTACCAACATGTACAACAATTTGTTCAGCCATTCCTCAACAGATTGACATCCTCCTCAATTTCCAATTCTTTGCCATCACCAAAAGAGCAGCTATAAATATTTTTATACGAGTAGATCCTTTCCCCATTTTTATTATCTCTTCAAAATATAGACCCAGTAGTGGTATTACCAGATCAAAGGATATGCACAGTTTTGTTTTTTTTTTAACCCTTGTACTTCGGTGTATTGTCTCATAGGTGGAAGATTGGTAAGGGTGGGCAATGGGGGTCAAGTGACTTGCCCAGGGTCACACAGCTGGGAAGTGGCTGAGGCCGGGTTTGAACCTAGGACCTCCTGTCTCTAGGCCTGACTCTCACTCCACTGAGCTACCCAGCTGCCCTCAATATGCACAGTTTTATATCCTTTTGAGTATAGTTCCAAGTTGACCTGAAGAATGGTTGAATCAGTTCACAACTCCCACCAAAATGCATTAGTCCCAATTTTGCAACATCCCCTCCAGCATTTATCACTTTTCTTTACTGCTGTGCCTGTCTGTGTCCACACATTAATATATTCATGGGTGGACACCTGAGAAGGAGAACTGGAAACTGAGGGAGGATGAGTGAAGAAAATAAAAAGAGAGAAAGAGAGAGTACGCAACAAAGCAACAAAGACTCAGAGACAATGGCTTCAGTAACATGGGATTCAGCATGCTTGCTCTTCTGATGATGGTAGAGAGAGAGAGTTGCACGTGTTCCCAAACTTTCATTGGGGTGTCAAGGAATATGGAATGGGAGGTAGCTGATGAATATGTGACATGGTATAGGATTTAACATTGGCTCAATAACCAACCACATGATCAAACAGGAGAAGGTTAATCAAACACGTGAGCTGTCACGGAATGTGGTCTAATAAAGTGTTAGCTAGGACCATTTGTCTCTGCAAAGGAATTCTCTTGACCATATGGTTTGGAGAGTGGTTAGGATTTACAGAATACCAATTACATACAATGATCCAGAAATAAAATGACCATGAGTTTCATACTTGAGTAGATAGGTTACAATAATCATGCATCAATAATACTTTCAAGATGATAATATACCTGGTATACCACAACTGCCATAATGGCCAATCTGTTAGTTGTAAGGTGGTACCTTTGTGTTGTTTTAATTGCATTTCTCTAATCAAGAGTTATTTAGAATATTTTTAATATGATCATTGATAGCTTTGATTTAGTCACCTGAAAGTTGTTTGTTCATATCCTGTGACCGTTTGTCATTTGGGGAATGGTATGTATTCTAATAAACTTGACTTAGTTCTTAATAAACTTGAGAAAATGGACTTTTAGCAGAAATGTTTGCTAAAAAATATTTTTCCAATTTGTTCTTTATCTTTATATTGGATCTCTCCCATACTCTTTTCCAATTTTCCCAGCAGTTTTGTCAAATAGTGGGTTTTTGTCCTACAACCTGGGATCTTTCAGTTTATTGTACACTATCAGGCTGAGGCCATTTATCCCAAGTCTATTCCACTGATCCTCCCTTCTGTCTCTTAGCCACTGCCATATTGCTTGATGACCAGTGGCTTTATAGTGCAGTTTAAGATCTTCTACTGCTAGGCTCACTTCACTTTTTTTTTCATTATTTCCCTTGATATTCTTGATCTTTTGTTCTTCCAAATGAATTTTGTTATGCTTTTTCTCGTTCAATAAATAAAATAAATATTTATAGCCTCACTTTTTGTAGTAGCAAAAATTGGAAAATGAGGGGATGCCCTTCGATTGGGGAATGACTGAACAAGTTGTGCTATATGTTGGTGATGGAATACAATTGTGCTAAAAGGAATAATAAACTTGAGGAATTCCATGTGAACTGAAATGTTCAAGGAATTGATGCAGAGAGAGAAGAGCAGAACAAGGAGAATGTTGTACACAGTATTACAGATATACACTGTAATACAATCAAATATAATGGACTTGTCTATTAACAACAATGCAGTGATCCAGGACAATTCTGAGGGACTTAGGAGAAAGAATGCTATCCACATGCAGAGAAAGAACTGTGGGAGTAGAAACATAGAAGAAAAACAACTGCTTGATCACATGGTTTGATGAGGATATGACTGGGGTTGTAGACTTTAAATGATCACTCTATTGCAAATATTAATAATATGGAAATAGGTCTTAATCATGTAAATTTACATGTAAGTACATGTAAAACCCAGGGGAATTGCTTGTTTGTTATAGGAGGGTGGGTGGGAGGAGAGGAGGGAAAGAACATGAATCATGTAACCATGGAAATATACATTTAATTAATTAATTAATTGAACTTAAAAAAACAAACAAAAAAGATTTAGCTGCTTGGTAAAGGAAGCACAAAAATTGTAGAAAATAATACTTCAAAAAGTAGAATAGACCAATCGATAAAAGATGCACAAAAATCCACTGAAGAGATCTCTTATAAAGCGGAATTGGCCACATGGGAAAAAAATAAGCTCTCCTTAAGAATTAGAATTGGCCAAATGAAAAAGATGGTACAAAAGCTCACTGATCAAAATAATTCCTTAAAAATTAGAATTGGGAAAGTGGAATCTATGATTTTATGTCAAGAAGCAATCAAATTAAATTGAAAAATTATGAGAAAGAATAAAAGAAAATGTGAAATATCTTGTTGGAAAAACAACTGACCTGAAAAATAGATCCAATGGTGATAATTGAAGAATTATTGGACTACCTGAAAGTTGTCATCAAAAAAAGAGCCTAGATACCATCATTCAATAAATTATCAAGGGAAACTGCCCTGATATCCTAGAAAAAGAAGGAAAAATAGAAATGGAAAGAATCCATTGATCAAATCTTCTGAAAGCGATCCAAAAGGAAAACTCCTAGGAAAGAACTCCTAGGGAAAGGAGAAAATATCATAAGTAGCCCCAAAAGAACAAATCAAATATCATGGAGCTATTGTCAGGTTACAAGATTGAGCACCTTCTACATTAAAAGATCAAAGGGCCTGGAACAAGATGTTTTTAAAGGGCAAAGAAGTTAGAATTACAATCAAGAATCACTTACCTAGCAAACCCAAATAGAGGCATACCTTCCACATCTAAATTTTTCTATTTGTGATTTTGAAATATTGTGGGCTGTCAGAAGAAATTAAATGGGAATTTGGGGGTGTATTTGAAGAATCCAGAGATGACACACGGAGGACAGCAGATGACAGAAAAAAGTTTATAGCCTATTACCAAATACTTAACCCAATTTTTATGATAAGGTACTGTAAACACCTTATAAAAGAAAAAGAATTCATACTTCTTTGGTATGAATGGAGGGCCAACAATTTTATGTGGATTTTCCAGATTATGGGGATTCCATGCTTCTAATCGCCAAGATGTCAAGGGATACCCATGTAGAAAATGGGAATTCAAAGAAAAAGAGGACTTTCAAGCATTCCTGATGAACAGAGTAGAGCTAAATAGAATATCTCACTCTCAGATATGAGATTCAAGAGAACTATAAAAGGTAAATAGGAAAGAAAAATCAAAAGAGATTCAGTAAGGTCAATTTTATCTTTACATGGGATACATGTTTCTAATCTTACATGGGAAGAAGATACTGGTTACTCCTAAGAATTTTATCATTATTCAGGCAATTAGAAGGAGTATACATAGAGGTCAAGGGTCTGAGTTGAATATGATGGCATCATATCTAAAAAATAAAATTAAAGGGTGATAAAAAGGAATGCACTGGGAGAAAGGGGAAGGGAAAGGTAGACTTGAATAAATTATCTCACATAAAAGAAGTGCAAAGTAAGTTTTATAGTGGAGGGACAGATGGAGGAAGTGGGAAGGAGAGCCTTACTGTCTTTGAAAATCCCTCAAAAAGAGAAGAACATACACATATTCAGTTGGGTATAGAAATTTATTTTATCCTACAGGAAAACAGGATGGAAAGGAGATAACATAAGGGGTAAGGGTGATAGAAGGGAGGGCAAATCAGAAGCAAAACACTTGTGAGAGTAAGATAAACTAGGGGAAAATAGGATGGAGGATAATATGTAGTAAACATAACAGTAAAAAAAATTACAGCTTTCTCCTAAAAAGACCTTATATTTTATTTGTTTTAATCAGCCAAAATTTGTCTTTCCATAATCTCCCCTAAAAACTGCTATTACTGCTGCTGCTGCTGGCTTCCAAGAGCCTTCCTTTTTCAGTGTGCTACTGAGGGCAAATCAATTGGGAAACACTACTCCCCTGTGAAGGTCCCCTTCTTAGTCTACCCTAGATTTGTGACCTAGGACTGGGGAGTGGGCAACAAAGATGCCATTTTGGTCCAGTCCCTGTAAAAGATTATGATGGTGCCAAGTCATATGTCAGGGATCTCCTCTTACCCTTGTATATAGTTTGAGGCAGGATCTGAATGCAGATTTCTGTATGATTTCTTTGCTGTCTTTTAAAATAAGTTTTTTTTCTTGTTATATCATTGAACTTTGAACTTCTTTTTGGGACTTAATGCCAAGGTTGGGCTTTGCATCCTTCCACGGTATAGATTGGGATGGTTGGCTGGGCCCATGTTCTATTTCCCACTAGACTCCTTGAGGGGAATTTATAATATCAGAGCTCTTTCTTGTCTCCACTGAAGTTCTGTAGATCTGCATGGGACAGCTAAGTCTTTGACTCTTCCTTATTGTAGTCCCCAGTTAAAAAGCTACCAGTGCTCAGGCCATAATTCCTTTGGAAATCCTGATTTTTGGACCCAAATTTGGGAGTGAGTTCTGTCTGTTTCCATAGTCCCTGAATTAAGCCCTCAAGAAGAGGTTACATTGGCTCTGACACATCCTTTGTAGAGTTCTCCAAGAGAAATAATATTGTTTTCAGGCTTAGTACTCTTCTAGTGCAGTCCTGGTTGAAAGATGAAGTACTTCACTAGTGCTTGCTTCACTTTTTTTTTAATTTCTGTTTCACCTGGTGGCCTTTGTTTTTCCTGAGATAGCTCTCAGGGTTTGGCTGAAATTGTTCACTTTACTGTCTTCGCTGGAAGTCTCCTTCTTTTTTAGTTTTTCTTTGCCCTGACTGCCCATTCCTGGAAGCTATTATCTCCTCATTTCTTCCTCTTTATTTATTTGACTTTACTGATTAAGATCAAATTCTACCTTATTCCAGAGGTCTTGCTTCCTATCCCCATCTGACTGTGCCTTTCCTTCTGATTTTTGCTTTCTATTTATTCTGTATCTATTATCACCAATCTCTCTCTCCCCCCCTCTCCTAGTTACTAAAATGTTTTCACCCATAGAAATGTAAACTTTTTTGAGGGCACAGAGGATTTTTAGCTTTTCTTTGTTTCTCAAGTGCTTAGCCCAATGCCTAAGTGAAAATGGATGGATATTTAAATTCAAATTATTCAGAGTAGTAAGCTTAATAAATAGAATCCTAAAATAATCCCATATCAGAAAAATAAATTGAACATGCCATCAATTAACTATGAAAAAATCAACAGGGCCATATGGATTAGTGAATTCTATCAGACATTTAAAGAACAATTAATCCCAATACTATATAAATTATTTGGGAAAATAGACAGAAAAGGAATACTATCAAATGAGTTTATCATTTCAGGGGGAAAATGGCCATTCAATATTTTTATTAGACATTTATTAATATTCGTTTTTAATCTGTTTACATACTTTATGCCCCTACTTTCCCCTTCACCCCCCGCTTTCCCCCCACCCATGGCCAACGCACATTTCCACTGGTTGTAACATGTGTCCTTGTTCAGGGTCTATTTCCCATTCATGTCCGCCTCAGCCCATGCATTCAAGCAATTGTTTATCTTATATGTTTCCTCTCCTGCAGTCCTTCCTCTGAATGTGGGTAGCATCTTTACCATAAATCCCTCAGAGCTGTCTTGTGTCATTGCAGTGCTGCTGGTACAGGAGCCCCTACATTTGATTTTACCATAGTATATCAGTCTCTGTGTACAATGTTCTTCTGACTCTGCTCCTTTCACTCTGCATCACTTCCTGGGGGTCTCTCCAATTTGCATGGAATTCCTCCAGTTTATTATTCCTTTTAGCACAATAGTATTCCATCACCCGCATATACCACAATTTGTTCAGCCATTCACCAATTGAAGGACATCCCCTCATTTTCCAGTTTTTTGCCACTACAAAAAGCGCAGCTATAAATATTTTCGTACAAGTCTGTTTATCTATAACCTGTTTGGGGTACAAACCCAGCAATGGTATGGCTGGATCAAAGGGCAGGCAGTCTTTTATAGCCCTTTGGGCATAGTTCCAAATTGCCAGCCAGAATGGCCGGATCATTTCACAACTCCACCAGCAATGCATCAATGTCCCAATTTTGCCACATCCACTCCAACATTCATTACTCTCCCCTTCTTTCATTTTAGCCAATCTGCTAGGTGTGAGGAGATACCTCAGAGTTGTTTTGATTTGCATTTCTCTAATTATTAGAGATTTAGAACACTTTCTCATGTACTTATCGATACTTTTGATTTCTTTACCTGAAAATTGCCTATTCATGTCTCTTGCCCATTTATCAATTGGGGAATGGTTTGATTTTTTTTATACAATTGCTTTAACTCCTTGTATATTTGAGTAATTAGACCCCTGTCAGAGTTTTTCGTTGTAAAGATTTTTTCCAAATCTGTTGTTTCCCTTCTGATTTTGACTACATTGTTTTTGCTTGTACAAAACCTTTTTAGCTTAATATAATCAAAACCATTTAATTTACATTTTGTAATTTTCTCTAACACTTGCTTGGTTTTAAAATCTTTCCTTTCCCAGAGATCTGACAAGTACACTATTCTGTGTCCACTTAACTTATTTATAGTTTCCCTCTTTATATTCAAGTCATTCACCCATTCTGAATTTATCTTGGTGTAGGGTGTGAGATGTTGATCTAAATCTAATCTCTCCCATATTGTTTTCCAAATTTCCCAGCAGTTTTTGTCAAATAGTGGATTAATGTCCCAAAAGTTGGGCTCTTTGGGTTTATCATACACTGTCTTGCTTATGTCATTAACCCCAAGTCTATTCCACTGATCCTCCTCTCTGTCTCTTAGCCAGTACCATATTTATTTAATGACTGCTGCTTTATAGTAGAGTTTGATATCTGGTACTGCTAGGCCCCCTTCCCTCAAATTTTTTTCATTATTTCCTTTGATATTCTTGATCTTTTGTTATTCCAAATGAAATTTGTTATAGTTTTTCCTAATTCAGTAAAGAAGTTTTTTGGTAATTTGATAGGTATGGCACTAAATAGGTAAATTAATTTGGGTAGGATGTTCATTTTTATTATGTTAGCTCTTCCTACCCATGAACAATTAATGGCTTTCCAATTGTTGAGTTCCAGTTTTATTTGTTTGGAAAGTGTTTTGTAGTTGTTTTCTTTTAATAGCTGTGTTTGTTTTGTTAGATTGATTCCCAAGTATTTTATATTGTCTAGGGTGATTTTAAATGGTGTTTCTCTTTCTACCTCTTGCTGTTCTAATGTGTTGGAAATGTATAGAAATGCTGATGATTTATGTGCATTTGTTTTGTATGCTGCCACTTTGCTAAAGTTGTTGATTATTTCTATCAGCCTCTTAGTTGATTCTCTAGGATTTTTTAAGTATACCATCATATCATCTGCAAAGAGTGATAGCTTAGTCTCCTCATTGCCTATTTTGATACCTTCGATTTCTTTTTCTTCTCTAATTGCTATTGCTAGTGTTTCTAGTACTATGTTAAATAATAGAGGTGATAATGGGCATCCTTGTTTCACTCCTGATCTTATTGGGAAGGCTTCTAATTTATCCCCATTGCAAATTATGCTTGTTGATGGTTTTAGGTATATACTGTTTATTATTTTTAGGAAAGGTCCTTCTATTCCTATACTTTTCAGTGTTTTCAATAGGAATGGATGCTGTATTTTGTCAAAGGCTTTTTCAGCATCTATTGAGATAATCATGTGATTTTTGTTTGTTAGACTGTTGATATGGTCAATTATGTGGATGGTTTTCCTAATGTTGAACCATCCTTGCATTCCTGGTATAAATCCCACCTGATCATGGTGGATGACCTTCTTAATTACTTGCTGGAGTCTCTTTGCTAATATTCTATTTAAGATTTTTGCATCTATGTTCATTAGGGAGATAGCTCTATAGTTTTCTTTCTCTGTTTTTGGTCTACCTGGCTTTGGAATCAGTACCATATTTGGGTCATAAAAGGAATTTGGTAGGACTCCTTCTTTGCTTATCATATCAAATAATTTGTATAGTATTGGGATTAGTTGCTCTTTGAATGTCTGATAGAATTCACTTGTGAATCCATCAGGTCCTGGTGATTTTTTCTTAGAGAGTTCTTTAATGGCTTGTTCAATTTCTATTTCTGATATGGGATTATTTAGGTATTCTATTTCTTCTGCTGTTAATCTAGGCAATTTATATTTTTGTAAATATTCATCCATATCTCCTAAATTGTTATATTTGTTGCCATATAATTGGGCAAAATAGTTCTTAATGATTGCCTTAATTTCCCCTTCATTATAGGTGAGGTCTCCCTTTTCATCTCTAATACTGACAATTTGTTTTACTTCTTTCCTTTTTCTTATTAGATTGACCAGTGCTTTGTCTATTTTATCTGTTTTTTCAAAATACCAGCTTCTAGTCTTATTTATTAATTCAATAGTTCTTTTCTTTTGATTTTATTAATTTCTCCCTTAATTTTTAGTATTTCTAATTTAGTTTTCATCTGGAGGTTTTTTATTTGCTCGCTTTCTAATTTTTTGAGTTGCATGCCCAATTCATTAATCTCTGCCCTCCTTAATTTGTTAATATATGAACTCAAGGATATAAAGTTCCCCCTCAGTACTGTCTTGGCTGCATCCCACAGAGTTTGGAAGGATGTCTCATCATTGTCACTCTCTTCAATGAAATTGTTGATTGTTTCTATGATTTCTTCTTTGACAATTTGGTTTTGGAGAATCATATTGTTTAATTTCCAATTGGTTTTTGATTTGCCTGTCCAGGTGGCCTTACTAATTATTATTTTCATCACATTATGATCTGAGAAGGTTACATTTATTATATCTGCTCTTTTGCATTTGTTTGCCATGATTCTATGCCCTATTACATGGTCAATCTTTGTAAATGTACCATGTGCAGCTGAAAAGAAGGTGTATTCCTTTTTGTCCCTATTTATTTTTCTCCACATATCAATTAAATCTAATTTTTCTAGGACTTCATTCATCTCTCTTACCTCTTTCTTATTTATTTTTTGGTTTGATTTATCTAGATCTGAAAGAGGAATATTTAGATCTCCCACTATTATGGTTTTATTATCTATTTCCTACTTGAGCTCTGCCAGTTTCTCCTTTATGAATTTGGATGCTATACCACTTGGTGCATATATATTGAGCAGTGTTATTTCCTCATTGTTTATACTGCCTTTAATCAGGATGTAATGACCTTCCCTGTCTTTTTTAATCATATCTATTTTTACTTTGGCTTTGTCAGAGATCATGATAGCCACTCCTGCCTTCTTTTTCTCATTTGATGCCCAAAAGATTTTGCTCATACCCTTAACCTTGAACTTGTGTGTGTCTGCCCACCTCATATGTGTTTCTTGTAGACAACCTATGGTAGGATTTTGGTTTCTGATCCACTCTGCTATTTGCTTCCGTTTTATGAGTGAGTTCATCCCTTTCACATTCACAGTTACAATTGTTAGTTGTGTATTCACTGACATTTTTGTATCCTTCCCTAGACCCACTCCTTCTTATTACACTATTTTCTTTTACACCAGTGGTTTCCTTTGAGCTGGTATCCCTTATCCCCTCCCTTGATTGACTTCCCTTTCTTCCCCCTCCCTTGTTGTTCCACTCTTTTTGTTTTTTTAAAGACCGAATGAATTCCCTCCCACTTCTTCTCTCCTCCCTTTTTTGGCCTCCCCACTCCCCTGCTCCCTTTGATTTATCCCTTCTGATTTTCTCAGTAGGGTTAGATAGAGTTTTTTATCTGGATGGATAATAAAGCTACTCTTCCTTCTCTGGGTTGATTACACTGAGAGTAAGGTTTGATTATGCTCTCTTCCTCTCCTTCTTATGATATTATTCATCCCCTCCCTTCCCATGCCCTCTGTGTGTGTAATAGAATATCTTATTTTTCTTATTTACTCGGATTTTTCTTGGTGTCCCCTACTATTCCCCACCTCTTTCCCACCCCCCATGTCTTCTTAGACCATTTAGTATCCTGTCCTCTCCCTATGAATTATTCTTCTGGTTGCTATAATAGTGAATATTATAATAGTGCATAGAGTTCACTACAGAGAATTATACATAGCATTTCTCCACCTAGTAATACAGATAATTAGATCTTATTTATGCCCTTAAAGAGTCAACCTTAAAAGACCATGAGTTTTCTTTCTTTTCCCTCTGTTTCTTATTTACCTTTTCATCTTTCTCTTGATATTTGTGGTTGAGTGTCAAACTTTCCATTTAGTCCTGGTCTCTTTTGTGCAAAAACTTGGAATTCTTCAATTTTGTTGAATGCCTATACTTTCCCCTGAAAGTATATGGTTAGTTTCTCTGGGTAGTTGATTTGTGGCTGAAGGCCCAGCTCTCTTGCCTTTCTGAATATTGTATTCTAAGCCTTGCGGTCTTTTAGCGTTGAGGCTGCCAGATCCTGTGTGATCCTTATTGGTGCTCCTTGATATTTGAATTGTCTCTTTCTGGCTTCTTGCAAGATTTTTTCTTTAACTTGAAAGCTCTTCAATTTCGCTATTATATTTCTGGGTGTTGACTTTTCTGGGTCCAGTGTAGAGGGTGTTCTATGGATCCTTTCAATGTCTATATTGCCCTCTTGTTGTAGAACTTCAGGGCAATTTTGCTGAATAATTTCTTTAAGTATGGAGTCCAAGTTTCTATTAATTTCTGTCTTTTCTGGAAGACCAATGATTCTCAAATTGTCTCTTCTAGACTGGTTTTCTTGGTCTGTCATTCTCTCATTGAGATATTTCATGTTTCCTTCTATTTTATCAGTCTTTTGACTTTGTTTTATTTGTTCTTGTTGTCTTGAGAGATCATTGGCTTCTAATTGTTCGATTCTAGCCTTTAAGGACTGGTTTTCGACTTTAATGTTTTGGTTTTGGGCTTTAATGTTTTGGTTTTGGGCTTTAATGTTTTGGTTTTCAGCTATAATTTTTTGGTTTTCCTTTTCAATCTGGTCATTTTTGGTCTTCAGTTGACTTGTCTCACTTTCCAATTGCGAAATTCTGCCTTTTAAACTGTTATTTTCTTGCCAGATTTCTTCCATCTTCCTCAGCATTTCATTTTTAAACTCTTCCATAGCTTGTGACCAGCTTTCATTTTTTGGGGGAGGTTTGGATTTTTGTTTTCCCTCCTCTGGTGTCTGGATTTTCTCTGTGTAGAAGTTGTCTAGTGTTCCAGAGTTTCTCTTGATAGTCTTTTTCTTCTAGACTTCCTTATTGCTGGCCATTGTTAGCCCCACCCCTTTTCAGCTTTGTCTTTGCACTCAGGGTCTGCCTGTGCCTTGCAAGCTCCCGGGGGCTCTGGTCTCCTTGTCCTCGGGGTCAGGCCTCCTGGTAGACCCTGGTCTGCCCCTCTGCTTGAGGTTCCTTCAGCAGTCTTTGGGGCTGCTTCCACTGCCATGCTGGGTCTGCATGGGGTCCTCACTGGAGGTCCAAGCCTGGGCTGGAGATCCTTATTCAAGCCTAAGGCACTGCCTTTGCCTGTGCAGATGCTCTTAGGGCACTGCCTTCACCCCCGCAGAAGGTAGTGAAAGTCTGTGGGCTGGAGATCTTTATTCGCACCTGAGGAGATGCCTTCAGCACTTGGGAAAGGCTATGTTTTAGAGGCCTTTGTCCCAGCCTGAGGCGGTGCCTTCACCCACGTGGACGCTAGGGAAAGTCCAGGTGCCTGCCCCTAGCCACCTGGGGTCCCTCGTCTTGCAGCACACAGGTACAAGCCCCTGAGCTGCCAGTGATTATCTGGGTGCCCCAGTCCTGTTTTCACACTTGTGCGTTGGCGTTGTGTGGGGTGTGCAGTGTGGGGGGTGGGGGAGGGGCTTCTTCCTCTTGCGTTTTAGTGAGAGCTGTTTCGACCCCCTATAGCGTGGAAATGCCCCGATTCTGCGTACCTTCAATGCTGCGCCCTTTTGTGGGGTTCCTTTGTTCCTCTGGACTCGTTTTTATTTCCCCTTGAGGAGTTCTGTATGCTTCGGTCAGGAGAGATCGAGCAGCTGCTCCTTACTCTGCCGCCATCTTAACCGGAAGTCCAATTCAATATTTTTGATAATAAGATAGATTTCCTAGCTTTTCTGAGGAAAATTTCAGACTTCACAGAAAATCTGAAGTCCAAATAATAATGACCTTATAAACTTAGCATTTGATAAACCCAAAGACCACAGCTTTTGGAATAAGTACTTACTCTTTAACAAAAAATGCTGGGAAAATTGGAAAACAATATGGCAGAAGCTAGGTATAGATCAATATTGCATACCTTATGCTAAGAGGAGGTCAAAATGGAAATCTGATTTAGATATAAAGAGTGATACCATAGCAAAATTAGGGGAGCACAGAATAGTTTCCTAGCAGATCTTTGGAGAAATGAAGAGTTTATGACCAAATAAGAGGCAGAGAATGTTATATGATTTAAAATGAATAATTTTGATTATGTTAAATTTAAAAGCTTTTGTACAAACAAAACTGAAATAACCTAGTTTAGAAGATAAAGAACAAATTGGAAAAATATAGATGATGCTTGCTGATGCTTTTAAATATACACTGTTTTTAAATATATACTGTTTATTATTTTTACAAAAGGCCCATTTATTCCTATACTTTCTTGTGTTTTCAATAGGAATGAGTGTTGTATTTTGTCAAAGGCTTTTTCTGAATATATTGAGATAATCATGTGATTTCTGTTGGTTTGGTTGTTGATATGATCAATTATGTGCATATTTTTCCTAATATTAAACCATCCTTTCATTCCTGGTATAAATCCCACATGAACACAGTGAATAATCCTCATGATAACTTGCTGGAGTCCTTTTGCTAGTGTTCTATTTAAAATTTTTGTGTCTATCCTGTAAAAAGGCAGGGAAATCCCTTGAATGTTGAAATAAATGTCTGGCCTGGTGATTTGGGTGAGCTGACCAGTCAGGATATCCCTCCCTTCTAGACAGAGGGTAAATGGCTACCCTTTGTCCCTGATTGAGTAGAATGGACAAAAGGATGCAGAAGTCTGTACCGGAACATGGAACACCACAGGAGTGAAGAATTGACAGATTGTAGTATTTAGGTTGGCAGGAACAAGAGACATCAGTATTCAGGCTGACTCAGTTCCTTTCAGGGTGACCCCTTCAAGATAACTGGCAGTTGATCACTTTTACACAGGTTTCCCTCAGTTTAGAAGGCAGGATGTTTCAGGGCTCTTGTGGTTTCTCTGAGAGTTTAGGAATCATGGCTATGGAAATATCCAGTCTTCCTGAAGTTTCTCTGGGAATTGATACTCATTCAGAGTCCAAGATCAGACTCTCCCTTCCAAGCTGTTAGGATTTCCCAACTGCCCTCCCTCAGGATTCCAAATGACCTTTGGCCTCTGTCACCCCCCTGCCTTCATGACTTCTCTGTGTAAATTCCATTCCTTCAGTGTTGATTAAGGAGATTGGTATGTAGTTTTCTTTCTCTGTTTTTGGCCTGACTGCCTTTGGAATCAATATCATGTTCGTGTCATAAAAATAATTTGGTAAGACTCCTTCTTTGCTTATTTTGTCAAATAAGTTGTATATTATTAGGATTAATTGTTCTTTAAATGTTTGATAGCATTCACTTGTGAATCCATCTGACCCAGGGGATTTTTTCTTAGAAATTCCTTGATAACTTGTTCAATTTTTTTTCTGAGATGGGATTATTTAAGTATTCTATTTCCTCTTTTGTTAATCTAGGCAATTTATTTTTTTGTAAATATTCACCCATTTCACCTAGATTGTCATATTTATTACCATGTAATTGGACAAAATAGTTCTTAATAATTACTTTAATTTCCTCTTCATTAGAGGTAAATCACTCTTTTCATCTTTGATACTGTTAATTTGATTCTCTTCTTTCTTTTTATTAGATTAACCAGTATTTATTTTACTTTTTTTTTCAAAATACCAGCTTCTAGTCATTTATTAGTTCAATATTTCTTTTGCTTTCAATTTTATTAATTTCTCCTTTGATTTTTATGATTTCCAATTTATTTGGAGATTTTAATTTGTTCTCTTTCTAGTTTTTTTAAGTTGCATGCCCAATTCATTGAACTCTTCTCTCTATAATTTGTTGATTCATACACTCAGGGATATAAATTTTTCCCTGAATACTGCTTTGGCTCTATCCCATAGATTTTTTTAAAATTTTTAATCATTTATTAATATTCATTTTTAACATGGTTACATGATTTATGCTCCTACTTTCCCCTTCCCCCACACACACCCCCCCCACTCATGGCTGATGCACATTTCCACTGGTTTTATCATGTGTCCTTGTTCAAGACCTATTTCCAAATTGTTGTTAGTTGCAATGGTGTGGTATTTTCGAGTCCACATCCAATCATGTCCTCCTCAGCCCATGTGTTCAAGCATTTGTTTTTCATATATGATTCCTCTCTTGCAGTTCTTCCTCTGAATGTGGGTAGCATTCTTTACCATAAATCCCTCAGAACTGTCCTGGGTCATTGCATTGCTGCTGGTACAGAAGTCCATTACATTTGATTTTACCGTAGTATATCAGTCTCTGTGTACAATGTTCTTCTGGCTCTGCTCCTTTCACTCTGCATCACTTCCTAGAGGTCTTTCCAGTTCACCTGGAACTCCTCTAGTTTATTATTCCTTTTAGCACAATAGTATTCCATCACCAGTATATACCACAGTTTGTTCAGCCATTCCCCAATTGAAGGACATTCTCTCCTTTTCCAGTTCTTTGCCACAACAAAAAGCACAGCTATAAATATTTTCATACAAGTCTGTTTATCTATGATCTCTTTGGGGTACAACTATGGCTGAATCAAAGGGCAGGCATATTTTATAGCTCTTTAAGGATAGTTCCAAAATGCCAGCCAGAATGGTTGGATCATTTCACAACTCCACCAGCAATGCATTAATGTCCCAATTTTGCCACATCCCCTCCAGCATTCATTACTCTCCCCTTCTTTCATTTTAGCCATGTGAGGTGGTACCTCAGAGTTGTTTTGATTTGCATTTCTCTAATTATTAGAGATTTAGAACACTTTCTTATGTGATTATTGATACTTTTGATTTCTTTACCTGAAAATTGCCTATTCATGTCTCTTGCCCATTTATCAATTGGGGAATGGCTTGATTTTTTATATAATTGATTTAACTCCTTGTATATTTGAGTAATTAGATCCCTGTTTTTTGTTATAAAGATTTTTTCCCAATTTGTTGTTTCCCTTCTGATTTTGACTACATTGTTTTTGTTTGTACAAAACCTTTTTAGTTTAATATAATCAAAACCATTTAATTTACATTTTGTAATTTTCTCTAACTCTTGCTTGGTTTTAAAATCTTTCCTTTCCCAGAGATCTGACAGGTATACTATTTTGTATTCACTTAACTTATTTATAGTTTCCCTCTTTATATTCAAGTCATTCACCCATTCTGAATTTATCTTGGTGTAGGGTGTAAGATGTTGATCTAAATATCCCATAGATTTTGACAAGCTGTTTCCTCATTGTCATTCTCTTAGATGAAATCAGTAATTGTTTCTTTGATTTGTTCTTTGACTGACCAGTTTTGAAGAATTCGATTCTTTTCTCCCTGGAACTGGGACCAGGCTCTCTTGCTCCTCCATGACCCTCTAGCACTAGTGTATTAGTTCTCCTCCTCACCCAGGTACTACAGCTCAGGACTTTGACTTGGATTTGTGTATAAGTAATGCCAGTACCACACCCAGAACTAGCAAAGGGGCACCTGTAGTTTCCTTTTGACAAGTTTTCAGATCCCCTTACCTTCTGTGAGCTGAGAACTCCAGAAACCCTTTCTGCAGATTTAGCAGCCTGAGCTGGCTTGCCAAGGTAGGGCCTGCTTTGGTACATTTGTTCTGAGCTCTACTTTTTACTTTGGTGCTCTGCCAAACTTCTAAGTTGTCTTCAGCTAAAACGTTGTTTCACTTTGACCTTTTATAGTTTCTACTGCTCCAGAATTCATTTTGAACATAATGTCAAAATTGTTTAAAGGGTAATTTATAGGAGATAAAGGGGTGAGAGAAACCTGTTCCTTCTCTGTTATCTTGGCTGTGCTGCCTATTTCTCAATTTTTTAATAATTGTTTTGTGCTTAATTAAGATTTATTTGTTTTTTCTAGAAGTTACAATTACATATTTAGTTTACTAATCTTCCCTCTTTCTATTTTGCTAATATGTTTTGAGAGAGCAAATTTTTTCAAAGATTGCTTTAGTTACATCCAGTAATGTCGGTGTATTATCTCACTATTATGCTATGATTAAAGTTCTTTGGAGACTATATATTACTTTTTAATAGTTATTTATTAGTAAAGGTCAGTGAGAGAGAGAGAGAGAGAGAGAGAGAGAGAGAGAGAGAGAGAGAGGGGCATGTCCTAAGCAGCTTGTCAGAAAGTAACTGTGAAATAAGCCAGTATGTACCAATAGTTAAATGCTCCAGAAAAGGGAGAGAGAGAGCAACCAGTGTCCAGCATAGTAACTTTTATTGAATGCCCATAGCAGAGTGCCTATTACATGAAGTTGGTGCTACTATTATCCCTATTTTTATAGTTGAGGAAATTAAGGCAAATGCATGTTGAGTGACCAGCAAAGAGTCACACTGATATTAAGTTTCTGAAGCTAGATTTGCACTAAAAATCTTCCTAACTTCAGCTTATCTTTAAGCTGTCTCGCATTTTTATTAATGACTTAGAAGTCAGGGAGTACCATTCCCTTTGCTTATATTTGTAAGCCTAGGGCTCAATACATTTCTCAGCACACAGATCACCCTTAATAAATGCTTTCTTCGAGGGGCAGCTAGGTGCCTCAGTGAACTGAGAACCAGGCCAAGAGATGTGAGGTCATGGTTTTAAATCTGACCCAGACACTTCCTAGCTGTGTGATCCCGGGCAAGACACTTAATGTCCATTGCCTATCCCTTATCATTCTTCTGCCTTGGAACCAATACATGGTATTGATTCCAAGATGGAAGGTAAGGATTGGTTTTAAAGTAAAAATCTAAAAATAAATGTTTCTTGTTTTTTTCTCCAAAAAATTTTGACACTTTAGAACATTGAAATATACCTAACTGAATTAAATAAATGGGAATGTATGTGTTTAAAAGAAAATCAATTTCACAAGTACCAGTTGGAAGAGGCATTGTTAGCAGTTTGATAGAGATCTAGGGTTTACTGAGAATGATACTGCATACCTATAATCCTAGCTACCCAGCTTCCAGGGAGCCTAAGGCTACTGCACCTCTTGATTTTGGAGTTTCAAGGTACAGGGGACTAAACTGATTAGATATCTGTGCTAAGGAGCCAGAGATCACCAGGGTGCCTAAGAAGAAGAAAACCAGCGCACGTCAGAAAGGGAGGTCACAGCTCCCCTGCTGATGAATTGTAGAATCTTATCCATGACTAATCTCTGCACTTCAAGCTTCAGTGAAAGGGAGAGAACCAGTTTTTCTAAAAATAAAGGTTTGTTTTTTTTTTTAAATCTAGCACTTTTAACTGTACTGCATGCTCAATATGAGGTAACAGTGTGCTGTGCCAAAAAAGCTAATATGACCTTAGACAATAGCTTATAGGAATAGAATGAAAATAGTTCCCATGGAATTCTGCCTGGGTCAGAATACACGAGGGATATCACATTCGAGGTTGGAAGGCAATTTAATAAGGTTGGTCAGTGTGGTAAATGATTGTGGAGTCCATGTTATATTTGTGTCATTTGAAGGTCCTAAGAAGATCCAAGGGAGACATGAAAGCTATACTTAAGTATTCAAAAGACTGTGATATGGAAAGTAGAACAAATACATTTTGTTTGATTCCACAGGGTAGACACAAGGACAATGGATATATGGCGTGAATTTAGTTTAGATTTCAGGGAGAAAAAAAAAACAACAAAAAACAAACAACTTCCTAATGGGTTTTCAAAAAGTGGGAAGGACTTTTCCTAAGGATAAAGTGGATTCCCCATTATTATGGGTTATATAGGAAAGGTTACATGACCCCTTATCAAGTACATCATACCAGGGGTTTCATTATTGGTATAATATGAATTGCTTCATTTTTCCAATTCACATATTCTGTGATTTTTGTGAACTTCAAGCTGTGATCCTAACATTGCTGTTGTTCTTTCATTTAGTAAAGTCTGTCACTTTTTTTGACCCTAATGGGATTTTCTTGGGAAAGATTCTGAACTTTCCTTCTCCAGCTTATTTTATGAATGAGGAACTGAGGTAGACAGGTTTAAATCAACTGCCCAGGATCACACAGCTAGTATCTGAAACCAGATTTAGACTCAGGAAGATTAGACCTTCTGACTTCAGGTCCAGCACTCTACTCACTGAGCCACCTAACACAATAAAAGGATACCTCTTCCCAGCAATATCCAGGTATCACCTCTTAATGAGTGCTGAAGTTATTCTTTTACAACAGCCGTTCAGTCCTTGCAGCTTTGTCTCTATATCATGATGTCTTAAGCAGACCAATGACTCCCCTATGTGAATAAAAATAGATTTATGATTATGCTTATTGATTTCAGTATCTCTAGTGAGTCTTTTGAGAAAGATTGTAAGTCCCATTTGAAGTTAGTGTAACAAAATAGGACACAAATGAAATTTTATTAATTACCAGATGGATAATTTATCAACTCCAAAAGAAGCACAAGAAAAGAATTTTTGAAAATCATCAGAGAAATAGATTAAGTTAAAAATCAAAATACTATTAAACTGATAAAGAAAGCATATCAGGCACTTTAAAAGACCCACAAAATCATTTTTTAATTTGAATTAATTTGAATAAATAATTTTAATTTGAAGAAAAAGCAGAAAGGAAAGTAGAATTGACTAAACTAATTTTTTAAAAAACCTGGAAAATTCAAAAGAGATTGCAAAAAAAAAAAAAAACAAAGGAAATTATCAGAAATAGCCATATGCAATTATATACCAAGACGCAAAGAATTTAAAGAAAACTGATAAAATGAAATACACAAATGAACAAAATTGTACATTGAAATGATAAAATGGAAATAATCCATTTACAGAAAGAGAACTTAAGGAAGACACAAATGAACTTAGAAAGGGAAAAAGTTCCTGAAAGGGGAATTCTATAAAATATTTAAAAAGTAATTAATCACTAAGCTACATAAATAGAAGTCAAAAACAAAGGTAAACAGTACTCTCCATAATTTCTTTTATGAGATGAATTGTCAAAATACTTAAATGCCAGACTATGTAAGGAAGAGCAGGTAATCCTAAGGTATTTTTTTTAAAGAGCAATTACTAAGTATATGTATATATACTTCTGTGTATAAATTTTATATTCCTCCAGAGAAATGTAAGCCCTTAAGGGCTTACATGTCCCTGCACTTAGCACAGAACCTTGTTCAATAATGGATGCTTCACAGGTGTTTGTTCAACACATTAAATAAGGAACCACTGAAAGTTTTTGAATAGATTAACTTGCTCAGACTCCAGATATCAGGAAAATGAATTTGAAAATGGCATCAAGGTAAGAGATAAAATTAGAACTGTGTCCTGATTGGAACCTTGAACCATTGATCTTTACACTATACTGTACCACACTTCATTATCAAGCAAATAACTTTCCATCACATGAACCTAAAGTTCATAGGGAACTTGGGGATTATCCAGTTCAACCCTCTCCTTTTACAGATAAGAAATTGAAGTCCAGAGTGGTAAAACAGGCTGCCCAAATTACGAAGTCAATTTATACCAGCTAGAATTAGAGCTCATGTCTTTAGACCCCCAATTCTGTGATCATTCTACAATACCATCTTTGCTTTAGAAATGTTTAAATAATTAATAATTCATAGGCTTGGGTTATTTTTGTGTACAGGGCATACAGATGTTTCAAGTCCATCACTTGCAATGCTACCCAGGTGCCAGAAGAACCTTTCATTTATCCTGTTTGGTGCAACCCTGAAACCAAATTACCTAGATCTCCCAGGCCCTAAATAGAACTTTAGGTTTTCACTTCTCTCTCTAGTAAATCTGGGAGAAGGAAAACTACTCAAAGATAAAAATGGAAGAAGGCTTCCATATCAGGGCTATGTTAACTCCAGGGTTTAAATTAGAAGTGGAACATTTTCAAAATGTAAAAAAGAATATCTCTCCTCCAAGAGAACAGAGGAGTTTCCAGAATCTCAACATTTTAGAGTTAGAAAGGATTTCAGTGACATTCTAATTTAACCTAAATCACAAAGTGATACCTATTAGAAAATATCCAGCAGGGAGCCAACAAATATTTGCTTAAAACTTTCAAATGAAAAAGAGACTCCAATGATGGATGGTCATCAAATGATTTCTGATGCCATAAACACCTCTGGTCCCCTGGTTTTTTCATTGAAAAACATAGTCCTCTAAGTTTTTGTGAGAGTCCCACCTTCCCCAATCCCACATTAGAAACAAAGGTAAATACTATAATGTATTTACTCATATAAGAAATATATTAGGGATATCTCTCTAGGAAGAGGAAGACAAAAATGTAAGTTAATCCATTGGGTTTGGTAGCAGAGATGAAGAAGTGGAGCATTTCTTTGTTTTCTTAAAAAACAAAACAAACAAAAAAAAAACTTTACCTTCCATCTTTGGATCAATACTGTGTTTTGGTTCCAAGGCAGAAGAGCAGTAAAAGCTAGGCAATGGAGCTTAAATGACTTGCACAGATTCGCACAGCCAGGAAGTATCTGAAGCTAGATTTGAACCCAGGACCTCCCATTTCTGGGACAAGCTCTCAGTCATTTGAGTCACCTAGCTGCCTTCTCTTTGTTTTATTTTTCAAGAAAAATGATTCCCAATTAGGAATAGAAGGTAAGAAAGGGAGAACTAGAAAAGACAAAATAGAAGATAGAAGATTAAGCTAATTAAATTGTATCAATTATTAATAGACTTTTAATTTAATTAATAGCTTTCATTTGTATTGAAAAAAACAATCTTGAACTAAAGACAAAATTGGTGAGTCAGTCCATGAAGGAAGAGACTTTTGACGGTATTCAATGGACAAAAACTGTCGTCTCAAATATTATATAATAATAATAAGATACCCATAAGCATCTTTCTATGACCCAGAAAATGACAAATTAATTAACTGGTTGAGAGTCTATAAGAGTCTATCAGTGCCCCCTGGATGGTTTGTTATCTTGAGAGGAAGACAATGCTACAACATCTAGTTATAGATTTATAAGAATTAGAGCTGCAAGAGAGATTAAAATTCATCTAGTTTAAGACTCAGCTTTCTCTTTCTTCACCATTTTATAGATGAGTAAAGTTATTTTACTTTAGAGAGAGAATATTTGTCCAAGGTTGACCAAGTAATAACAGATCAGATGCGTAAACTTTTCTACCTCTAAATGCAAGAATTAATAGAGTGTAGGACTAGAGTGTCCTCCTTTGCTCTGAACACATTTTTTATCTTCTCAATCAAGTGAGTAAACATAGAGGAAGAGAGGGAGAGAATTCAGAATTCAATTTTTAAATTAAATATAACTTTTTTAAATTAATGTAAAAGCAAATAATAATTTGTCAAAAGGTTAAAAAGAAGGAAATAGTTTCTCAGTCTAGTGGTTGGGCAATGGCTAAAAAAATTGTGGTATTAAGGGGAGGTCATAGTAGTTAAAGCTGAAAAGAACATGAGAAATCAGCTACTTCAACTCTCTCATTTGCAGAGGTACTAAAACTCACAGAGATGCCGTTAAAAATGTCAAGTAAACTTTGAGTTGAAGAGACTGCTTTATATCTATAACAGGACTGATAATGCTCCTATGGCCTCAATTTCCTTATCTGTCTTGATCTATATAATATTTAAGAATACTTCCAAATCCTATGAAACTTAGATAATAGTGGCTTCAGAGGTAAAAGTGTAGCAATATCTCCCTAAGTAATATTAATAGAAAGAGCTATATGCTGTACTTCATGTATGTAACTGAAGAAATATCTTCATTCTCTTGGACAGTTAAAGAATGTATTTGACTTGTTCTCCCTGGATTTGTCTCCTCTGGTTTGTCAGATGCGATTGAAATTGAATGCCATGTTCCTTTTGATCTAGAGAGAGTCATGAAGGAGGTACATTGTTGAGATACCTATTCCCATATGGTATAGAGACTGAATTTTGCTTATGATGATCAGGACAACTTTTTTTTTTAAGAAAATCATCAAAAGGGCTGTAGCAATGAATATGCTAAAAAATGTTCAGGATTCCATGGAAGAAAAACATTCTGATTGGCTGGGCAAGAATTCAAGGACCCTACCCTGTGGCCAAGAATGATCAAGAATCAGTTTTCTATGATAACAACTATAGGTTAGAGTCCAAGATTTATATCCATAGTATCAGAATTGTCCATTGGTGAATCCTGATGTCATTGAGAAACCAAATATGTCATCTGGACCCCCAACTTTGGTAATAAGGGAAAGAAAAACAGACAAAAACAAAGAGAGACAGAGACAGATTCAAAGTAGAGTGAAAGAGAAGAAAATGAATTTGAGGGAATAGAAGAGAGGAACACGAAGGAAATAGAAATTAAAGAAAGAATAAAGCTACAACTATTATAGTATTTTACTCCATAATCAGTACTTTTTAAGCTTCAAAGCCAAATTTTGGATCATCAATATATTTGTGTGAGTCAGTCAGAAGCCACTGGCCAGTACTAAGAGTTCCATTCTTATAAGAATAATTTGTTTCTTCTTTGACAGGGAATAGAAATATAAGTTGATAGGAATTAAGGCATTGAACAGGTCAAGGTCTTTTACATTATATATTCAGAGAGTTGACTCATTTCAAGAATATGTCAGTATGTCTACCACTACCACCCCCAAAATACACACTGACTCAGTATTATACATCTATTATTAATATATTTGGCAAAGAGACACAGCATTTCCCTCGGCACTTTGGGCTCAAATAAATATTTATAAAATTATCATCTTTACTGGTGTTAACAGAAGTCACCACATTCTTGTTGACACATAGTGATATGTTGCAAAACTATTTGAAAAAAAGAAACACTGCTCTTGTTTGCTGTCTGTATTTGTAGAACAGAGAAAAATTATATCTTTTTGCTCTCCACATTGCCACTTTATGGGAAATAAAAGTGAAGACATTATTTTTCTCTCTTCTTCATATTCTATCACTTTGAACTTAAAATTTTGCTCTCAAACCAGATACACAGTGTGGACAATCTGTTCTACAAATATAAATAATGTGAGGAGCAAAATGTGTTTCTTTAGGTAAAGCTCTATCTAGGATGACTATTTAATATTAAGGGAATTTAGCCAAATTTCTCCTTAGCTACTTTTGATGCTATGGATGAAAGAGAGTAAACTCAAGAAACTGGGAGGACCTAGAGGTCATTAGGATGAAACTGTGGTCCTGTAAAATGCCACGCATTTGTTACCCCAATTTACAAAGTGTAAATCAAAAGATTTTCAATTCTACTTCTTGTTGTATCTTCTAAGTAAAAGTTTGTAAAAGTTAATTGATACTAATTAGTTTTCAGTGCTTACAAGGACATGACAAATTGTCAAAATGATATTGGGAGAGATAACTAAAGATGGATATTGTAAGACAACAGAGAGAACCTCAAAGGAAGGCCTTAGATCAGTAACCAAGCTTTGGAGTTCCAACTACCAGTATTAATTGGAATTGGGAAAATGAGCATAGAAACTACATGAGCTATGATATCTTAAATAGGGATGGGAAATCCTAAATGTTGAAATTATGTATATTGATTTTACTAATTTTTTTCTCTAATCATTCTTTTAATTTTTCATATTCAATTTTTTTAAATTTTGAGTTCTAAATTCTCTCCCTCTGACCCATCTGTTACTCTTCCCTAAGATAGAAATCAATATTATAAAAATTATACATGTGCAGTCATGCAAAATATATCTCCACATTAGTCATGTTGTAAAATAAAAGACTAAAAAAAGAGTTAAATATAGTCTGCTTTAATTTGTACTGAGACTCAGAACTATCTGGAGGTGGATAGTATTTTTCATCAGAAATTCTTCAGAAATTTGTCTTGGATCTTTGTATTGCTAAGAATAGCTAAGTTATTCACAGTTGATCATTCTACAAAATTGTTGTTACTGTACATTGTGTTCTTCTGGTTTGGCTCGCTTCACTCCACTGCCTCAATTCTTGTAACTCTTTTCAAGTTTTTATGTAAGCATCCTGCTTGTCATTTTTTATAGCACACTAGTATCATGATTATATACCACAATCTACCCACCCATTCCCCAGCTGATGGGCATCCCCTCAATTTCTTTATGGAAATGAAGTGTTACTAAATAAAAAGGAAGCCAAGTTTTTCATGTGGAGAGAGGAGGGAAGCGGCACTTACAATGAGGAAAGTAAAGCTAACACTCATCTATTTGTTGGAAACTGTAAAATATTGCCCAAACTAGAAGGAAAAAGATAGTTATAGACTCAGGCAATAGAAAACATAGTTGAGGCTTTAATTAGAAAAGGAGGATACTATGAGAAGAGAGTATCTCTATTATATAGAGAATAATAACATAAACCCTCAGATGCTATTAGCTAAGGAATCATCCAATGAATTTCAGTGGTATAACTGAAGAGTTGTAGTATTTGATGAATCCCTGCCCAGGGGGACTGAGGCAACTGTGTGCTCCTGATTCTCTAGATTAACCAAATGAGATATGGTATTAATAAACATTATGATATTTAAATGAGTTATAAATAATTTCTAGGAATAATTACTAATAATTATAACATTTACAATCATCCATGCAACTTATTTGCTGAAAGAAAGAGGGAAACATCTATAGTAGCTAATATCTGCTTGCTTTTTAATAACAAAGAAGGTCCTCAGATTGATGATAATTGTCTCTTCTTTCTGAACTCTTCCCAGGGACATATGGAATAACTCAATAGCATTTGTAAAATTTGTACAATTGAAGGATACATCTTTTTCTTTCTTCTAATTATTGATAAACTAACCATCTTTCAAAAATACCTTTTGTTTGAGAAAAGGCAGTGTGAGATGTGCCAAAACAAAACAAGATAATTATATTATTCTGGTTCCAAAGAAAAGAAGAGAAAAAATCTACCAGAAGACAATGACCCAGACAGTGCACTATATATATATACTAGGGTCTCCTTATTTTAAACTATTGAGTGCCTCAGTGTGATGTGACTATCTATACTCACAAGAAAAGTTGTATTGTCCAGGGGCCTAAGTTTTGTAAATAATGTCTATTTCTACACAGTCTCCATTTTTCTTGAAAAATCAAACTCATTAGTGTCTGAGAGCTACAAATCCTAAGTGATTCAGAATAGGATTTAGGTGACTTTACTAGGTTTTAGGACAGGAAATACCTTTTCTGAGAAAGTGTTGTGTCATTTCTTAAGAATAATTAAGTCCTTCCTCCTTAGTCAGTTGTTCCAGGTAAGCACATATTGTCCAAGCTACTCAAGCATATAATGATAGGGTAAAGTCTATTGGTGTTTTTGCTAGGTGACCTTAGACAACTAAATTCCCTGGTGATATGAGGTAAAATGAATGAGGTGATAGATAAATTGAAAAAGTCACAAGTACATTGAGAGGATAATGATTCTCATTATTACTTTTCTCAGTGACTTAAATGGGCAAACAAGTGAAATGGAAAGTGATCAAGTCCAGATGTGTCATTCCTCTATATTTGCTTTACCTGTGAAAATAAATGACATTCAGCATGTCTTTTCTTAAGGGGTCAATGTGAGAAATGAAACACTGGAATTTACATCCCTCTTTATAAACTCTTCATAACCTCCTGGTCAGTGGCATACAATTTAAAGGAATTCCATATTCATGTAAGCTGGAAAAAAGAATTTGGGCTATATCTTGATCCATTTATTAGAATACTAAGGAGTCAAAGGGCAAAGTTCCAGGTATTGGCCTAAGGCTGTCCCTTTCAATGGCCACACAAAGTAAAGTATCACTTCCTATGCTATATTTTGCCAAAATCATCTCACCAGCCACTGTACCAGGAAGTGCTAACATTACATTTCTTCTTATGGAATACTAGGAATTTGAAATAGCTTAAGACATTAGATTTCCTGGAGTGGGTAACATTTACTACTGTGACCATGCTGGGGTACCATATTGAAGGACCTGAAACTGTGAGGGCATTTTAAGGATTCTGAAGGAGGATAAAAATGCAATAAAAATAAGGTTTCCTTGCTTTACAATTAGCTAAGAATCAATTTTGATGGGCAATTCATTTTGCTTCATTTTTCTGATGAGACATTTCAAGTTTACCCCTGATTAGGAAATTCATCTAACAAGAGAGTGGGAGCAGGTCAGTACAAACTATACACATTTCTCTAATGCAAAAGTTAATGAATCCCATCAAGGGTACATGGATAGATTCTATAAGATCCTATAAGAATAGATGGTCAAAAAAACACCTTTATGTTCTCTAACATTTAATTTAAAATTAGCATTTCTTTCCATTATATATGTTGGTAACATGATTATTCTGAAAAGAGGTATATAGCTTCAATCAGATTGTTAAAGAAATCTAAAACACAAAATAGTTAAAACTCCCTTCTCCAGATAGAACTTAAAGAACAGAATACTGATTCTGAATCAGAAACAAAAAAAGACATATATTGAGGGTGAGAACATTACAACCCTCATTTCCTTTTTCAGCATTCATCTCTGATAAGCCTAGACTTAGTAATAAGTGAACTTTTTTGCCACTGAGAAATAAAAACTTGCATAAGTGACCATTTCCCCTACCCCACTCCTAATACTCAGAGACATAAGACCAGCCAAATCTATTGGGAAGACAAGAAAATAAAAGAGGGAAAGTGAGTTTCCCTTAATCTCCATGAAAAATCCATCAGCAAGTATCTATTACCACCTTGTTTTTCTGTTGTTTCAGTCATGTCTAACTCTTTGTGACCCCATTTTAGATTTTCTTGGTAAATATACTAGAGTGTTTTAATACATACAGGCTGTATCGTGGAGTAGCTATGTGGTGTAGTGAATAGAATTACAGGCCATGGAGTCAAGAAACATCTTATGTTCAAATCTGTCCTCAGATACTAACTAGCTCTGTGACCATGGGAAAGTCACTTAATCCTGTTTATCTCAATACTTCATCATGAACTAGAGAAGGACATTTCAGGCCATTCCAGTATCTTTGCCAAGAAAACCCCCAGAGGGGATCATGAAAACTTGGACATAACTGAAACTGAGCAACAAGAATTATAAACTAGACACTATTCTAGGTACTGAGGATACACATACAAAAAGGAAAATAATCCCTGTTCAGAAGGATCACTTCTGAGTGGCCAATTATTCTGAATTTTCATTTATTCCTGCATTGATAATGAAGGATTAGGAGTCAGAAAACATTGGTAGTTCTTAAAATGTATTGCCATACTATCATCCTTTTCCAGAGAATCCTGAGACAAGTGAGGCTTTCTCTTTGAGTTTGAGTAGGGCCCCCATATAGTCCAAATAACAAAAAGTAGCCTAAGAAGACTAGGAAGCCTACTTCTTTTCCAATTAGTCCTGACTCCCTACATCTCAGCCCAATTCCCTATCATAATAGTTAGCCATTCTATTCTGAAAATTCTTCTGCATAGGAATATTATTTTACTCAGGAAGAGGAAAGGCCAAATTTAACCCAAATTTAGGAGTAGCAACTTCATCCTTCCAGAAAACCTAATCCTATTTTTCTCAACTTCTTTCACCCACCGGTGTCCAAATGTTTGGAGAAATGAATATTAATATTACATATCTTCTTTGGCACCCACATTCTACCGGTATCCAAATGTTTGGATAAGAGGAATACTAATATGACATATCTCCTTTGGCACCCACATTCCACCAGTATCCAAATCTTTGGAGAAAAGTAGTATTAATGTGACATATCCTCTTTGGCATTCAACACTGGCTTTCTGCCAAACCTAAAAGGAAAGTTTACTTTACTTTACTATCAGCTAGAAAAGAGTTTCTTTAAGTTTAGGGAGCTGGGTTAACTCAGAAAACAAAAATATATACAGTGATCTAAGAGTGTACAGGTAGTAACATCAGGATAAAAAGATCTGAAAAAATTTGTCACAGACATTATTACATTTTATATGTTATAGGAGGATACATGCTTATTGGTGCAAATTTACATTCATTCAAACCTCCCATGTCATTCATAAAGTTTCCATAGGATATTTAGCCAATGCAAAGTCTTCTTCTGAAAATTGTAGATCTAATCCATTCCACTGTTCAAACTTTCTATTTCTTATCCATGGCTTTGTTTTATAATTAGAGATCATACTGCTAGGCCCCATCCTACTGACTTTTTTCATTAAGTCTCTACATATTCTTAACTTTTTTTTCCTCTCAGATGAATTTTATTATCACTTTTTTCTAGGACTCTAAAGTAATCCTTTGGCAATTTGATTAGGAATTGCTAATTAATGTATGAAATTATAAAATGGGGCAGGTATGCCCAGTTACTTGAATAGTAGATAGGAAAGGCCACAATTGTAGTGGAGAATATTGCTTTAGTCACCCTTTAATAAGTCACGGGGGGGGGAAGGGGGTGTGCAAATTGGCACAGAAAGTACATAGACAAATAATGCAAAGGTCAGGATGGATACAGAGGCAGATGGTGTGGGGACAGGGATGGAATGGTGGAGAAAATCAGGCAATGTAGGGAAGATAACAGAGAAGGGAAAGTCACAGAGTAACTCTTTTAAATGGATTAGAGGGAAGCTGGGTGGCTCAGTGGATTGAGAGCCAGGCCTAGATACAGGAGGTCCTAGGTTCAAATCTGGCCTCAGAAACTTCCTAGCTGTGTGACCCTGGGAAAGTCACTTAACCCCCATTGCCTAGCCAATGCACAGTATTGACTCCAAGACGGAAGGTAAGGGTTTTAAAAAACAAACAAATAATGGATTAGATTTGGGTGCAATCAGTAGCATGGACCCAGACAGAGATGGAAGGATGTGAGGGGTTAGCAGTTTGAGTCTCATTTTTATAGAGTTTTAGTGGGGAACAGACTAAGTCTTATTCATGCCATCTTGGGGCTAGCACATATACGAATTATCTCCAACTTGTAATCTTCAGTTCTTTACTTTGTCACTCAATAGATCCAATCAGCTGTCAATGCCTGTTGTCTCTACTTCTATATCTTTCCCATCTGTTCCCTTCTCTCCACTCACTACTGTTATCAAGACTCTTAACATCTATCTCCTAAGTTATACTGAGAACCTTATAACTGGTATCCCTAACCCAAACCTCTTCTCTTTTCATTCCATGTTTCACACAGCTACCAAAATGCAGTATAAAGTTTAAGTCTAAACATGTGACCTTCCTACCTAATGAAATCTGGTGGCTGCCAATAGAATCTAGTGTTAAACATAATTTCATTTTTTTCTCATTTTTGTTAACTTTTATTTTGTATGTCTTATAATGTTTATAGTAGTTCATATATATTATTTATAAATAAATAAATTTATACCTATTGGAGGTATGTGTTGCTTTTTTTTCCTGAGGGATGCACAAATAAAAAAAAGTTTGAAGATAACTATTCTGCTGTATTCCTTCCTGTTTATTTTCATAAATTGTTTCTACCCAGAGAAATATCACTTTGGTTATTTTATTTTAATTCAACTAGAATTAATCTAATTCAACTTGTTTCAAGCAACCATTTACTAAAGAAGTGATCTAAGCAGAGTAAGAAAGGTATAACAATGGAGATGAAATTATGTACTGATATCCCTCAGATGTGAAAAAAAAAACAGAGCAAGGATATGGAAATTTTGTCCTACATCCAATTGCTTTAGGAACTCTGGACAAAGAGAAGAAAAAATATAAGAAAATAAGATGGAGGAAAATATACAATTGTCAATAATGACTATCAATGTGAATTGAATTAACTCACTAGTAAAATGGAAAAATATAGCAAAGTGTATTGGAAACCACAGCCTAAAAATATTCAATTTAAGAGAAACACACTTAAAATGTAAAAATATATATTCATAAGTTGAATGTCCACAAAGAACAGGGCCCGTGAATACAAAGCTCCCTGCTAAGGTTTTGTTTACTGGTGTGAGCAAGCATATTTCCAGTAACCAGGCTAGTCCTCATATTCCTTCAGTTTTCACATCAGGAGTAAAATATAGAGAGGTGATAAACATGGTAGGGAAGAGAATTTTGGATTCATGCATCAGTTTATGATGGATCCAAATCAATATCTTGAATCCTTTTGAAAACAGGCACTGGTACATCACAGATTTCAGTACCTAATCAGTATTAGTTATGTGCATCATTGAACAGAGCCATTTTAGAAATGGCTGAAATACATCTTTTTGGACCACTTTGAAATAATAAAGACAAACACTAAACAGTACAACCACGAAATTGATCTCCAGGGATTACAGATCTAATTGGGGAAAAGAATTGAGCAAACAGTTTGGACTGTTTGGAGTTGTTGCCTTACTTTTTAATATGTATTTATAAAGTACTCCAGAAAAGGAGATGTAGCCTCTGGAAAAATGTTACAGTGTTTTCATAGACTCTAGTTGAATTTCTCATCCTAGCGCCAGCCCTGTTTTCAGCTGGAAAGGATTCAGGATAACATTATTATGCATTCTGAATCAGATGCTTATTCCTAACTACTGTATTTGTTACCAAAAGTGGTTCCACAAATGCTACTGAAAAAAAAATCTGGAAATTCCTTATGTCCTGAGTATTAATAATAAAGTTCAAAAATGTGTTTATATCAATATATATATACAGAATTTAAAAATAAGGAGCTAGAACAAAATCAGTTTTCCTTTAGATAGAGTGAAAAAGGCAAAGGAAGCAATCATGATCTTAGGCAAGACAATAGGGGGAACAAAAGACCAAAAAAATAGACTAGAAAAGGAAACTACATTTTGCTGACAGGAGCTAGAGGCAATGAATTGATATAAATATCAAACATATATGGATCAAAGAGAATAGCTTCTAAATCCTTAAAATGAAAAACTAAATGAATTGAGGAGAGACATAGACTATAAAAGTATGGCAGTGGGGAGAGGTTTCTGTTTACCTATCTCAAATCTAGATGAATATAATTTTTAGAAAAGGAAAAAGAAAATAATATCTTAAGTCGAATATAAGAAAAGTTAGATCTAATAGTTTCCAGGATAGTGAATGGGAATACAAAAGAATATACATGTTTATCAGGTATGCATGGGGCCTTCATGAAAATAGATAATAAGTTTTTGCATACCAATCTCACAAACAACGACATAAAAGGAAAAATAAGTGAATATTTCATATATCATAAACCCATTCAATTACATTAAAAATGGCCTTTGAAATAAAAATAAAATTTTAATTAGAAATTAAATTATAACTCAAAGAACAAATTTTAAAAGCAAAAAATAACTTCATTAAAGATAATGACAATAAGACAACTTACCAAATTTCTTAGATGCAACTAAATCAATATTCAAGATATAACAAAATATTTGCATGTCAATACATTTACATCAACAAAAAAGAGGCAAAGGAAAGCAATAAATTAAGAATGCAACTAAAACAACTTAGAAAATAAACAAGTAAAACCTTCTAATTAAACACCAATATATAAAATTGGATAATTTGAATATAAAATTAATGAAATTAAAAACAAAACTTCCCACAGTTAATGAATAAATAAAACTAAGAATCATTTTGTGGGAAACCAATAAAAAACACAAACCAATTTTTAACTTCATTTTCTAAAAAAAAAAGAAAAAGTAAATCACCACTATCAATAAAAAAAATGAATTGACAATTAGTGAAGAAATAAAAAAAAATTATTAAGAACTATTTTATCCAGATACATGGCAATAAAAGTAACAGTCTAAGTGAAATAGATGAAATTTGCAAAAGAATAAATTACCCAGATTATTATAACAGGAACCAGAAGAACTCATAAAGGAGAAACTGGCAAAGCTCAAGAAGGAAATAGATAGTAAAACCATAATAGTGGAAGATCTAAATATTCCTCTTTCAGATCTAGATAAATCAAACCAAAAAATAAATAAGAAAGAGGTAAGAGAGGTGAATGAATTCCTAGAAAAATTAGATTTAATTGATATGTAGAGAAAAATATATAGGGACAAAAAGGAATACACCTTCTTTTCAGCTGCACATGGTACATTCACAAAGATTGACCATGTAATAGGGCATAGAATCATTGCAAACAAATGCAAAAGAGCAGATATAATAAATGTAACCTTCTCAGATCATAATGCAATAAAAATAATAATTAATAAGGGCACCTGGACAGGCAAATCAAAAACTAATTGGAAATTAAATAATATGATTCTCCAAAACCAATTTGTCAAAGAAGGAATCATAGAAACAATCAACAATTTCATTGAAGAGAATGACAATGATGAGACATCCTACCAAACTCTGTGGGATGCAGCCAAGGCAGTACTCAGGGGGAAATTTATATCCTTGAGTGCATATATTAACAAATTAGGGAGGGCAGAGATTAATGAATTGGGCATGCAATTTAAAAAATTAGAAAGTGAGCAAACTAAAAATCCCCAGATGAAAACTAAATTAGAAATACAAAAAGTCAAGGGAGAAATTAATAAAATCGAAAGTAAAAGAACTATTGAATTAATAAATAAGACTAGAAGCTGGTATTTTGAAAAAACAGATAAAATAGACAAAGTATTGGCCAATCTAATAAGAAAAAGGAAAGAAGAAAACCAAATTGACAGTATTAAGGATGAAAAGGGAGACCTCACCCCTAATGAAGGGGAAATTAAGCCAATCATTAAGAACTATTTTACCGCAGTATATGGCAACAAATATAACAATTTAGGAGATATGGATGAATATTTACAAAAATATAAATTGCTTAGATTAACAGCAGAAGAAATAAAATACCTAAATAATCCCATATCAGAAAAAGAAATTGAACAAGCCATCAAAGAACTCCCTAAGAAAAAATCACCAGGACCTGATGGATTCACAAGTGAATTCTATCAGACATTCAAAGAGCAACTAATCCCAATACTATACAAATTATTTGATATGATAAGCAAAGAAGGAGTCCTACCAAATTCCTTTTATGACCCAAATATGGTACTGATCCCAAAGCCAGGTAGACCAAAAACAGAGAAAGAAAACAATAGACCAATCTCCCTAATGAACATAGATGCAAAAATCTTAAATAGAATACTAGCAAAGAGACTCCAGCATGTAATTAAGAAGATCATCCACCATGATCAGGTGGGATTTATACCAGGAATGCAAGAATTCAACATTAGGAAAACCATACACATAATTGACTATAACAACAGAATAACAAACAAAAATCACATGATTATCTCAATAGATGCTGAAAAAGCCTTTGACAAAATACAGCATCTATTCCTATTGAAAACACTGAAAAGTATAGGAATAGAAGGACCTTTCCTAAAAATAATAAACAGTATATACCTAAAACCATCAACAAGCATTATATGCAATGGGGATGAATTAGAAGCCTTCGTAATAAGATCAGGAGTGAAACAGGGATGCCCATTATCATCTCTATTATTTAACATTGTACTAGAAACACTAGCAGTTGCAATTAGAGAAGAAAAAGAAATTGAAGGTATCAAAATAGGAAATGAGGAGACTAAGCTATCACTCTTTGCAGATGATATGATGGTATACTTAAAAAATCCTAGAGAATCAACTAAGAGGCTGATAGAAATAATCAACAACTTTAGCAAAGTTGCAGGATACAAAATAAATGCACATAAATCATCAGCATTTCTATATATTTCCAACACACTAGAGCAGCAAGAGGTAGAAAGAGAAACAACATTTAAAATCACCCTAGACGATATAAAATACTTGCGAATCTATCTACCAAAACAAACACAGCTATTATATGAAAACAAAACAAATAAAACTGGACCTCAACAATTGGAAAGCCATTAATTGTTCATGGGTAGGACGAGCTAACATAAGAAAAATGACCATTCTACCCAAATTAATTTACCTATTTAGCGCCATACCTATCAAATTACCAAAAAACTTCTTTACTGAATTAGGAAAAACTGTAACAAAGTTCATCTGGAATAACAAAAGATCGAGAATTTCAAGGGAAATAATGAAAAAAATGTGAAGGAAGGGAGCCTAGCAGTATCAGATATTAAACTATACTATAAAGCAGCAGTCATCAAAACAATATGGTACTGGCTAAGAGACAGAGAGGAGGATCAATGGAATAGACTTGGGGTAAATGACATCAGCAAGACAGTGTATGATAAACCCAAAGAGCCCAACTCTTGGGACATGAATCCACTATTTGACAAAAACTGCTGGGAAATTTGGAAAACAATATGGGAGAGATTAGGTCTAGATCAACATCTCACACCCTACACCAAGATAAATTCAGATAAATTCAGAATGGGTGAACGACTTGAATATAAAGAGGGAAACTATAAACAAGTTAAATGAACACAGAATAGTATACTTGTCAGATCTGTGGGAAAGGAAAGATTTTAAAACCAAGCAAGAGTTAGAGAAAATTACAAAATGTAAATTAAATGGTTTTGATTATGTCAAGCTAAAAAGCTTTTGTACAAACAAAAACAATGTAGTCAAAATCAGAAGGGAAAGAACAAATTGGGAAAAAATCTTTATAATAAAAAACTCTGACAGGGGTCTAATTACTCAAATATACAAGGAGTTAAAGCAATTGTATAAAAAATCAAGTCATTCCCCAATTGATAAATGGGCAAGAGACATGAATAGACAATTTTCAGATAAAGAAATCAAAAGTATCAATAAGCACATGAGAAAGTGCTTTAAATCTCTAATAATTAGAGAAATGCAAATCAAAACTACTCTGAGGTACCACCTCACACCTAGCAGATTGGCTAAAATGAAAGAAGGGAAGAGTAATGAATGCTGGAGGGGATGTGGCAAAATTGGGACATTAATGCATTGCTGGTGGAGTTGTGAAATGATCCAACCATTCTGGCTGGCAATTTGGAATTACGCTCAAAGCGCTATAAAAGCATGCCTGCCCTTTGATCCAGCCATACCATTGCTGGGTTTGTACCCCAAAGAGATCATAGATAAACAGACTTGTACAAAAATATTTATAGCTGCCCTTTTTGTAGTGGCAAAAAACTGCAAAATGAGGGGATGCCCATCAATTGGGGAATGGCTGAACAAATTGTGGTATATGCAGGTGATGGAACACTATTGTGCTAAAAGGAATAATAAACTGGAGGAGTTCCATGTGATCTGGAAAGACCTCCAGGAACTGATGCAGAGCGAAAGGAGCAGAGTCAGAAGAACATTGTACACAGAGACTGATATACTGTGGTAAAATCAAATGTAATGGACTTCTGTACCAGCAACAATGCAATGACACAAGACAGCTCTGAGGGATTTATGGTAAAGATGCTACCCATATTCAGAGGAAGGACTACAGGAGAGGAAACATAGAAGATAATCAATTGCTTGAAAGCATGGGCTGAGGAGGACATGATTGGATGTGGACTCGAAACTACCACACCAATGCAACTAACAACAATATGGAAATAGTCCCTGAACAAGGATACAAGTTACAACCAGTGGAAATGTGCGTTGGCCTTGGGTGGGGGGAGAGCGGGGGGATGAAGGGGAAAGTAGGGGTATGAAGCATGTAAACAGGTTAAAAATGAATATTAGTAAATGTTTTTAAAAAATAACTTGAAATAGAATAAACTACTTGACAATCTACCTGCCAAGAAACACACAGGAAGTACATGAACACTACTACAAAATGTTCTTGACACAAATAAAAGCAGGTCTAATGATTAAAGAAAGATCAATTGCTCATTGTTAGGCCACACCAACACAATGGTAAGGCTACCTAAATTAATTAATTGTTTGGTGGCATATCAAGGATTACTTTGAAGAGCTAGATAGATAAGGTAAGTATTCAATACCAAATAAGAGATAGAGAGAATAACAGAAAACAAAATAGATGTAAAAGATTTTTATTAAAACTAAAAGCAATGCAGCTAAAATTAGAAGATAAGGAGGAAATATTTGCAGTAAAATACTTTCAAAGGGTTCATTTCTAAGATTTATAGGGAAATGACTCTAACTTATAATAGTAAAAGCAAATCTCCAATTATAAAATGGTCAAAGGAAAAAGAAGGGACATTTTTAGAGGAAGAAACATAAGCTATCAGTAATATATAAAAATGCTCATAATTATAAATAATTACAGAAATGCAAATTAAATCTGAGAATAACCTCACACCAAACTGCCAAAGTTGACAAAAATGAAAAATTACACATTTTAGAGGAGCCATGGGAAAACAAGTACATTAATGGACTATAGGCAAAGCTATAAAGTGTGGTAAGCCATTCTAGAAAGAAATTTGGAATTATGTTTTAAAAAACTATTAAACAAAGAATAAATACTCCTTGACCCAGAGGAACTAGAGACAAAACTGCCACAATTCCTTGGATTGTGTTAAAAGCAAGGGGGTTCCAAAAAAATTTCTATATCTGCTTCATTAACTATACTAAAGCCTATGACTGTGGATCAGAACAAAATGTGGCAAGTCCTACAAGAGATAGAAACAATTTATCATATTGCTTGTCTCCTGTATGCAGGTCAGGAAGCAAGAGTCACAACTGAACACAGAGCAACTGTTTTATTTAATATTGGGAAAGGAGTATAACACAACTGTTTATTGTCACCTTATTTATTTAACCTATGCATAGTACATCATGTAAAATGTCAAGCTACATAAATCAAAAGCTGAACTTAAGATTGCCAAGAGAAATGCCAACAATTTCAGATATGCAGATGATACCGCTGATGGCAGAAGAAGAATTAAGAAACCTCTTGATGAGGATTAAAAACGGGAAAAGCTAGCTTGAAGCTTAACATCAAAGAACTAAAAGCTTGGCAACTGGTCCTGTCACTTCCAGGGAAACAGATGGAGAAGAAATGGAAGCAGAGTTGGATCACTGCAGACAGTGACTGTAGTCATGAAATTAAAAGATTCTTTTCTCTTTGAGTTTTTTATGTGTGGTTCTATTTTTTAAATTTTATTTATTTATTAACAATTACATGTTGTAACAAATGCCCATACAAGTTTTCCTAAGTTTTATGATCAAACTTAACTCCCTCCCTCTCTTCTCTTTTCCCTCCCAGGGCTGGCAGGCAATTTGATTGGGATTTTATAGGTATTATCATATATAATACATTTACATATTGTTCATTTTTGTAAATGAGTAATCTTTAAAACCAAAACCCCAAAACATAAACCCAAATCTTATGCTTTCATTTCCATTCTGAATCCAGCAGTTCTTTCTCTGGAGGTAGATAGCATTCTTTGTCATCAGTCCCTTAGACCTGAATCAATGTATTGTCAACAAAAGCTAAGTCTATTACAGTTGATCATTCTACAATATTGCTATTACTCTGTACAATGTTTTCTTGGTTCTGCTTATTTCACTCTAAATCAGTTCATGTACATCTTCCCAGCTTTTTTCTGAAATCATCCTGTTCATCCTTCCTTATAGCACCATCACTATCATATACCACAATTTGTTCAGTCGTTCCTCAATTGATGATATCTCCTTAATTTCAAATTCTTTGTCATCACAATAATTACCTGTAAATATTTTTTACAAGTAGGTCCTTTCTCTTCCTTTTGTTTTATTGGATCAAAAGGTCTGCATTGTTTTATAGATGCTTGCTCTTTGGAAGGAAAGCTATGGCAAATCTGGACAGAATACTAAAAAGCATACATCAACTAGCTAGCAAAGGCCCATAGAGTTAAAATTATGGTTTTTGCAGGAGCAATGTATAGTTATAAGAGTTAGACTATAAAGAAACCTAAGCACTTCTGGGTTAAGATGGTAGCAGAGTAAAAAGCAGCTGCTTAACCTCTCCTAATAGAAACATATAGGACTCCTCAAGAAGACATAAAAACAAATTCAGACAAATGAAGGGACCCCACAACAGGGTGCAGCATTGGAGGTATGTGGAATCGGGGCATTTACATGCTATAAAGGGGTGAAACAGCTCTCACTAAAATGTGAGCTGAGCAACCTTCTCCCCCACCCCACACCACCTACATTGCCAAAGCCAGCACACAAGAGTCAGAGAAAGTTTGGGGGCACACATTAAGTCCTTGGCAGCTACCTGAGGTCACCAGGGCCTGCTCCTGAGAGCAGCAAGACTTCAGACCCCAGGAGTCAAAAGAACATGCTGACTTTGAACAGAGACCCTGAGTGCAGGCACAAGTGCAGGCTCAAATGCAAGCTCAGACACAGATCCTGAGCACAGGGGGGAAACTTTGAGTGAGGACCTAGTGCAGAGGGGTGCACGACTGTGGAAGCAGCACCCTGAGACTGTTAAAGGAGCCTCGGGCAGAGGAACAATCAAGGGGACCACCAGGAGGCTTGACCCTCAGAACAACTAGACCTGAGACCTCAGAAAACTAAAGAGCACAGACAGACCCTGAGTTTGAGGATAAACCTGGGAGGGCACAGGATTAACAATGGCAAGCCAGAGACAAGAACCCCAAAAGAGAAAGATCATCAAGAAGAAATCTGTAACACTTGATAACTTTTACACAGATAAAATCCAGACAACAGAGCAAACAGCAGAGGAAAACAAACAAGTAATCATATCCAAACCTTCCCATAATAATGAAAACTGGCCACAAGCTAATGAAGAGTTCAAATCTGAGATGATGAGAAAGATGGAAGAGATTTGGCGAGAGAAGTGGGAAATAGCTCAAAAGGAAATCAAAAGGTTAGAAGACAGAAAGTCTCAGTTGGAGAAAGATGCCCCAAAATCAAACGAAATGGTAAACAAACTGGAAACCAAAATCTGGCAAGAAAATAACAGTTGAAAAGGCAGAAATTCCAAATTGGAAGGTGAGGGAAGTAAATTGAAGACTAGAAATGACCATATTGAAAAGGAAAACCAAAAAATAATAGCCTAAAGCCAGTCCCTAAAGTCTAGAATTGAGTAATTAGAAGCTAATGATCTCTCAAGACAGCAAGAACAAATAAAACAAAGACAAAAGACTGATAAAACAGAAGGAAACATGAAATATCTCAATGAGAAAGTGACAGACCAAGAAACCTGTCTAGAAGAGACAATCTGAGAATCAATGGTCTTCCTGAAAAAGCGGAAATCAATAGAAATTTGGACTCCATACTAAAAGAAATTATTCAGCAAAAGTGCCCTGAAGTTCTACAACAAGAGGGCAATATAGACATTGAAAGGATCCATAGATCACCCTCTACACTAGACCCTGAAAAGACAACCCCCAGAAATATAATAACCAAATTCAAGAGCTTCCAAGTAAAAGAAAAAATTGTAAAAGAAGCCAGAAAGAGACAATTCAGATATCAAGGATCACCAATCAGGAACACACAAGATCTGGCAGCCTCCACACTAAAAGACTGCAAGGCTTTGAATATGATATTCAGAAAGGCAAGAGAACTGAGTCTACAACCAAGGATCACCTACCCATCAAAACTAACTATATACTTCCAGGGAAAAGTTTGGGCATTCAACAAGATAGAAGATTTCCAAGTATTTGCACAGAAAAGGCCAAGACTAAATGGAAAGTTCGTATCCAACCACAAAAATCAAGAGAAACATGGAAAGGTGAATAGGAAACAGAGGGGAAAGAAAGAAAAGTCATATTTTTTAAATTTGTCTCTTTAAGGGCTTCAATATCATCTAATTATTTGTATTTCTATGTAGAGAAATGTCATGTATAATTCTCTGTAAGGAACTCTATTCACTATTATAGTATTCACTATTATAGTAATTGGAAGAATTATTCAGAGGGAGAGGTTGGAATACTAAATGGTCTAAGATGATATGGGGGTGGGAAACAGGGGGGTGAATAGTAGAGAACACAAAGAGAAACTTGAATGAATAAGAAAAATAGGATATTCTATTACACACAAAGAGGTCATGGGAAGGGGAAGGGATGAATACTATTATAAGAAGGAGAGGAAGAGAGCATTAAGAGGTAATATTTAAACATTACTCTCAGAGTAATTAACCCTGAGAGGGAAGAGTAGCTTTTTTTCCATTCGGACATAAAACTCTATCTAGCCCTACTAAGAAAGTCAGAAGGGATAAACCAAGGGGAGGAGGGGAGTGGGGAAGTCAAAAAAAGGGAGGGGAGAAGAAGGGGGAGGGAA
>NC_058131.1:271181489-271202839 GCF_016433145.1 Gracilinanus agilis | reverse complement strand
TGGAAAAGGAGGGTATGTCCTTCAATTGGGGAATGGCTGAACAAACTGTGGTATATGTGGGTGATGGAATACTATTGTGCTAAAAGGAATAATAAACTGGAGGAGTTCCAGGAGAACTGGAGAAACCTCCAGGAACAGATGCAGAGCAAAAGGAGCAGAGCCAGAAGAACATTGTACAGAGAGACTGATATACTATGGTAAAATTGAATGTAATGAACCTCTGTACCAGCAGCAATACAATGACCCAGGACAATTCTGAGGGATTTATGGTAAAGAACGCTGCCCACATTCAGAGGAAGGACTGCAGGAGTGGAAACATATAAGAAAAACAAGTGTTTGAACGCATGGGTCGGGGTGGACATGATTGAGGGTGTGGACTCGAAACTACCACACCAATGCAACTACCAACAATCTGGAAATAGGTCTTGATCAAGGACACATGACAAAACTAGTGGAAATGTCCATTGGCCATGGGTGGGGGGAGTGCGGGGGGTGATGGGGAAAGTAGGAGCATGAATCATGTAACCATGTTAAAAATGAATATTAATAAATGTTTAAAAAAACAAGAACAACAAAAATGAAAAGAAACAGGAGGTCCTGGTTCAAATTTGTCCTCCAACACTTCCTAGCTATGGGACCTTAAGTAAGTCATTTAACTCCCATTGTCTAGCCCTTATTGCTTTTCTGCCTTGGAATCAAAACACAGTATTGATTCTAAGACAGAAGGTAAGGATTTACAAAAAAAAAAAAAAATGTGTGTATCCATTTTTCTTTTTGTCATCTTTGCTAATCTAATGAGCATAAGATTAAACCTTTGAGTTGCTTTAATTTGCATTTCTCTTATTATTAATGATTTATAGCATTTTAAAAAATATAATCATTTCAACTTGAATTTCTTCCTTTGAAAAATTATCTCTTCATATACTTTGACTATTTGGGGTAATGGTTCTTGTTCTTAAATATTTGAACCAGTTTCTTGAATATAGTAGATTTGATGTTTCTAGAAAAAAAAATTGCTGCACATGTTTTCCCCAAATATTGATTTCCTTTCTAACTTTAGCTACATAAGTGGTGTTTGTGCAAAAAAAAAAAATTAATTTCATGATTTAAAAATTATCTATTTTTGTGCTATTCTCCATCTCTTCATTAATAACAATCTTTTCCTATCCAAAGATAAAAGAATAATTTCATTCTTGCTCTTTTGTTTACAATGTAATATTTTATATCTAAATCAAGAATTTATTTGGAGCTTCCCTTGGTATAGCATATGAGGTATTGGCCTTCTAACTGCATCTTTCTGAGATGCTTCTCCGGATCTATCTAATTTCTGGATTAAGAGAATGAGCAGGAACCTTGTTTTCCTAGCATCTTAGAGAAGATTTCAAACACCATGATTTGACATGATAGGAAAATGCAGTCATTTCTGGAAGAAGAGAAAGACAAGAAATTTCCTGGAAACATAAGAAAGCTTCAGACGTTTCTGACAACCTCAGAATTCTCAGAGGAAACAAAGAAAAATAATACAGGACCTGTAAAAGAGATACTTCCTTTTAGAACGTCAAACAAGGTAACTAAAGGTACAAAATACTTAGGAAAACATTCCCTAAGCTATTGTCTTTGGATCCTGCTTTGATAGTTGAGACAAAAAAAAAAAAAAAAAGAATAAGGAACCTCTCATTGTTCTATCAAGCTTATATAATGTCCCAAATCATTAATCAAGGGAAAGGACAGGGAAATAGTGTTTCTATGAAAACCTTTTACTAAGTGTCTTGCTGTACCAAGAATTTACATAACCTGGATCAACTTAGGCTGAACCTTTCACTCATATATAGGTTCATGGCAAAGCTGGATGTGTTGAATAAAAATATATGTGCAGAAATCACAATGAACATTTATTAATGGTCTACTATCTGCAGAGTACTCTGTTAGGTACTGGGAGAAACAAAACTTAAAGAGGTCATCATTGGAGACAAAATGGCCTATTAGAAGCAACCAAGTGCAATATTCCCCTCCAAATAACTTTAAAATAGCACCTCAAATCAAATTGTGCAATGGCAGAGCCAACAAAAGATCAGGGTGAGACATTTATCTGACCTACAAAAACTTATAAGGTTGGCATGAAAAGTTTGTAACACCAAGGTGAAGTTTTTGGAGCCTACAAATGAGGCAGCTAAAGTAGCACTTCTAGGGGCTCTCAACCAAGAGGCAGGGCAGAGATTACAGGAGACTTTTTCTAACATTGGGAACAGCTGGCACTGATTGTCAACCTAGTTGTCCACATTCAGCTCTGAGTTGCAATTCCAGAATAGAGAGCAATGGGGGATTGTCACAAGGGAGCAGGGTCCTGGAGCTTGTGGCTACAGAGGGCCAGGTGCCTTTCTTGAGTAAATATCAGAGAAAAGATCAAAATAGTAGTGATTACACTTCTCTCTGCAACACATCACTTTGGAAACACTAAAAACGTTCAGGGCTATCTCTGAGAACAATAGCAAGAAAAAGCCTGAAATATAAGATAGTGCCTCCCCACTCCAAGATGAGAAGAATCTAATTTTAACATAAAGTTCAAAATCAAGAAACAGGTTGGTAAAATGAGCAAAAACAAAGGACAAAACTGATCATTAAAAGTTACTACTGTGACAGGGAAGACCAAGACATAACCTCAGAAAAAGACAACAGTGTGAATGACAAACACAGACTCAAAGAAAAATGTTACTTGGATCCAAGCTCAACATGAATTCCTGGAAGAGTTAAAGAAAGAGATAATGGTAGTAGAGGAAATACTGAGAAAGGAAATGAGAATGACACAAGAAAACTATAAAAATATTAACAACTTGGTGTAAGAAGGAAAAATTAAGTAATTATAGATATATAATAGAATGTGTGGCCGCCAGGAATCAACAATTTAGGTTGATTCCGTAATTAAATCAGACCCAAGTCAGCATCGGGTTGAGGAGTTTATTTACAATCTGGTAGGTAAAGAGTAGGAATAAAGAGAAAGGGAGAGGCTAGTCCAGGCCAAAGGCCTGGACGGAGAGAGAAGGTTAGAAGGCTAAATAAATGAAGCTGTAAGCCGCAAGGCCCAACAGCCAGATAGGCAGAGTTTAGAATTGGCCCAGCTAGGCCAAGGAAGTCAGCCTAACTTACCCACGTGACAATACAGAGTGTAAGCTGTCTGTGGTCTCAGGAGATGCTTCTTCTTCCAGTTCGAGATGGCAACTCCCCCCACAGGAAGTTCACTAACTTACTTAAAGAGATCGTGTCTTTCATCACTTCCTGTGGTCCACCTCTGATTCAAATGGACAAATGGCAGTTTCTACATTGATTTGGACTGCCCAAAGGGCAGTCCCTTATTCTTGATTTGTTACTTATTGTCACGTGTGGGTAACTCGTCTCCCCTCCCCACTAAGGGAGGTGAGAGTGACATCATTAGCACGCCTAGGTTGAGTGGATTTTTGACTATTAATGGGCTCAAGCTAATTCTATTTACACATTGGTAAAAGAGGCACCAAAAAATATGAAAAAAAATAACATCTTTGGAAACAGAATTGGCCTAAGAGTAAGAGACACAAACATTTGCTGAAAAGAATTGCACACACACATACAAAAATAGAAGAAACAAAAAGAAAAAGGACATATGAAAATTAACTGAATAAAATAATTTCTTAAAAACAAAATTTCTCTAATAAAGACCTTATTTCTCAAATATATACAGAACTGAACTGAATTCATAAGAACATGGGTCATTCTCAAATTATAAAGGTTCAAAGAATATGAACAGGAAGTTTTCAGATGAAGAAATAGAAAATATCTATAGTCATATAAAAATTATCTAAATCACTATTGATGGGGCAGCTGGGTAGTTCAGTGGATTGAGTGTCAGGCCTAGAGACGGGAGGTCCTAGGTTCAAATCTGACCTCAGACACTTCCCAGCTGTGTGACCCTGGGCAAGTCACTTGACCCCCCATTGCCTATCCTTACCACTCTTCTACCTAGGAGCCAATACACAGAAGTTAAGGGTTTAAAAAATAAATAAATCACTATTGATTAGAGAATGCAAATTAAACAGCTCTGTGGTACCACCTCACACTCATCAGATTGAGAACTATGCTCAAATAGCTACAAAACTTTGTTTAACTTTTGACACAACAATGCCACTACTAGAACTGTATTACAAAGATAAAGGTAAAGGATCTAAATATATTTGTACAAAAATATTCATAGAAGTTCTTATTATGGTGGCAAAGAGTGGGAAATCAAGGAAATATCCATCAATTGAGGAATGGTTGAACAAGTTGTGGTATATGATTGTGATGGAATATAATCATACTATAAGAAATGACAAGATTATTTCAGAAAAACCTGTAAATAATCACATAATCTCATGAAAAATGAAGTATGAAGAATCAGGAAAACATTATACACAGTAACAGCAGTACTGTACCATGATTAACTGTGAATGACAGTTATTATGAGCAATATAATGATCCAAGATAATTCTGAAAGATTTATGATGAAAAATGCTATCTGCTTCCAGATAGAGAACTGGAATCTGAATTCAAACTGAAACATATTTTACTTTATTTTTCTTGCTTTTGAGTTTGTTTTTAAGGAAGAAGGGAGGGAGAGAATTTGGGACTCAGAAAAAATTTTAAATTAAATTTTAAAAATCGCTTTATATGTAAATTAGAAAAATAAATTAATAAAATTTCACACACATACACACACAAATCCCAACAGAGTTGGCCAAATGGAAAAAAGGGTACAAAATCTTACTGAAGAAAATAGTTTCCTAAAAATTAGTTTAGGAACAGTGGAACTAATGCTTTCATGCCACATCAAGAAACAAAAAGCAAAATTAAAAGATTGAAATCATATGTGCAAATCAATGTGTAAATCAAACTATGCCAACTCATGCAGTTGTGAGTGGCAAATAAAACCACAGGTTATTCTCTCAAATGCCAGGTGAGTTCATCCAATTTTGATTATAAATAAATATATGTCTTCCTAAATTTCCTTTTCTCCTTCTTTTGTACTGCCTTCTGGGCCATTGCAGAACCTCATGTACATCCTAGACACCTGAATAACTTACTTTGCCCAAGGTACAAAAGTTAGTTTTGATTATTTTCTCTAAGTAGTGTGTAGACAAAAAATGCATCCCTTCTGTTAACACAGAAAGTTTGAATCCAGTATTATCTATAGTAGACACTACCCTAAAATTTAATTTCATTGAAAAAGTATTGATTACATATATGTATATAGTCAAAAAATATGAATTAAGCACCTACTATGTGCCAGGCACTGTGTTAGACACAGAGATCACAAAGGCAAAATGAAAAATAGTGCCTATTGTCAAGGAGTTTACATCTTCAGCCATGAAAAACCCATCGCTCAAATATTGAAGAGTCCTGATTGAGTTAAAAAAGATTATTGATTAAAGAGGAAAGTTTAGATATGCTTGCCGGAGAATATACAAACTATGGCCTGCGGGCCAGATGTGGCCCCCTGAAATGTTCTATCTGGCTGAGTCCCATTATTCCTAATCTGACAAATACGAGTAGGATACAATACAATGAAACTTCAAAAGAGTTGCCTTTGAAACAGACTGACAGATGAGCATTTCCTTTCCTTTGGCCCCCTCTTTAAAAAGTTTGTCCATCATTGTCCTAAACCAATCAGGTGTTCCATGTTCAACTTTATTACTTCTCTTCTTGGTCTACATACAGGTCCCTGAGGAGATAGCCAAGATGATTTGGTATTTTAATCTCTTTGAGTACTTGCCACATTTTGTTGTGATCCATATTCTTCCTGATGAAGGAAAGGAAAACTGAGAATTTCATTAACAATTGTTCTTATGTGACTCAAAACCAGACAAGGTGCTCTTAAGGAAGGCGCAGTGGTCAGAGCACTGAATTTAGAATTAGGAAGGAAGATGCAAATTCAAATCCCACCTCAGACATTCATTGGTTATATAACTAAACTGTCTGAGCTTCAGTTTCCTCATATGTTTTAAAAAAATAAGTTTGGGGAGGGGGAAGGATAACCTACATATTCTACTAATCTTATCTAAAGTCAAATTATTTTTTTCATGGTTATCTCACTAATTTTATGTTATCCATGCCATTGTTTCTCCAACAAGAGCACATAGGGAAAAGACCATAGCCACTCCAGTATTTGGATTATATTCTTATTAGTTCTCTTCCTTTTTCCACTTGGCTCTATTTGTTCTAAGAAACTAAAGATAGAGATCAAAAGAAGACATTCTCTGAATTTCCCCTTAGAAAGAAATGCCCACAATCCCACTGAAACTACTCTGTGTTCTATGTTTTCTCCAAAAAGTTGAGGTGTCTATAGCAACTGGCAGCTTCCATTATTGGGTGAGTATTACCAAGCATTTACTAAGGATTACTGGTAGCCATCATAGAGAGCTGCTGATGCAATGCAGTCCTGGAATGTTGTCTTAAATTATTATATTAGTCTAACCCCTTTGTGCCCCGAGGCAAAAAAAATGAAATTTTGAAGCCTACACCCTAATGCCAGGCAAAGCTTGCCAGAAACCACTTTGAACTTGTTTGTCCAAAATGAAAAATCTGGGCTATAGAAGCCAGAGAGTTAAATATATTGAGAAGAGATAATGTTGAATACATTGTGAAGAGTCTTATGAGGTATATCTGAAATCAAAGGTTTCTGGTCCCCATAATCCAGAAGAATTTCCTGAACAGATCTGAGGGGTTGTCAGTTTCCCTTTTATATAATCATGACAGGCCTATGGAGTGAAAGAGAAAAAAAAACACTTTCCAGCTTGAAAAACATACTTTTAGGATAAATTTTCCCACTTTATTTCAGAAGACATAACAGAACTACTGAAGAGTCAGAGAAAAAATTATATAGAATGATTCATAAAATGGGAGAGAGCACAAGGACTAATCACTCAGGGACTTTTTAATCTGTCAATACGTTAGCAAACATTTATTATACATTTACTACATGCTTAGCACTAGACTAAACTCTAACTATGCAAAGAAAGACAAAAGCTAGTACCTGACTTCAATATGCAAACATTTATTGTATATAATATATATTATACAACACAATATAATATAAACAAGATATATATGGTTTAAATGGGAAGTAATCATAGAGTACAGGCATGTGGGGCATTCAGGTGGGGAGTAGGATGGGCAGAGATCATTACATTTCCAAAGGTGGGATTTGAGATAACACAAATCCTGCAAGATGTCCTGCAGGAAGACAGGAGGCAGAGGTGAGGAGGGAGAAGATTGTAAACACGGAGCAATCAGTGAAAAGGCATGGGTTGGGAAATGGAAAAAAAAAAGCAAGAAGGCAAGTCACTGAATGGAAGAATTCATGAAGGGAAATAAAGTATAAGAAGACTGAAAAGATAGGAAAGGGCCTAGTTATAAAGGGCTTTAAAATCCAAACCATGTATTTTATATTTAATCCTGATGATGACAGAGAGTTATGAACCCCATTCTCAAAATAACATCTTTAAATATATAAAATAAAATTCATAGGATTGAAAAGAAAATCATACATTAAAATAGTTATCAAAATAATTTAAAAAAACAAAAACAAGTTGATAGATTAAAGGTTAAGAACCCCTGTTCTATGGAGAATTTATGGATCTTTGGAGAACATAATTAAAATTCTCTCAGAATGAGAAAGTACATACTAATTTCAATCTAGACTTTGGGTGCCCTTGGGAATAATTTTTTTGGGCCTGGACCTCTAATTACAATGATATGGGGGACTGCCAGTGAAAAAAACTCTCTCAGTCCATAGAGGTTGGTAACTTCTCTGCATTGGATAAAATAAAAGTGTTGAAACAGATATGTGAAAAGCATCATGCTAGGTGCTCTGATGATATAGCACAGATCCTACTCATTTTTCAGGCACAATGTTAGGAATTGGAGAAACAATTACAAAATTGAAAGTCCCTACTCACAAAGAGCATTTATTCTATTGAAAGGGGCATTAAATTCAAATACATTCATAAAGTAATTTCCAAGGGAAGGTTGCATATCTAATATCAGGAGTAGGTTAATAATAATGAAACTGATATTTCAAAGGACAGGATGGAAGAATAAAGTGTAATAGAGATACACCATGAGAGTAATGGACATAAATGAGCATTAGAGTGCTGGATGTTGTCTGGTGATCAAGGTTGGTGCCAGTACAGTTCTGGGGTCTCACTAGTTATAGAGGGGTGAGGCATATCTGATGCACTTACTATCCAGTCACCAACCAGGCCAATTCTAACTCTAAGGTTTCCTCTATTATCAATTAGATTATCTAGCCTAAGTGAGGATATATAAAATAGTGTTTAGTTTGGTACTGGTGGTCTTTGTGGAGGGAACAATACATTTCCCTAATGATACTTTGGAGAGTGGCAAAAACAAAAACAAAAACAAAAAGCAGACAAGTGTTATTAAAGTGGGAGAAATCACTTCCACCTATGAGAAAAGACTGGAGCAGCTGTCTGTTCAGAGAAGGAATTTGTGACACCTGAGTAAGTTAAGATCCTGAAGGAAGGGACTTCAATAAGCAGACTTTAGGATTTAAAAAAAAAAGGACTCCCTTCTAAGCATGGAAGACAGAATGGGCAAAGATAGGGAGTCAGAGAAAATAAGATGAGAGCAAATTATGAAAAATGCCCAGTACAATGTAATGGTAGAATGGTAGGCTAAACCCTTACTGTAGAGGGTACTGAATTCTAGGTTTAAGGATTTCTATTCTATTTGGTAGGCAAGTGAGGAGCTAATCAAGGATTGAATGGAGCATGGTAGATTGCTCAAACAGTGCTATTAGATGATATATTATAGGTGAAAGCAGAAAGAGAATAATGGAAAGAAAACATTAAAAACTAAGTCTAGGGCAGCTGGGTAGCTCAGTGGAGTGAGAGTCAGGCCTAGAGTCAGGAGGTCCTAGGTTCAAACCCGGCCTCAGCCACTTCCCAGCTGTGTGACCCTGGGCAAGTCACTTGACCCCCATTGCCCACCCTTACCAATCTTCCACCTATGAGACAATACACCAAAGTACAAGGGTTTAAAAAACAAACAAACAAAAAAAACTAAGTCTAGAAAACCTGGATTCAAATGCCTTCTCTGACACCCTGACTATTCAACTCTGGACAAGTCATTTGACCTCTGAGTGCCATAGACAGTTTTGAATTGCAGAGAAAGTGTTTGTACAGGGAGTTCCTTCACTTTGGCATTGCCTGTGCCAATGAAATCACAGATTCAGTTATTATCCTTTAGTCTACAAGTATCAGGGGGAAAAGTAAAAAATAGGAAGGCGGGGTGTAATTTTGACATATGAGAGTTGGATCAAAAGGGACTATTTGGTTATGGAGAACAGAGACAATACTATCATGTAAGTGCAAGAGTAGTTGTGCCTCAGTATACTTATATGTAAAATGGGGAAAGTAATGACTGAACTAACTACCCATTAAATACATTATAATTATAATATGATATGATATATTCTAAATATATATTGTACATACATATGTATGTATGTGCATGTGTATACACACACAATATAACTCATTAGCTTGTGACTATGGGCAAATCACTTAACACTGCCTCAGTAGTCTTCCTCTGTAGAAGAACTTGAGAAAGAAATGGCAAACTATTGTAGTATCTTTGCCAAGGAAAACCCAGATGAGGTCAAAAAGAGTCAGAAACAACTGAAAAAAAATGTGCATGTATGTGTAATAGATTATGATTATGTATATATATGCATATGTATACATATATATCACAGTTTATTTGCTGCCCCTTTTTCTTTTTTAACATTCATTTTTTTCAAAACTTTTGCTTACAAATTCTCTCCCCTAGAGCTTTTTTTTTTTTTTTTTTTTTTTTTTTTACCTCAGAGGGGATTTGTAGATTCTATACAAATGTCAGTTATTTGTGTTTTTCTCACTTTTCTAAACACTTCTCTGTCCTCTCAGTCATGGGTGAATTATTCATCTACTAGGCTATGTCATTAATTAAAAAGATAACTTCATTTTACCTTTCTTTATTTAACCACCAGGAATTCTGTTGCTTAGATGCCTGACTCTTTTCAATAATGAGAGGCAAGTATTGGTATATTTTTGCACACCTTAGGGGTTATGTCATCCACCCAACACCAAAAGAGATAAAGGGGTAACATCATTATCTCCATTGCTCTCACACATCTAAGTAGTTCTCCTCTAGCTCCATTAATTTTATGGATAACTGCACTCACTGTAGGATGCTATACATAGATTTATCTAATAAGGCTCTTAAGGTCCATAGTACCTCCACCCAGTGGGAGAGTTGCCTTCCTTGTACTGTTAAGTTTCAAATTCATTTGAATGTATACAATACTTTACTCATAACTAAATAAGTGAAAGAAATTTTTAAAAACCTACATTAAGTAACTGCTACACAAGCTGGTCACTTACATCTTCAAAGTCCAAAAAGCTTTAGTACGAAGGCAAACCTAAAAGCCAGGAGTTCAAGAGTCACAACTTGGGTGCTTAGATTCAAACCTTATTCTCCTACTACTGCAGATTCAAGAAGGGCCACTACTTTCAACAGCTGAAGCAGATACCTTGGAGCACTAAGAGCTTGGTCAGACATCAAATATGTCAAGGTCAACCACTGAATCATAAGCTTTCACCATTCATCCTGATTTTTGACTTACCACTGCACTCTGACGACTTTGTACAACTCTGTTTCATTTAAGTCCAATTTGCTCATGAGTGAACATCACTCCATGATGTCACTGGTACTCTTCAAAAATGAAGAACAAACAACTACTGCAGAAGAGAATAGTGTTTTCAGACAGCACTTCTTCTAACTCCTCTCTAGCTTAGCCTTTTAGGCCATTGCTCCTTCTCACCTTTTGTGTGGGCTATTTGAATTCTCTAGATCAGGGGTCAGCAATGTATTGCTCTCGAGCCATATCTGGCTCTTTCGAGGGCCAGATATGGCTCTTTCTGCAGGAGCCATAAAGTCAATTTTTTTACAGGAGCGTGCACTATGAGCACTGACAGATGAACTGCAGCACATTAACTAACAATTTATACATGACATTGTGCATCACGTGATACATCAACGTCATGACATGTAGTGCAGAGGTGCAATCAACCCTGCAAAAGGCTAACTGAAGAATTTCTGGCAGTTGAGAAGGTTTAGAACCCTGACCAGAGGCAGTTGATCTGGGAGACTTGGTCAGAGCAGAAGGGTCAACTAAGCTTGGTCTTTGGGCTGAAACCTGGCCTTGAATCTGTGCCTTTTCTCTTGAGATTTTGTAGCTTAGCTAATTCCTCTAGATCTCCCTGACCTTCCCTATTTCATTCCCTATTTCCTTTCCTAATTTCCTGTGGGTTTTGGGAGAAGGGTGGATTTGGGTGGTAGCAATCAAACTTTGAAGACTTGGGTTTTCTCCATAGACAAGTAGGGCTTACCCTTGATACAAATTATATCCTGATTCATTGTGTATAACTTCCCTAACCTTAAAGGCAACAAAGCCTCCCAGGCTGAGTGGGAGCAGGCTCTTACTCAGTTTGCCCCATTCCTATATCCCTCCCCTACCTGGAGCTTCTCCCTAGGCGATTGTTAGAGAAACCTTGTATCCCTCTGTCCTTTATAATCAACCCTGAAACTTAATAAACCCTGTTGTTATTTAATCAAACCTTTTGCTAAATTGTTGGTTGAATGATAAAAGAGGGATAAGAAGAGAAAGGAATAGTTTCTCTTTGGGTCCTGAGGGGAGTTGGAGGCGTCCATCTTGGAGGAAGTGATGATCTCTCTACTTCCTCTGAGAAGCCCTTCTATTTCACAGACAGGGAAGAGCCTTGGGACTCTTTCTTTGTGAACCGGAGAAACTGACTAGAAAGCCCTCTAGTTAGATTCAAATTTCTGACTGGCCCTAACCTTTTGTCTGTAGAAGTGCCCTTCCTACCTGAAAGGGTTCAGCCTGTTTCCCTTCAGTGTCCTCTGTCTCAAGCCTGTGTACCCAGTCTGTGTCTCCCTGTTGCAGCTGCCTGGCCAACTACCTCATCCTCTCCCCTTGCCGCTCATTCTACTTCAACGTTATATTTCCCTAAACTCAGCCATTCCCTTATGTCTCTCCTGCCACCTCGATCTACTACCTCCACTATTGTACCCTCCTTTCCCACATACTGTCTTAGGGACCCACAAACCCCATCCACATACTTTATTCCCTTATTACAGATGTCACGCGTCCTGTACCTTTCGGTACCGCAACTATCTTCTAAGATAGAAGGCTCCCTCATTGATATTGCCAAGTGAGACGAATCCTGTTCTTTAGTTCGGCTTGGTAGGTGTGCTGTGTGTTCCTCCTTCTGCCCTCCTTTTACTCTTTCCACACCTGTTACTGACATCTTGGGGTTCTGTAGAGTGATTGATCACTTTTGTCTACATTCTCTACCCCTCTGCCTCTGATTTACATGGCTTTATCTCAGTGTATTTATACATTTACAATCCATCCCTGGAACTGTCTCACTTGTTTTATCTATTCTGCTACTATATTGATTTTTTGGTGAAGACACTGCCTTGTTTGTTACCTCTATTCATGGGGTCTGCACTCCCTATTTGTGGGATTGTTATTGTTTTTAACTTTTCTACCTGCTCTTTAAGGGGAACTAGAGTCAGATTACATCTTTACATATGCTTCATTAGTGAGAAGCATTTCTCCCCAATAGTTGTTTCATTTGATACAGAATGATTGAATAGGCAGCACTGATAAACACCTGTACAAGGAAATGTGTGTGATGTGTCCTGGCCAGTTTTCTATGAAAAGGTACCCTCCTCCCCCACTACTTACTAATGCCTGCACACAAGTCATGTTATTTTCTGTAATCTCCTGATCTCCTACTTAATTTATGTGGCCAAATGGCTTAACCAGCAGGCCTGCAGCTTTCTCTTCTCCTGTTGCCTGACTTGAGAGAGGGAGAGGAAAAAGTATTCTTCCCTGAATTTTTCTCTCTTTATTCAGCAATTTTCTTAGTGTAAAGGAGTTTTATATGTGTGTGTGCAGTTATATCAGTACTATAGTGCCCCATTAAGTCTTGTTTTTTGATTGATAAAATAGAATGAATTGGATGTTTTTCTTTCTTTTTGTTTTCACAGCTGGAGAAGGGGACAGGCCCTAGCTGGTATTTATTTTTTTTTAATAATTTTTTATTTTTAGAAAAATTTTCCATGGTTACATAAGTCATGTTTTTACTTTCCCCTTCACCCCCTCAACTCCCCGCCCCCCTCCACTGTAGCTAATTCGCATTTCCACTGTTTTAATATGTGTGGTCAGTCAAGGCTTATTTAAACATTATTGATAGTTACATGGGTGTGGTCTTTTCAGGTCTACATCCCCAATCATGCCCTCATCAACCCAAGTGTCCAAGCAGTTGTTTTTCTTCTGTGTTTCTACTCCTGTAGTTCTTCCTCTGAATGTGGGTAGTGTTCCTTTCCATAAATCCCTCAGAATTGTCTTCAGCTATTGCATTGCTGTTAGTACAGATGTCCATTACATTCTATTTTACCACAGTATATCAGTCTCTGTGTACAATGTTCCACTGGCTTTGCTCCTTTCACTCTGCATCAATTCCAGGAGGTCTTTCGAGTTCACATGGAATTCCTCCAGTTTATTATTCTTTGGGCACAATAGTATTCCATCACTAACATATACCACAATTTGTTCAGCCATTCCCCAATTGAAGGGCATAACCTTGCTTTCCAGTTTTTTGCCACCACAAAGAGAGCAGCTATAAATATTTTTGTGCAAGTCTGTTTATCTATGATCTCTTTGGGGTAAAATCCCAGCAATGGTATGGCTGGATCAAAGGGAAGGCATTCTTTTATCTCTCTTTGGGCATAGTTCCAAATGTTATATTGAATCTCTGGGAGCTTGAAGTTCACCTATGATTGACAGATAAGTCAGTTGGATAGAATGTTCCCAGAGAGGCATGCGAGAGGCAGGAGAGAGGGCAGTTGAGAACCCTGGCAGAAGTTCTGGGCTTTGACCTGTCCTAAGGCTAGAGTGCGATGTGGATCCTGGTCTTGGAGTGAGAGAGTTGCAAACACTACTCTGCAAGCTCTTCCTGTCCTTCATATACCGTTATCAACCTGTACTTGACAACCACCTCGATGTCTACTGCCCCTAGATATTAGGAGTTTCATCATCTAGCTATCTAGGCTTCCCAGGGCCCAGGAGGGATCATTGAAGTGGGCAGGAGATGAAGAAGAGGGTGGAAAGGTGGATATATCTCAACTGTTAAGGCTTAAGATCTACAGAAGAAGAAGCTGAAGATTTCCCAACAGTTTACCCACTCTGGTTTAGCCCTGGCCAGGCCAGACCAGAGGAAGCTATCATTTGAGTCTTCATTGCCAGCAGTTAGAATTTCATTAGTAGCAATTTAAGTAGGGACTCCTAATACCTCAATCCTTTACCCTTATCTTTCTTATCAAGTACATATATAAAGTTTAAAGTACCTTCTTAAATTGGTTTCCAAAGCTTATTTGGGGAGGGAGCCAACACAGTCAGAATACCAACGTTATCCCAGCTGAAGAGCCCAATTTAATAATATCAATTAACCCCAGGTGGGTCCTAAAGGGATAAACCACTTTGACCTGAAGGATCCTGCCTGAGCAACTATTATAAAGGAGAAGTGTCATCTTATCCTCTCAGTACATCATTTCTACTACCTCAAATAGATACTAGTGACCTCCTTTAAATATAACACAAATTGCCTTCCAGAATGGTTGGATCAGTTCACAACTCCACCAGCAGTGCATTAACATCCCAATTTTGCCACATCCCCTCCAACATTCATTACTCTCCCCTGCTATCATTTTAGCCAATCTGCTAGTTGTGATGTGGTACCTCAGAGTTGTTTTAATTTGCATTTCTTTAATTATTAGAGATTTAGAACAATTTCTCATGTGCTTATTGATACTTTTGATTTCTTTATCTGAAAATTGCCTATTCGTGTCACTTACCCATTTATTTTAGTTGGGGAATGGCTTGATTTTTTATACAAATGATTTAGCTCCTTGTATATTTGAGTAATTAGACCTCTGTCAGAATTTTTTGTTAAAAAGATTTTTTCCCAATTTGTTGTTTCCCTTCTGATTTTGGTTACATTGTTTTTCTTTGTACAAAACCTTTTTAATTTAATATAATCAACATTATTTATTTTACATTTTGTAATTTTCTCTATCTCTTGTTTGGTTTTAAAATCTTTCCTTTCCCAGAGATCTGAAAAGTATACTATTCTGTGTTCACCTAATTTACTTACAGTTTCCTTCTTTATATTTGTCTTTCACCTATTCTGAATTTATCTTGATGTATGGTGTGAGATGTTGATCTAAACCTAATCTCTCCCATATTGTTCTTCAATTTTCCCAGCAGTTTTTGTCAAATAGTTGATTTTTGTCCCAAAAGTTGGGCTCTTTGGGTTTATCATACACTGTCTTGCTGACATCACTTACCCCACTTCTATTTCACTGATCCTCCCTTCTATCTCTTAACCAGTACCATATTGTTCTGATTACTACTGCTTTATAGTATAGCTTAATATCTGGTACTGCTAGGCACCTTCCTTCACGTTTTTTTTTTCATTATTTCCCTTGATATTCTTGATCTTTTGTTCTTCCAAATAAATTTTGTTATAGTTTTTTCTAATGTAGTAAAAAAGGTTTTTGGTAGTTTGATAGGTATGGCACTAAATAAGTAAATTAATTTGGTTAGAATGGTCATTTTTATTAAGTTAGTTTGTCCTACCCATGAACAATAAATGTTTTTCCAATTGTTTAGATATAGTTATATTTTTTTGGTAAGTGTTTTGTAGTCATGTTCGTATAATTCCTGTATTTGTTTTGGTAGATAGATTCCTAAGTATTTTATATTGTCTAGGGTGATTTTAAATGGTGTTTCTCTTTCTACCTCTTGCTGCTCTAATGTGTTGGAAATATATAGAAATGCTGATGATTTATGTGCATTTATTTTGTATCCTGCAACTTTGCTAAAGTTGTTGATTATTACTACTAGCTTTTTAGTTGATTCTCTAGGATTTTTTAAGTAGACCATCATACCGTCTGCAAAGAGTAATAGCTTAGTCACCTCCTTGCCTATTTTAATACCTTCAATTTCTTTTTTTTTCCTCTAATTGCTACTGCTAGTGTCTCTAGTACAATGTTAAATAAAAGAGGTGATAATGGGCATCCTTGTTTCACTCCTGATCTGATTGGAAAGGCTTCTAATTTATCCCCATTGCATATAATGCTTGTTGATGGTTTAAGATATATACTGTTTATTATTTTTAGGAAAGAACCTTCTATTCCTATACTTTCTAGTGTTTTCAGTAGGAATAGGTGTTGTATTTTGTCAAAGGCTTTTTCAGCATCTTTTGAGATAATCATGTGGTTTTTATTGGTTTGCTTGTTGATATGGTCAATTATGTGAATGGTTTACCTAATGTTGAACCATCCTTGCATTCCTGGTATAAATCCCACCTGATCATGATGAATAACCCTCTTGATCACTAGCTGGAGTCTCTTTGCTAGTATTCTATTTAAGATTTTTGCATCTATGTTCATTAAGGAGATTGGTTTTTAATTTTCTTTCTCTGTTTTTGATCTGCCTGGCTTTGGAATCAGTACTATATTCGTGTCATAAAAGGAGTTTGGTAAGACTCCTTCTTTGCTTATTATATCAAATAATTTGTATAGTATTGGGATTAATTGTTCTTTGAATGTTTGATAGAATTCACTTGTGAATCCATCAGTCCCTGGTGATTTTTTTTCTTAGGGAGTTCTTTAATGGCCTGTTCAATTTCTTTTTCTGAAATTGGATTATTTAAGTATTCTATTTCTTCTGCTATTAATCTAGGTAATTTATATTTTTGTAACTATTCATCCATATCACCTAGATTGCTATATTTATTGCCATATAACTGGGCAAAATAGTTTTTAATGATTGCCTTAACTTCCTCTTCATTAGAGGTGAGGTCTCCTTTTTCATCTTTGATACTATTAATTTGTCTTTCTTCTTTCCTTTTTTAATTAGATTAACCAGTACTTTGTCTATTTTATCTGTTTTTTCAAAATACCAGCTTCTACTCTTATTTATTAATTCAATAGTTTTTTACTTTCAATTTTATTAATTTCTCCTTTGATTTTTAGTATTTCTAATTTAGTTCTCATCTGAGGATTTTTAATTTGTTCATTTTCTAGTTTTTTTTAAGTTGCATGCCTAATTCATTAACCTCTGCCCTCCCTAATTTGTTAATATATGCACTCAGTGATATCAATTTTCCCCTTAGAACTGCTTTGGCTGTATCCCATAAGTTTGGGTAAGATGTCTCATCATTGTCATTGTCTTCAATGAAATTATTGTTTCTGTGATTTGTTCTTTCACTAAATTATTTTGGAGAATCATATTATTTAATTTCCAATCCGTTTTTGGTTTGACTCTCCATGTATTCTTACTAATAACTATTTTCATTGCATTATGATCTGAGAAGGTTACATTTATTATTTCTGTTTTTTTGCATTTGTTTGCCATGTTTCTGTGCCCTATTACATGGTCTATCATTGGGAATGTTCCATGTGCTGCTGAAAAGAAGGTGTATTCCTTTTTGTCTATTTATTTTTCTCCAAATATCTATTGACTTGATTTTTTCTAGGGTTTCATTCACCTCTCTTATCTTTTTCTTATTTATTTTTTGGTTTGACTTATCTAGATCTGATAGGGGAAGGTTCAGGTCCCCCACTAGTATGGTTTTGCTATCTATTTCATCCTTGAGCTCCACTAGCTTCTCCTTTAGAAATTTGGAATCTATTCTGTTTGGCGCATACATATTGAGTACTGATATTTCTTCATTGTTTATACTACCTTTTATTAGGATGTAGTAACCTTCCTTATCTCTTTTAACCTTATCTCTTTTTACTTTGGCTCTGTCAGAGATCATGATGGCCACCCCTGCCTTCTTTTTCTCATTTGCAGCCCAAAAGATTTTGCTCCATCCTCTCATTTTCATTCTATGTCTGTCTTTCTGTCTGATGTGTGTTTCTTGTAAACAACATATGGTTGGGTTTTGGTTTCTAATCCACTCTGCTATTTGCTTCCGTTTTATGGGTGAGTTCATCCCATTCACATTCAGAGTTATAATTATCAACTCTGCATTCCCAGACATTTTGATTCTCTCTCCTAGTCCTGTCCTTTCTTCTTTCACTGTTTTCTTCTATACCAGTTTTGTTTTTAATCAGTTCCTATAATCCCTTCCCTTGTTGTACTTCCCTTTCTCCCCTCCCTTCTTATTCTCCTCTTATTGTTCTTTAAGCCACACAGTGCTCCCTCACCCCCAAACCCTCTCCCTCCCTACTATTTCTTCCCTCCCTAGCAGTCCCTTTGTTACCCTTCTACTTCTCTATAGGGCGTGAATCAATTTTCTGCCCCTATGGATCTGATTGTTCTTCTCTAAGTTGATTTCAATGCACTTAAGTATTGAATATTCCCTCTCTCTAACCTCTTTACTCTTATGGGTGTATTGTTATTTTTCCCTATTGATCCCACGTTCTTCTTTATGGAATATAAATTTATTCCTTTTTGTTTGCTTTCCTGTTTTTTCCTGTTATCTTCTTCCCCCCAGTTTTGTATATATAAGTGACCATCTTCTAGGCATTTTTGTTGTGTTTCTCTGGTTTTCTCCTCCAGTCACCTCTCCAGTGCCTGTGTTTGACTCCCTGAGTCCTATGCCAGCAAGGTCCTCTCTCCTGACCAGTGCACCTACAGGCCCTGAGCTTTCCTGGGCAGCTGGAAACTCTGCACAGCATGTGGGGGAGGCATCCTGGGATCCTGGGATTCCCCTTCTATGCCCTCAGTTCCGACAGTTCAAGTATTGAAGCCTTTTTCTTGGCATACCTCTTTAGTTGTGCTGCAGTAGGGTTCCCCCTGCTCTGTCCCATTTTTAGATTTGGTCCTCTTTCTTCTCAAAGCACATTGTTTTCTATCTCAGTGTGTAAGGGTGCAGAGGTTTTAAGATTATCTCTGTCTATGCCGCCATCTTCCCGGAACTCCCTTGCTGGTATTTAACTTCAAATTTTCTAATTAAACTGAACTGCACTTTCCTTCCTTTTAATAAAGTAGTCAGCTAACTAATTGCAGAAACCCTTTTATTGAAGAAGATGGCTAAAAGAAGAAGAGGAGTATTAAAGGATGATGAGTATCATACTTTTCAGCAGAAATGGACAGAGGAATTCACCTTTGTGGAGAGAGCAGGTTCTGCAGTGTGTCTAATATGCAATGAAAAAATTTCATCAATGAAACAGTCAAATATAAAGCGACACTTTGACCTACGCCATACTACATTTGCATAGAAATATCCTGCGGGGGACAGCAGGAAGAAAGCATGTGAAGAGCTACTGTGCAGAGTGCAAGCTAGTCAGCAGAAACTCCGTGTTTGGACCCAACAAGATGACTGGAATTTGGCTAGCTTTGCTGCTACTTTAGCATTGAGAAACGGAAAGCCATTCACAAATGGGGAGTATGCCAAAACATTCATGCTTGATGTTGCCAATGAACTTTTTGATGACTTTTCAGATAAAGACAAGATAATTAAATGAATAAAAGGCATGCCTCTGTTGCAAAACTGTTCACAATTGTACAATAATGATGGCAAATCAAATTGAGGAACCACAACTGAAGGACATAAATATGGCACTAGTCTTTTCTCTCGCTGTGGATGAGTCAACAGACATAAGCCATTTATCTCAGTTCAGTGTGATTGCAAGTTTTGTTGTTGGTGACACACTACGTGCGGAAAGTCTTGCTGTTTTGCCTTTGAAAGGGACAACAAGAGGGAAGGATTTATTCAAGTCTTTCACTGAGCTCGCTAATGAAAAAAATCTACCAATGGATAAACTTATTTCAGTGTGTACTGATGGTGCTCCATTCATGGTGGGGAAAAATAGAGGATTCATAGCGCTTCTTCATGAACATGAAAAGAGACCCATCCTAAGTTTTCACTGCATCCTACATCAGGAGGCTCTTTGTGCTCAGAGGTGTGGCAAGCATCTGGGTGAGGTGATGTCCCTGGTCATTCAGGTGGTCAATTTTATTGTTACCCAAGCTTTAAATGATTGCCAGTTTAAAACACTGCTGGAAGAAATTGGGAATAATTTTCCTGGTCTGCTTCTGCATAGCAATGTGCATTGGTTGTCAAGAGGGAAGGTGCTCAACTGTTTTGCAGCTTGTCTGAGCAAAATCCGGACTTTTCTTGAAATGAAAAATGTTGAGCATCCTGAGTTAGCCAATACTGAGTGGCTCCTGAAGTTCTCCTATCTTGTAGACATAACTCAACATCTGAACCAGCTCAGTGTGAAAATGCAAGGTGTTGGAAATACAATCTTATCCCTTCAGCAAACAGTGTTTGCATTTGAAAATAAGTTAGAACTCTTCATCACTGACATTGAAACAGGTCGTTTACTACACTTTGAAAAACTGGGAGAGTTTAAAGATGCATGCACAACAAGTGTCCTTGCTCAACATCTTGATCTTTAGCAGCTAGCGGGCTTCACATCTGATCTCCTGCAGTCATTCAAAGCGCACTTTGGAGAATTTCATGAGCGCACTCGTCTTTTTAAGTTCATAACCCATCCACATGAGTGTGCAGTGGACAGTGCTGACCTGAGTTACATCCCCAGTGTCTCCATCAGAGATTTTGAGCTTCAAGCTGCTGATCTGAAGGCCTCAGACATGTGGGTGAATAACTTCAAGTCACTGAATGAAGATTTGGAAAGACTTGCATGTCAGCAAGCAGAGTTGGCAAGCAATCACAAGTGGGGAGAAATGAAAAATCTTCAATCTGCGGATCAACTGATTGTCAAAACTTGGAACGCCCTTCCTGTCACATACCACACATTGCAGCGTGTGAGTATTGCTGTTCTGACAATGTTTGGCTCTACATATGCATGTGAGCAGTCTTTCTCACATCTAAAGAACATTAAGACCAACCTAAGATCACGTTTAACAGATGGAAGTCTCAATGTCTGCATGAAGCTTAACCTTACCACATATCAACCAGACTACAAATCCATCAGCAAAACCATGCAGCATCAGAAGTCACATTAATGGTAAGAAGTACTTTATTCATCATTGCTTAGCACATAATAATGTTATTAAAAATAGGTCAGAGACTACCTGTTGGGCTTCCGGGTTAAGATGGCGGCAGAGTAAGAAGCAGCTCTTAACCTCTCCTGACCGAAACACACAAAACTCCTCAAGGGGACATAAAAACAAGTCCAGACGAACGGAGGAACCCCACAACAGGGCACAG
>NC_058131.1:271003638-271171489 GCF_016433145.1 Gracilinanus agilis | reverse complement strand
GAAAAACAACTGCTTGAACGCATGGGTCGGGGTGGACATGATTGAGGGTGTAGACTCGAAACTACCACACCAATGCAACTACCAACAATTTGGAAATTGGTCTTGTTCAAGGACACATGACAAAACTAGTGGAAACGCGCAAGGGTGGGGGGTGCGGGGGGGGGGGTTGAAGGGGAAAGGTGGAGCATGAATCATGTAACCATGTTAAAAATGAATATTAATAAATGTTAAAAAAAATAGGTCAGAGACTTATTGTGCTTTAAAAGTGTTGTTCTTACATAAAATGCACATATTTACTTATATTCAGTGTTAAACATATTGTACAGCTCTCACGAAATCACATTTTAAAAAATGTGGCGTTTATGGCTCTCACAGCCAAAAAGATTGCAGACCCCTGCTCTAGATGCTACTGCTTTTGCAAATGTTGGTTTTCTAGAATAGCAGTTTCTAAGAATAGCATATGACCAGCCCCGATTTTTCAGTTGCATTTACACTAGAAAGGAAAACACATGTATACCCTGATGTCATTACCTGTGTGATTACATCATATCTCCTCTAACATCTTGTACCTTTTTCTCAAATCTGCATACCAGCAACATTTTAATTTCCTTCTGTTCCTTGGCTTATGACTGCCCCACTTCTTAAGCTCTTTTCATAGTGTCCATGCCACTGAAGCTTAGTGGGCATACATGCTACCAAATACATTATGGGTAGGGCTGGCTCAAGGAGATGACTCATCAGCTAGAGCTTAGTAAAAAATACATACCTCTTACAAACTAAAAATATCTACTATCCTCTATCTCCCTTCTTCTGTTTTGGCTTGTCAAGCAGTAGAAATTGGGAGAGACTTCTTGATTTTAGCAATGAGAATCACAATTCATGGTCTTTTTTTTCTATTAAATGATTTTTCTATTAAATGATTTTCTATTGAATGAAATATTTATTTCTATCTAATAAATCTAATAAATGAAATATCCTACTTTTTGTGACCCAATGACCCATAGCTACCAATAGGTTTTCTTGGCAAGGATACTGGAGTAGTTTTCCATTTCCTTTCCCAATGGATCCAATGGATCCTTTTGTCAGGTAATCAGAGGCCAAGAGACTTGTCCAGGTTCACATAGCTAGGTAGTATCTAGCTATCACATAGCTAGGTAGTATTCACATCTGAACTCGGGTCTTCTTGGCTTCAGGGACCAGAATTCTATCTACCAAGTTACTTAGAGGCCTTGTGTTGTTGCCTCCACAGCCCATAATACAATTTGCCTCAGAGGTGGAACTTAAATTTGCAAGCTCTTAGTTTATTCTAGAAGTCATTTCTTAAAAGAACCAATATCTCTCTTTTAGAAACAAACTATGTTTAAGACAATTAAAGAGAAAACTTAACAGAGATTTCAGAATAAATAAAAGGGATAGTGTTCCATGAGATACCTTCACTTTTGTTATACTCTTAGCAGGGATCAGTTTGCTAAATGAGTCACTCAGTACCATAGCTCTAGAGAGAAAAGAATAGAGATGGACAGGGAATCTTTAGAATGGTATTGGGAGGGGAAAAGGAAAGAATGTGGTGTTCCAAACACTAAAGTGGGAGGAATCATCATGAAAAGCCTGAAGAAGGGAGGAGCCTTGAGGAAAAGGAAGTTCTGAGAGCATAAATATTCAAAGTAAATTTCATTTGCTCACTTTTCTCTCCCTGGGCTAAAGCTGTAGACTAAGGCAATAGACTAGGGAGATACAAATTCTAAGACTAATGTGAAGGAAGGAATTTCGAGCTTTCTTCCATTTTATGATGGCCACATCAGTTCTGACAATGCTCTGGCATCATGACAATGAAAAGATTACCAGCTCTAAATGAAAGGATTTAGGTTAGAATACAGGCTCCTCCAACTTAATAGCTACACACAGTGCAGGAGAATTAGTAAAAAGAGCAGCAGGACAAGAAAAGGACATAGTCAATAAAATTTTATTACCACTTACCAGGGGAAAAAGGAGAACCCCTGTCACCTTAGGCCAACCAAGGTCAGCATACCATGGAGAGAGGCTTCCAGTTGCAGAACTATAAGTAATGGTTTTTTTTCCATTTTGGTCAAATTCTAGAGCCCCTCCAAGTTTAACTTAAAGAGAGTTTTAGACAAAGAGCTGACAGATACCAATAAGAAATTGCCTTGTTATCTTTAGGGGTATAGCTAGGACAATTGAAATAAGGATATTTTCTAAATTACCTAATAATAAGTGAAGAATAAGGGTCAGAGACAGAGAAATTTTAGCTTTATGCCAATTACCAAGAGGCTAGGTGGGTAAGGGATGTGGAGGGATAATATCCAATTTCCATATTTATTAGCCTTAGCACACTGGCATATAGGGAGTAGCTGGGTGGTGCAATGGATATAGTGCTAAGCCTGAAATCAGGAAGATAGATATTCCTTAGTTCAAATCCAACCTCAGATACTTACTAGCTATTGTCACCCTGCACAAATCACATAAACCTGTTTGCCTCAGTATCCTCATGTATAAAATGAACTTGAGGAAGAAATGCCAAACCACTCCAGGATCTCTGCCAAGAAAACCCCAAATGGGAACCATGAAGAGAGAGACATAACTAAACAGTGGCTGAACAACTGCAACAACAACAACAAAAAATGTATATGTATCCTAAAGGGCTGGAACCATACTAGTGAAGCTGGTTTTTGCAGTTCATATCATGCAATCTTGAGCAAGGTATTTATCCTTTCTGAGATTCAATTTCTTCAAACATGAAATGAAGTGATTAAAAAGAACAAAACCGAGAAGGTAGAGTAGCAGGAAGAAATACAGACAAGCTCTACCCCACAACTCATCCAGCAGACCATATTTTGATTAGGAAATATGGAAGGAGGGAATCAGTGAATCATTTTTCTAGCACAGGGAGATGGAGAAGTTTATGGTCACAGGGAACAAGGTCTAGCCAGAAACGACCACTGAAAGTATTCTAACCCAAGGAGATTATGAACCAGGACAAGAGGAAGTCCTTGATCCTGCACAGAAAAATCTGGTCTTAGACTGGATGATAGAAGAGGTGCCAACTGACAGCTTACTACACAGCTTAAAGCCATAAATAAAAGGTGGACTGACAATAAGTCCTGTAGATAGGGATAGCATTCCAGAGTGAACAAAGGGGAACCCTAGCCTATATACTGAACAAAGAGAAGGTTAAAGGCAAATAGAAGCTCTGTGATTTTTGAGAGGAACAAAGTTTCAGTTCCAGCCTCCAACATGAGCTGATGACTACAATGGAATAACTGGAGCAGCAAATCTCTAAAAATGGGGAGCCTAGAGTTCTGTCATTCTAGACCTGCAGAGCTTCCCAGCTGACTAATAATGGCTTAGTCCAAAAGCAATTTACTGAAGCTTCCAGCTGGGGGCCAGATAATTATACAGACTTAAGGACAGGTCAGGAACTTACAGGAGGGCAGTGATCAGACTGTCCTGGAATAGACCAGTTTGGGAGTACTGAAAGTCTACAGATCCACAAAAATAACACAATACTCAATATTCATAAGAAAGCAGCAGAAGGATCCTGGAGGGTAAGCTCAAAACATTCTTTCCTCCCAGAAAGTAGGCTGAAAGAAAGAACAAAATTTAAAGAGTACCATCATAAAGGGCTATTATGGTAACAGCAACATTCAAGATACAAACTCAGAAAAGAAAGTTTTCAAACAGCTACAGGCAAAGATAAACACAAGTTCAATTAGAATTCCTGGGGAAAATGAAACAAGAGCTAAGGAAAAAAAGTTACAATATTTTTGTGACTGAAATGAAAATACTACAAATAAAGAATGAGGAATAAATGAAAGCTATGGAAGAAAGAATTGAAAGGGAATTAACATCTTGAAGTAAAAAGTATAAAACCTCATTCCAACAGCAAGTGCCATGAAAACTAGAATAGATGAAACAGAAGTCAATGATTCCATGAGATAACAAGAAAAATTGAAATAAAGTCCCCAAACTGAAAAAAAAATAGAAAATGCAGTGCCTCTCATAGCAAAAAATAAATGACCTAGAAAAGAGACTAAGGAGAGATATTTTAAGAATCACTGAACTACCTGAAAGTTTTGACCAAAAAAGCAGATGAGACATCATATTTCAATTTTTGTATGTCCAAGTCTCTTAAAACCAAAGAGCAAAGTGGAAATAGAAAGAATCCCCCAATCACCTCTTCAAAGAAATTTTCATGAAAATCTCAGAAATATTATAGTGATACCCAAAGCTTCTAGGTCAAAGAAATGTCAGAAAGAAATCAAATACTAGGAGGCCATAGTCAGAATCACACAAAATTTAGCAGCCACCATTATAAATGAGCAGAGACTTTGTAATATGATAATCCAGAAGGCAAAGAATATAAACTGACAACCTAGAATAACTTACCCAGCAAAATTAAGTATAATCCTATATAGAAAAAATTCATTTTTCATAAAATAAAGGACTTCTAATCCTGAGGAAAACATGATGAAACTTCTAAACCTGATACCTGATGAAAACATCAGAGCTGCATAAATACTCTGAAAAACAAACACAGGCGTCAAAAGAAATATTTTTTAATTAGTCATGAGTTGATAAACAGGATGATTTCATAAAGAGCTGGAAAGACTTCATAAATTGATGCAGAGTGAAATAAGCAAAACAGGGAGAACATTGTATATAGTAACAGTATTATTATGGAATGATCAACTGTGAAAGACTTAGCTACTATCAACAATAAAATGATCCAAGACAACTCTAAAGGGCTTATGACAGTGATAGCAAACCTTTTAGAGACTGAGTGCCCAAACTACAACCCTCAAGCTGCATGTGAGCACCTTACCCCAGAGAGGGAGGAAGCACTGCAGGACAGAGGGGCAGGTGAAGTGAGAAATGTCCTAGGTGCATGGGGAGAGAGGGAAGGGAGCAGCCCCCTCTGGCACATGTACCTAGGTTCTCCAACACAGACTTATGACAAAGAAGGCTATACACCTCCAGAGAAAGAATTGCTAGTTGGAATACAGATGAAAGCATATGATTTTTCATTTCTTTATTTGGGTATATACTTGGGGAATTTGGTTTTATATGATTATTCACTTACAAAAATGAACAATATAGAAACATGTTTTAGATGATCATATAGGTATAACCCAAACTGAATCACTTGCCAGACCCAGGAAGGGGAAGGGAAGGGAGGGAGGAGACAAGTCCAACCATATATCTTTAGAAAACTTTTGTGGAAATTTGTAATACATGTAATTAGTAAATATATATAATTAAAATAAATTTAATTTTAAAAAATAATTGTAACTCAAGAGAAGTTAACAAATTGATTGATAACAAATAAATAAATAAGTCGAGTTAACAATTATAAGGGGCTAAATAGGATTATACATATGTCCTCTAAGAATCCCTGTAATACTCAAGAATCAAAGAGGGAATCTAATTAAACAGAAGATCTGAGAATAGTTCTGACATCTTTTAATGAGCTTAAAAGAAGAAAGGGAAAAGAAAGGGAGAAAACTACTGTGAAGGGGGAAATAGAGTGGAAAATCAGAATAATTATCTCATATAATTAGGTTGTGTAATCCTAAATCTGAAAAAACAAAGAAAAAAGGATAAAAGGAGTAAGCAACACATAGACATTCCTCTCATCTGAAATGGGTCAAAAGAAAGAATATACACATGCATGCATGCATGCATATACACATATGCACATGAACATGCACACACACAGAATTGGGTACAGAAATACACTTCACTCAAAAGGGAAACAGAAGATAAAGAAAATGGGGAGATCAGAATTAGAGAGTAAATTAAGGGAAATGAATAATCCTAAACAAGCTAATCTAAAAAATAAAAATAAAAAAATACCTCTGAGAACATAGAAAAATATTTTTAAAAGCTCATTATTTGGTGGCAAAAAAAAAAAATTTGGAAACTGAAGAGGAGCCCATCAATTGGAGAGTGACTAAACAAGTTTTGATATGTGAATGTGGTAAAATACTCTTGGGTTGTAAAAAATGATGAAGAGGATGATTTCAGAGAAACTCAGGAGAATTCCATGAACTGATGTAGTGTGAAGTGAACAGAATTGAATTATAAAATAATATTGTGAAGTCAAGCAACTTTGAAAGACTTGGGAACTTTACTTCTAGAGAATTCATGATGAAACATGCTACTCAGCTCCAGGAGGGCAGCAGATGAGAGATAGATGATAGATCCAGTAAAGAATGAAGTATGATTTGGCTTTCTTTAGTTTGCAAATGGTCATTTTGTATATTTGCTTTGCTTGACTGCATTTGTTTGCAAAACAGGTTTTCTTTTTCTTTCTCAGTTGAAAGGAAAGGGAGAGGAGGTGAATTTTGGTTTTTGAAAAATATATTTAATTTTTAAAATGAAGTCATTGAAGCAAATGAGCTGTAAAGTCTCCCCCGGCTCTAAATGTATGATTCTGAGGTCCTACACAGGTTCTACTCTACTCAGAACTTCAAAGGGGATTTTTTTTTTCATTTGGTTCTTATAGGGAGCCATGCCTCTATATGGTGTTTTGGGGTCCTGAGTGGAGTGGTGGCATAGGATGGTTAAGGCAGGAGAAAGAAAATGAGAACAACTAGACTAGTGGTTAGCCCATGCTGTTCCAAATTCTGTGGGCTTGGGAGTTTATTATATACTGATTTCAAACAAAGAACACAAAGAAAGAGTCACAGCTATGAAGGGGTAACAGATCATCCATAACCCATTAAAGTCTAAAGAGTAAAGGTATAAGTACCAAGACAATGGCCAAATTCCAACCATCAATTAGTAGGGATAATTCTGGGAGAGGAAATATTTTTATGGAGATGCTCACTTATTGAGTTCTGTCTTCCAGGATTATAGGCACCTGGACAAATAAAGTCAAGACTAAAAGCGCCATACTTATCTAAGTATGCAGTCTTATCTTAAGTAATGTTTGTTAGGGTTCAGGCTTCTTAATTATCAAGGAGAGGAATCATTAACTCAGTAGATGCTGGTCTGCCACTTCAAAGTTTTCCAATAGGAGTTCTATGAAAAGTGGGGATCAAAACTGAGTCAAAAGAGGAGCCTCAGATTTTTATCTTAGATGGCCCATTCTGTCTGCATTCCTGACATGCAGTGCAGAAAAATCATACACACAGTTTTACTTGCCGATGATTTTGTAATGGGATCCAGATAAAATATCTGTTACAGACTCTGTTTCTCTAAATGACTCCTAATAGCCTCTTGGAGGAATCAAGTTGATTTTGGATTAACCTACCTGCTGGTACCAGAGCTTTTCGGGGCTCAGGTGACCAGGACCAAACACAAAGACTGCCTCAGTCTGGATTGGTCACATAGGGAATCCAGATAACAGGCCCTAAATTTGATCCTATTTCTCCAAAGGCTTTAATACATCGAACAGCTTCCCACAGGTTCTGCTCCAGAGTGGCCTCTTTTGTACACAGAGGATCTGGGTTCAAGTTCCATTTTGACTGAGTGAGTGATCTTGGGCAATTCGTTTCGTTTTTCTGGGCTTCAGGTTTCCCATCTGTAAAATGGAGGAATTGAACTAAAAAGTTTCTGAGGTTCCTTCCAGTTCTGAGTTTGATATTGATATTGATATCTCTTTTTCTAAACAAAGCCAAACTTCTTTCCCACTGCTCCTTTGTCTGGAACCTTTTCAATGATCAATAAATATTTAAGTGCCTACAATGTGCCAGAAATGGTGCTAAGTGTAAGGGATACAAGAAGAGGAAAAAGATAGTCCCTTTCCTCAAGCAGATCACAATCTAATGGGGGAGGCAACAAGCAAACAACTACATACAAAAAACTATACACAAGGTGTATAGGAAATAATTAAGAGAGGAAAGGCACTTGAATTAAGAGGGCTTGGGAAAGTTTCCTGTAAAAGTTGGGATATTAGTTTGAGTGTAAAGGAAGCCAGAGAAATCAATAATTGGAGATAAGAAGGGACAGCATTCCAGATATGGAGAATAGCCTGAGGAAAGAATCAGAGCCATAAAATGAAGTGCCCTGTTCATGGTACTGCAAAGAGGTCAGTGTCACTCAAATGGAGAACATGGCAAGAAATAAGGGGTAAAAAGACTGGAAAGGTAGGAAGGAACTGGGTGGTAAAAGGCTTGGAATGCCAGAGGATTTTATATTTGTTCCTAGAAGCACTAGAGAGCAACTGGAATTGATTTCATAAGATGTAATTTGGTCAAATGTGCTTTAGGAAAATCACTCTAGTGGCTGAATGGAGGATAAATTGCAGTAGGGAGAGACTTGAGGCAGGTAGACCCACCAGCAGGATATGTCAATAGTCCAGCTGTGGAGTCATGAGGGCCTGCAAACAGAATGGTGGCAGTGCCAGAGAAAACAAGAGGAAATAAATGAATGATGACATTGATAGGCTTTGTCAACAACTTGGATGTGAGGTCACAGCAGATTAAGAAATAGTGAAGAATCCAGAATGGCTCTTAGATTGCAAGGCAGAGGGACTGGGAAGATGATGTTGCCCTCCAAAGTAATTGGGACGGTAGGAGCCGGGAAAGAGTTTTAGGGGCAAGATAGAGTTCAGTTTGGGCCACGTTGAGTTTAATATGTCTACTGAGCATCCAGTTGGAGATGTCTAAAAAGCAGTTGGAGATGCAAGATTTGAGGGCAACATAGTGCTCAGGGCAGGAAGGGTAGGTTTAAGAATAAACAGCATAGAGATGGTAATTAAATCAATGGGAGCTGACAAGATCAAGATCATCAAATGAAGTTGTATAGAGGGAGAAGAGAAAAGGGCCCAAGATAGAATCTTGACTTGACTCTTCACTTGATAGAACATAATGTGATCAAGGTTGGATTCCTCAGAAGCTCACTCAGTATATAGAAGACTAAAATTTTAAAATTTGTTTAAATGGCCCATAGCCAACAAGGATTTTTGAATAATTTCACCCAAGTTACCCTCCCATTCAATACACAGAGTTCTCAGAAGTAATTGCTGAACTGATTTATTTACTACAAAAAGATAAACCTCTCAGAAAGAAAGCATAAAATCCTCAGGACAGTAACATGGTAGACATCATCACTTCCTTGAAAGAAAACAAGACTATATAAAAGACTCAAATGATATCCTTGATCTTCAGTATAGTAGTGATTTCAAATAACTGCCCATAGATTCTGCCATGCTGAGAGGTGATCCTGGAGGAGGATAACTTCCTCTGCTTTCCCTGTGAATAACAAAAGGCAAAAAAGGTATAGATTACATAGGTGGACAAAGGTGTGTATGTACCGAGGGATGTAGACTTCTCATCTGGGACACAACTTGTCAGATAATACACTTAGCAGTGTTTAACTATTTTCTCCCACTGGTTAAAACATTAAACCACTGTAATTGAAGCCAAGAAACTTATTCAACATAGTTTGCATGGAACTGGGGAAAATTTCCTGCTCACACATTTGTCCAGAGCAGAGAGAATTGATTCCATTCCTTGCCCTATGTCCATTGTCCCTGAATATAGCAAATCCAAAATGATGGGCCCCTATTCTTCAGTAGGTTCCATTGCCCATCTGAGGGCAAAGTATAATTGTCAGCAAGTCTACAAGAGAGAGTGGAACAAAGGAAAAATACTGCTGCACAGAGATTTGGAGGACTTGGGTTCTAGTCCTGATTCTGACACTTTATAATATTGGGCATGTCCATCTCTTTCTTTGGGCCTCAGCTTCCCCATCCATTTGTAAAAGGATTTTGTATCAGATTCCTGGGATCTCTTCTATAGGTGCAATTGTCCTCTATCTCCCTTTCACACAGCATTCCTAACAGAAGACTGGAGTTTCCTGGCTTTCTATGTCAAGGAAGTAATCATGTCGAGAATGATTAAACTATTGTCTGGGAGAAGAACAAGTCCTAAAGAGGCACAACTAGCCTATGGATTTTAGGACTGATAGGACGTGTCTAACTCTTCCAGACAGGCCATGAGGATATGGAGGATTCTACCACAAACATAGCTCCTTTAGTTTTCAAGGAAGAGAGAGAGACTTTCCATGCAAATAGAGGGATCCCCACATGCTGAAACCTCATAAGTGTGTAGTAGACTGCAAAAAAGCATGGACCACAGCATTTTCCCAAAGAAAGGAAATGAAATACAAACTTACCTAAAAACGGCACATGTCTGTAGGAAGAGAAAGAAATACTTGAGTGCCACCGTTTGGTTAAAAAAGAAATTGCCTTTTGTAGCAAAATCATTACAACTGAAACCACAGAACAATTATTCCTGCAAAGGGTGAGAAGGTAAATTCTCTTATCCCCCCATAATCTAGAGAGAGCTTCCTCTGTTATCCCCCAAACACACACACACACACACACACACACACACACACACACACACACACACACACACACACACACCCATGGCCAGAGGAAGGATTTTTTCATAAATATCACTGAGGTTTTTCTTAGTTAAAATACACCAGCAAAACAATTAAGCTTTGCTGTTGATAGGCATAATAAAAGAATTCTATTACTCGTATGGATATATATCACTGATTTTGTCTCTCTGGGTTATATTTTTTACTGGCCCAAATTCATTCACACATAAGCCACGTAGTATTTTGGGGGTCGGTATAAAGACTAACCAAAGTAAAGTCGTTTTCTGTGAGAGATAGCTGTGATCTCCTTACTTATTAGAGACTAGTCAGAAAGATTACAATTTTTAAATTCTATATAAATTCTGCCTTCAGACACTTATTTTCTGAATATTGAGCTGAGACCTAAGAAACCTACCTTGTGGAATGAAATCAGTCACTGTGTAAGGCATAGGGAAAGTCAGGAGAATTTTCTTGAATTCTTCCATTCCTTTGTGTTCATCTATTCTTCTAACTGTAGAGTTAAAAATTTAAGTCATTTTATTTGTTCTTCTAAGACTATGATGAGAATCCAGAGAAAATACATTCCCATGTAAAGAATTTATTAGATTACCCAAAAGTCTATATACCAGAATCTCTGTGATCCGCATGCAGGTTATCAAGAAATTGGTCTACTGCTAGTAATAGTAGTAGTAGTACTAGTATAGTTCTAATAATAATAGTAATAGTATTCATTTGTCTATCATGTTGAAATTGTTGAAGTGCTTTCAGGGTTATACATATAAAACTTCATTTAGGCAATTCAGTGGAAGGAAAATCAAACAAATTATTTGACTGAGTCATTTGGTCAATTCAATCATAGTATTTCATAAAGTAATATGAAACCAAGTTTGACATAGAAATTCATTACGCCCAATTACTATGACATGTTGTTAATTATCTACTCTACAAATTGCTTCATCACAGTGAAACCTGTGGTTTCACTGACTAAAGTATTCCTTTACCAAAGCAAATTATAATCCCTCTACTAGGGGATGGTTTGGGACATTTACTAAAGCTGCAAAGATCATCACCTTGGAGCCAATATGGCCCCTCTCAGACATAGTCTATCACTGGGCCTTTCTTTACTTTCTGTATTTTTCCAATTTTGATAAGGCTTGCCAGAGTCAATGCTCCAAACAGGGTCATGACTCTGGATTACTTCATGTCGTGATGAGAAATCAAAAAGAGGATTCCTCCCCCCTTCCCTCTCTTTCTCTTAAAGTACTATATATTCAGTCATCTTCAATCACGTCCAACTCTTCATGACTCCCTTTGGAGTTTCCTTAGCAGAGATCCTGGAATGGTTTGTCATTTCCTTCTCTGGTTCATTTGACAGAAAAGGGAAACTGAGGAAGACAGGGTTAAGCAACTTGTCCAGGGTCACCCAATTAGTTTGAAACCAGATTTGAATTCAAGAAGCATCTTCCTAACTTCAGGCCTGGTGGTCTATCCCCTGCACCATCTGGCTATCCAACATACATGTATTTTATCTATCTCTATCTCTATCTCTCTCTCTGTCTCTATCTCTATCTCTATCTATACCTATACCTATATCTATACATAAAAGGGTATATATATATATACCCTTTAAGGGAATAAAGAGAAAGAAAATGTGTAGCATTGATTTGTATTAGTTATGCTTACTCAAAGATTATTAATCTCCTAACTCCCATGGGATCCTAATCTAGTCCTCAGAACTTCAGAAAGTTCCATAGCTACTGGTGGTACCTTCTCTCTGAGAGGACCTTCTATCTATTCTACATGTAAGTTATTTATACACAGAGGGTTGGATGTTGTTTTCTCCATTTGAATATGAACTCTTTGAGGGAAGACATTTTTGCCTTTGCATTCTGGCTTTTTTTTTGTACCTCTAACCCTTAGCATAGTGCTTGGGTAAGTGCTTAATAAATGCTTGTTGATGGCTGACTGTTGACTAATTTGTTTCTTGATAATGTATGTTGCTGAGGATGATCTGCTGTTACATCTTATTCAAACTTCTAATGAATAAGATACATACCATAATAGGCACATGCCTTTTTCTCCAGGGAATCCATGTTCAAGCAAACGAGGGTAAAGTTGTCATAGTCGGTTTTAACCATAGTGAGTGTGTGCAAGTCATGCTCTGAGGGAACTAGGACAGAAGTCAGAAGGAAAAGTTGAAATTCTCTTTCCAAGTGGGAAGCAATCTGAAATTTCTGGGATTCTCCTATGATAAATCAGTCTAACTTTCCCCCCATCAAATCCATAAGAGTGTCTCACTAAGGCTTAAAAGGAAACTACTATTTGGTTTTTTTTCTCCCTTTCTCCCCATCTCCTGTCTTCTCTTTGGCTTACAGCTCCCATAACTGCTGTTACTTCAACAATGCCTCCTAACTTCCTTGAGGTGTACCTAACCCAGGAATTGGAACCCAGAAGCAAATGCTTTGAGACTGATCCTGTTCTCTAATATTCCTCAACATTTCAGCCTTCTAAGTCAATGTTCTCAAAGTTTGAAATCATTATCTTCAATAGACTTTATTTTATAACATTTTGAGCTGAAAGAAAACTTTAATGGTTGTCCAGTCCAGCCCATTCCTATCATTTTATAGATAATGAAATCAAGCCCTACACAAGGAAAATAATTCTCCCAAAGTACAAGAATAAAGTAGCAGGCCAGGAATTCAGAGTTCCCCAGAATCTGATTCTTCTGAAAATTCATTCAAGGACCCTACATTGATAATAATATCACAGATGGATAACTAAATATCACAGCTCTTAGCCAGTGAGATTTTATTTTCTTAGAAAAATCAGTTTACATTTTAAAGTTCAATTAAGTTCTATATTCAAGATCGAAGTTCAGTAATCAATACAAAGACTTCTCCCCCTAAATGCATATTTTCCATTGTTCATCATTTACCTTTCTATTCATAATAGCAACTCTCCTTCCTTCTCTACCTCATTCCCAACCCCAACCAGAGACTATGAGGCCTTTGTGTTACCAGTTATAACTTGTGTGATCTTTCTAACTGTAAGTTACTACTTTAATAAAATTTTTCTTAAACTTTAAAAGCAATTTAATAATAAATAGGAATTAAACTTAAACATCCCTATCATTTCTCTTCACCTCATGAAAAGAGCCCAGTTATCAGTAAAGGTTTAACTCTTGTACTCACAAGAAGAATAAGAAAGTTCCCTTTTTGTCTTTTGTCAAGTAAAGAGGAAGCTGCTTCCCATCTGGACCTCCATACAAATAGGGACTATATGGGAAGTATTTGGGACCATGGCTTGGAAATACTTACCAGCAATCTCAAATACAGCGGGTTTCTCAGTTTTCTTCGCAAGAATCTTCTTCTCAACACAGTTGTCAGTCCTGAAAAGTCAATCAAATTTATCAGTCTTTTCTCAAACCCTCAACCCCCTTTTTATGAACCAAATGCCAGGCAAGAGTAAGAAAATAACAAGAATAGTTTGGACTGTGTATGCCACACCTTGGGAAACAAGGAAAATCTGAGAGGGTCTCCACAATTATTTTCATCATCCAGAAGTAAATGGCCAGTTAATTGTTTGATTAAAATCAATTTTATTCCATAAATACTTCTTAAAGGCTTATTTGGCATGAAGTTTTCTACTACTTTGATTTATTTCGACTTTTCATGATAAATGAATAACAGTCCATCAAGTCAGAAAACAGTTTATGTGTAAATAGAGGCTTAATGAAAAACAAACCATTTGAAGCACTAATTTGGTGCCCTAAAAAGCAAACAATCAGATGTTTTACTGGATATGGGAGACTCACTAGCTTTAGGGAATGCATTTTCAGGCCACAAAAGTTTTCCACTTTCTTCTTAGTTTCTATCCTTCAGCTAAAAAAAGTGAAATTCAAGTTCTGAAGGTTCCAAGATCTCATCCATAGTCTCAAGCTCACTTCCTTTGAGTTTTTTTGCCACCAGTAGGCGCCAAGCACCAGTTCCTGAATCCTACCAGTTTTAGTAAAATGACTTTTTGCACTAATTTCTTTTTATAGCTCCTAAAAGTCCTACATATAAATTTGCCCTCCTGTTGAGACAGTAAGGAAACACCAGATCTGCCATTAGCATTAGCATTCTGGTGCTTTTTTATCATTTGGACAAGAGCCTGTCCTTGTAACCAGGAATGATTGTGACAAAACATTTGTGAAGGAGTCTGCTAAAATTCTATTTGGTGAACAACCTTTGATTCCCTTAGGACTAGATTTTCCTTGAGAAGCCTGTGCCAGGGTCTATGCCCTTCAGACCTTTTGTTGTTTCTACATCACCCCAACCATACTATTTAATCAATCTCCCTCAAAATTGCTCTCCATCTCACTCATTCATTACTTTCTTTAGTCATCTTAAGAAGCTGTAGGTACTTACCTTCTTGCTATAACCAGTTCTAGATCACCTTCAGGAGTAAGGCTAACATCCTTAATGTCTATTTCCAGCAGGTTTCTTGGGAAGTCCATGGTTGATACCAGTTGCTTGAGATACCATCTCCCTGAAAGCTATAAAGAATATCCTTGTGAAGTCCTACTTCATTTCAGGTCTAACTGACCTCTTTCCTACTACTGCTGCCATATCTCACACCAGCCCTGAAGGCTTTTAACTCCAAGGTTCATAGCATTGGCCTCATCCTAAAAGGATTAATGCTATAGGCAAGGCAGCTAGGTGACTCAGTGAATTGAGAGTTAAGTCTAGAGACAGGAAGTCCTGGATTCAAATTCAACCTGAGGCACTTTCTAGCTGAGTGACCCTGGGCAAGTCACTTAACCCCCATTGGCTCACCCTCACCACTCTTCTGCCTTGACACCAATACACAGTATTGATTCTAAGACAGAAAGTAAATGTTTTTTAAAAAAATAATTAATGCTAGATATTTGGAGGTTCCAATTAGTACTAATCCTAGTAATGAACATATCATTGTTGTCATCAGATACATAATCAGGAATTTCTCTATCCAGTAAAGTTCTATCTTTTTCAACTTATAGAATCAACCCATCCAAGAGCATCTCTGTCGATTTATCTCTCTTGAGAAATATCTTGAATGATAGCATTCAGAATTTATACAACAGGAAAAGGGTATCGGGCAACCATGGAGAAAAGTGAGGGATAAAAAAAGTGTTGCACTATGACTTATAAATTGTAAAAAGGCCCAGAGGAAAGGGTCTCCCATAGATATTCTGTGGGAGAATACAGAACAAGAATAAGATAAGACAAGAAAAACAAGATGGGCTAAAATGATGGAAAGAATTCCTACATTAATCACAGATCTAGTAAGTATTGGAGAATTATAAATATCTCCAAATTTATATGGTACTAGATCTGCTAGAATATTGCTATTATTGTAGAAGAATCCAGAGGAAAAAGATGTACAAATATTCATATGCCTTACCCAAGGAAACAAAGAAAAGTAATTAAAACAAAGGGAAAACTTTCAAGTGTAGAAAACAGTAAGTTAGTTGAAAAGAGATCTGTGATCTCTTCTAGGTTGCTCCCAGGGAAGTTCTTCAACTCCAGTTATATCACGACTGTCACACATAAGAATAAACTCTAGAATGGCACAGGCAAGAATGAAAACTGCTCTTCTGAAAATACAATCACAATCACTTCAAACTTACCCATGAAAGTAAATGAGAGAGAAGTCACACCTTCAAGAACCCCTGGACCTAACCTCAAGGCTAGGTATTGTAGAAAGAGGCAAAGGAAAATAGCCGGTGGAGGAGAATGATGAAAAGAAAGTGGAGTTGAATAAGAGGGAAAAATAGAAGGAAAAAAGAGCTCCCAGTGATATGAACCCCTATTATAAGAACCCAGTCATGGTTCTCCCAGGGACACTTGCTATTTCTGTCATGTGTACTCTTCTCCTCCCATAATCAATGCTACCCATTAGGAGAGTATCTCTGAACTTGTTCTTCGCTCCTAGTTTTAGTACATTCACTCCCCACAAAGAGAAAACCTCTATAAATTTGCTCACAATGATTTTAGGAAATAGACAATCTCTCCATATTTAACCAGGATATTTTTAAATTGGATCTCTTTTGGGAGGCAAAAATCACCAGTTGAGGTAAAAAAGATCCCCCCAAATGGCATGAGAATACTGTCACAGAAATCACAGAAATGCATAATCTTAAATTTGGGAAAGAATTAAGAGGCTAACACCAACAGAAACAAGATTTGCCTCTCAAATGTGCCCAACAACTGGTCATTAGGCCTTTCTAAGATAATCAGGGAGAGGAGACTCACTACCTCCAGAAGTAGCCTATTAGAACTATGGGATACATAAAACTTTAAAGGAGCCTTACATCAAGCCTAAATTTGAATCTAATGGGTAGTTAAAGGACAAGACCCTTGAATGGAAAGGGGAATTGTTGCTTTCAAACTTCAGAAAGCATTGTCCCCTCAGAATCTGCTTCACATGGTCACTTCCCTGCCTGGCCTATCACTAAAAGTGACACTGGCCAACACCACCCCATTCAAACCTGTCTTCGCCTCCTCTTACCTCTTCAACCACCACATCTTTCTGGGGGTAAATGTTTTCAATGGCCTGGATGGTACCAATGAGGGCCAAACCAACAGTGAGCAGAAGGAATTTCATGGTGGCGGCTGTTGGATCTCACTTCTCTGAGATCTGGAGAGAGTGATGATAGACAGATCAGCTCAGCACACCCTAATTTATACAACGGGAGTTAGAGCTGTCCCATATACCAAGGCAGTGCTGTTCTGCCCACCCATTCACGTGATTCCTTGAAGCCCAATGGTCCAGCTGGCAAGGTTTAGATGGCATTGTCATTCAAGAAAACAAAAGTTTCCTCCAAAGAGGATGGAACTCATTTTCCCTTAAGTCCTTAATTGGAAAGAGATTCCATGGTCAGTTCTGGCAGAATAGAAATTACAGTCTAAAAGAATGGCCCCCTAATTGATTCTTGGTAGAAGATGTATTGGGAGGGGGTGTTTGAGACTGGGTGCCAGGCTGGCAGAAAATGACAACTACATTTCTATGAAGTCAGGTATTGTGAAATACTGTGCAAATGATGAGGGGGGAGTCACTGGGGAGGAGGGGAAGAGAGAGATACCCTGGACATATTCCAGAAACCAACCAGTGTTAAGAAGTCAGCTATTTCATCAAATCTGCCAAAATCTTTTGGCCTTCATCCTGAGAGACCTGATTTATGTTAACGAGATACACAAGGCACACACACCATCCTTTTCATTAAATCACAGGCTTTACCTCCTACTATATCTATCTAATCCTGACCATGCTGTTATTTTATTTCCCTATATTTATATGTAGTTTCCATTATTGTGAATTGTTTGTCCAATTTCTCTTTGCCAGGATAAATTGGAGATAATTAATAGCAAGAAGGCACCAATATTAGAAACTAGTATTAAAGGAGAGCAAGAAAGTCTTTTTTTAGAAGGTATGGTTTTAGCTGAGGTTTGAAGAAAGCCATGAAAATCAGGAGGTGGGGATGAGGAGGGAGCAAATTCTAGGTATGTGGTATAGTCACTGAAAATGCCTGGAATTTGCAGATATACTGACTTGTGTGAGGGACAGTAAGGAACTCAATGTCATGAAAGACATGGTTCTTACTTTCAAGGAGCTTATAGACTAAATGGAAAAATAGGAAAAGATTCATGGAGAAGTCATGAAAAACAAAATAAACTTCTTAGCGATCTCCCCCATTCGACTACCAGCTTCTTGAGAACAAGAACTGATTTTTATCTTCTTTAAATCGTCAGCACTTACTGCCTGGCATATAGTGTTTAATAAATGTTTGTTGACTGACTATCACACCACAACTCATTTTTTTATAGGTGGGCTCAAATGTTTCAGGAGGTAATTAAAACCTGGAGAATAATCCATATGTTGCACTCTTTCCTAGAGGGAGCAGTTGAGCCTCTAAACATTGCCTAATGGAATGGCACTCTGAAAATTGGCCCAGTTGACTCATGGAAGGATGACCCATCCTATTTCTATTATTGAGAAAGAGATAAATTTTTACCCTCAAGTTTGTGTAGTATTTATCACCATACTGACTTAAGGCATATGTTACTCCTACACATTTCACCTCTTGTTTATGGCACTTTTCTCTAGGGTTCACACAGGTTCAGGTATGTTTGTCTTATTTCCTAGCATAGATTACATGTTTCTTTGGAGAGAAAACCATGTAATATGGTACCACAATTTAGTATAAGCAGGATGTCTTGAGATCTCCTTATTTCCTTACCCCAACCTTTTCTTGTTCATTCCCTCCTCCCCTTCAGCACTACTCCTTTTCATGTTGAAGGTCAATCAGAGCACAGAAAGCTAAGGCAAAGAGACACTTGGTCATCTGGGTTTTCCTAATTGTTTTACAAGACCAAAACCCAATTACAGTAAGGTCAAAGTTGTGAGCTCATTATCCATAAAGTAGTACTTAGAAAAACTCTCATGACCTCAGAAAACCAATTTAAATATCACCAATCAACTTACAAATGCTGAGTCCTGAGTCCAACTAGGCAAGAAAGTATAAATAACTCCAATACTTTCTCCACTATAGGAAAAATAAATGAATGACCTATTTGTCCTATTTATGACAGTGGGTCAAGAATTTCCTCTCAATGTGTAAAGGACAATTGTGTATTTTTTTAAAGTCACTCAAATGGTTTATGGTTTCTCACTGGTAACATAAACATCTAGACCAGTCATGGTGAACCTTTTGGAGACAAAATGCCAGGCCCCAGCCCCCAGACCGAGTTTTATGCCCCTCCCCACCACCACATGCTGGGTACACCCTACCTCCCCCTTACCCCACACAGAGAAGGGAGGAAGCACTCCTATTGGGCTGTTGGGTGGAGGGGCAGGTGAAGTGAAGAATGTCTTCAGGGAGTGTAGAGAGGGAGAGGGGAGAGGTCTGAGTGCTCTGCTCCCCTCCAGCTCTGCCATCTGTGAGCCTCCAACTTTACCCCCAGTGCGATACCATTGGCTGCTGGGCAGAGGGTGGGGCATGTGAAAAAATGTCATCAGGCACAGTGGAGAGGGGCAGGGGAGCAGTTCTGCCCAAGACCCTCTGCCTTTTTAGTAACAAACTCTTGAGGCGGAGGGCAGCCACATGGCCACAGAGAGCTCTCTGCATGCCCTCTTTGGCATCCATGCCATAGGTTTGCCATCACTGATCTAGACATATCACCTCAGACTTCTTAGAGAGTTCACCTGATTTCTCTGGAGCACTCTGACAGCTATTGCTCCACATGTTCTATAGTATTATAATAGATACTTCTCTTAATTTCTCAAGATGTCATGACAATAAGAGAAATCATGAGAGATGACCTCTCAGGTTGCCAAACACCTTCTCAGAGGAGTATTCAGGATAACAGTCATTAGAATAACCTATCCCTGACTCTTTTTCTCCCTCCTTCCTGCTTTAGAGTTAGGTCCAGGACATGACTAAGTATTATAAAGCAGTGCATTCATTCCGTCAGACAACTTCTGGGGCTCTTCTAGGTAAGTTATGTTTTCTTTATCATGGGAGATCATAATGCCTTTGTTCTTGTTGCTATGCTTATTACTTGGAATTTCAAGTTCCTTGAACAGAAGGGGAATAGAAAGGGAAAGTTTGGTTAAATTTAGCCCTTTGCTATTGCAGGAAAAAAAAAAGAAGTCTAAGCACATTGCATTGAGATAAAGGACCAGTTCAAGATTCTATTCTTGTCTTAAATCTAGGCAACTAAACTTTACAAGTCAATATGATATGTCCAAGCATAATGGCAATGGGTATCGATGGAAACATACTGCTTAATATACAAATATGTGTATAAAATATGTGTGTATGTGTGTGGAGGTGCATGACATTCACTTTCTCAGCAACAATCAGCCTTTAGATGGCAGTGATATATCTTAATACTATGTATTATAGTATAAAAAGTGTGGAATTGTGAAGCTACAAGGCCCAGGTTCAAATCTCAGATTTGCCACTTATTAGCTATGGCCTCAGCCAAATGACTGAACCTCTCTGAGCTGAGTCTCAGTTTCCTTAACTTTCCAATAAATGGTATGATGTCTAAAGATATGATTGTATTTTGACTTTAAATCTCCATCCCTAATACCAGTAGTGTCAAACTCAAATATAATCAGGCCACTAAATGGTATATAAGGATCTCTTCTGGCCACATCTTGACTTAGAAAATTATGTATTAATATTGACTATGTTTGATTGTATTTTTATTTATTAAGTTTTCCCGAATACACTATAATCTGATTTAGGTAGCACTCAGGCATCTTGTGGGCTAGTGCTGCCTCAGGTTTGACACTTTAAAACAAAAGATTGACCCAATTTTCATTTTTTGGCAAGCCATGCCAGTATAAGAGAGGTGCATCCTACAGGATAAACAATCATCTCTCAACCTTTGAAAGTTCACATCCCTAGAAATCTCATAGAAGTGTCCTTGAGAAACCAAGTGAGAAGTAAGAGAAATAGAGCTATAAAATACAGAAGGAGAAACAAAGTTATTCTTTGTTTGCTTCTCTTGTCCTCCTTTGTTCAAACGTATGGTACATTATACAGAAGATTTCTATATAATTTTATTTGCATATCTATTTGTTTCTATATTTTGGTTGATGTTTCCATTTTTTAAAGAATAAGATTCATGATTACATCAGTGTAGGGAACACCCTATACTGAGGCAGATCAGTACCTGCCCCGTAACTTATATATCATCTCAAAAGGTGAAAAAATGGGAGGCCTAGGCAATGACTTGTCCGGGGTCACACAGAAACCTGTCAGAGACAAGACTTAAACCCTTAAATCCTCATGAGTCCAAGGTCACCTCTCTATGTTTCCTACAAAATAAGGGAACAAGAAGACAGCCTAATTTGGAGTTGAAGAATATAAATTTCAGTTATTTCTTTGCCACTGATTATCTGAAATTTTAGGCAAATCATGGCCTCCTTTTCCTCTATCATCCAGAGGATTAGACTGCATTATTGCTAGGACCCCATCTGCTCCAAACCCTATTGTCCTGTGATCTCTGTTCTCAAGGGGAAAATGGGGAAGAACAAAGACACAAGGATCATGGGATGATAAACATATAAAATAACTTAATGATTTAAATTAAAGAAAAGAGTGACTCTGAGCTAGTTGCCCCAGTTTCTTCCCTCTCCAAAGTAGATTTCAATAAACAGACTGAGCCAAGTTCAATTACTGCATACTTTATATAGCATCTGAATAAAGTGTTAGGAAGATAGCAGAGACAGAGTGGGAAGGGAGAAATATCTTCAGGGCCCAGGCATAGGGAACTCTTCTTCAGTCTGAAACATAGCCCAAGATTTCACAGGTAGGGTTGAATCTGAGGCTAAGATCAAATGGAAGTGTTGGCTTCTCCTAAAAATTGCAAACAGAACTTAGTACTGGGTTTTGGGTATTATATGAAAGGCTAGGATAAGGACTTTCCCTAAGCCAACTCCAGGACATTAGAAACTCGGACTATTTGGAGAAGACTTTTAGAAGGCAGCCAGTGACCAACCCTTACTGAGCACATAAGGACATACTACTCACACACAATACTAAACTATAGTTTAGATAAGCTATGGCACCTGGGAGTTCGGTTAGACATCCATACAAAACACAGAGGAATGAGAAATCCAAGAGAAGCAGGGAGGTGTTAGGTGACAAAATAAACTGCTTGATATTGTTCGGGGATTCTCAGCCCTGAAGGTAGGAGCTTAGACTAGATGGTCTCTTGAACTGTTATTAACTTCTAGAATTATATAATGATAACTGAATTTTTCCAGCCTTTAAAGGTTGACCAACAGTCTTCTTGCAAGGCCCCACTGAGCAAGTTAGTGTAGTTTTAGTCCACAAATTAAGACTCAGAGGGGCAAAACAAACAAACAAAACAAAACAAAACAAAAACCTTTGCCTGTGAGCTGTTGGTGAGCTCCAGAGCTGCTATTCATGGTCAAATCTCTTGTCTTCCAGTCTAATACTCTTTCCACTAGGTCATACTAATTTTCCACTTTACCTTTATATAAAAAATTCCCTTGAAATCTTCAAAGACCACTTTGCTCTAAAGTTGTCCTGTAGCACAGTTAACTGCAGAAACATAAGAATACATGAATATACTTATCAAGTGCACTTACTATAACATACTTCCTTAAATGACCATCATTCCAAGAGTGAGACTAATAACAGCTTAAATTTAACAAGTGGCTTACATTTACAAAGGACTTGAAAAACTTCATCTCATTTGACCCTCTCAATAATTTTGAATGGTGGTTAACATGACTGTTATACCCATTATATAGGTGAGGAAAATTACTCAGAATGATCTGGAGAGTCAATAGGATCATATATTTAGAGGTGGAAGAGACCATCAAGCCCAATCTTTCCATTTTACAGATGAAGAAACTGAAATCTGGATGTTAAATGACAACATCATCATTATTTTAGCAAGCATTTTTATAGCATCTACTATGTGCTAGATACTAAATGCTTCACAGATGTTATGTCATTTAATCTTCACAAGAACCCTGCAAACTAGATTCTATCATCCCCATTTTACAGTTCAGGAAACTGAGGCAAACAGAGGTTAAGTGACTTGCCCAAGGTCACATAGCTAATAAGTGTCTGAGATCAGATTTGAACCCAGATATTTTTGACTCCAGGACCAGAGTTCCATCCATTCTGTCCTCTATTAATGCCCAAGGTTAAATAGTAAATATCAAAGCAGGAATTTGAATTCATGTCTTGTGATTCTAAGCCCAGTGTACTTTGTACCATATCACTACCACCAATTAGAAGGAGGAAGCTGGAATTGGGCATAAGCTCAAGAGAAATTAGAAAATTTATTTATGTTACCCTCTATTTCAGGAATGATGATTTGTTCTGGATCGTGTCCTTTAGACTTGACAAAGTCCTTAAATATCTGAAAAGCTTGAGGATTCATTTCTGGTTTTCTACCTGTGATCAGAAGTCAGAATGAATGGTACAACCCTTCTGGAAACATAAACTGCCATTTCTAAGCAATACTCTGGTCAAGTATATCCATGGAAGGAAATGGACAAATTTATTTCTAAATATTATTTTTACAGCGTCTTGGAGAAGTCTTATGGGCATACCAAGAAATTTTTTAAATTCTTAATATCTCCCTCTTTCCCCTCCCCACTATTCCTGAGAAAGAAGTGAGCTATAATCAGATGGTTACCTATATTGAGAAATTCCTTTAACCCTTTCAGAGTAGGAAGGTGCTTTGCAATGACCTCAAAATGAAGATCACTGGTATCATTAAAATAAAATGGCTTGGGGTGGGGCACATCAAAAAAATAATCTTACCTAGTTCTCAACTTTCAGCAATGTTTTATTTTATTTTATAGGTATATTTAAATGCTATTAGAACAAATTCTATTTCCATGAAGGTTATTTTCTCAGGAAAAATGCTTCTGTGTATCCATGTATTATCTAGAGAAATAATACTCTTATGATCTGTTTATGATTAATTCTCTGTAATTAATGTGCCCAATAGCCAAGTCTTTTTCTGATACTATGCTCTGACATAACTATATTTGAAAGCAGAGCAGGAAAAGAAAATTCTTCACCATTTGTATATGCCAACCAGTTCGTACCCTAGCAAAAGCTTTTAGATACTCCAGAGGACTCCCAAATTACTAGAAAAGGCTCTGACTTATGCATATACCAAAGCTATCACCAAGGCTACATCCAGGACTGTCAAACCTATAATCAGGGAGCAGTTAAAGACCTATAATTGTTTACTTATTGGTAGATTTCAAGTGCCTACTGTCTACACAGAGTAGACTTTTCAAAACTATGAATTGAGTTGAACTGAACTCCTATAGTCACCTATAGGAACTCTATTCTTTTGGCAGTATTCACAGGTTGCCATGTTACATACCCATGAGTTCCATCATCATGATATTTTTCCCATTCATCTTGCTTTCTATATATGAAATCAAGTAGCCTGCCATATCCATATCCAATACATTGACAGTCTGCCTCCCCCCTGCAAAGAAAAAAAAAGATCCATTTTACATTTAATCAATGTATATTCACATCATATGCACAGTTCTTGTACTTAGTAGTGCTTGAAAAATCTTTAGAGTTGTATCTCATTTGTGACAACATTTGGTTTTGTTGAAAAATTGAACTGGTCTTTAAAGAAGTCCAGTTGATGATCAAAGGGTTATAAAACTGTGTTTACCCTTTGATAAGCACTGTATGCAATAGAGATTTTTTTAAAAATAAAAAGGAAAAGGAACTATATTTACAAAAATATTTAGAGAAGCTCTTTTTGTTGGTAAAGAACTGGAAATTGAGGGTTGCCCATTAGTTGGGAAATGACTAAACAAGTTATGAAAATGATGAGCAATATGATTCATAAAAACCTGAAAAGACTTACAGGAACTGATGCAAAGTAAACAGAACCAGAACATTGTAAACAATAACAATAACATCACATGAAGACCAACTGCGAGTCTTATCTATTCTCAACAAAAAATGATTCAAGAAAATTCTAAAGAATTTATGATAAAAAATGCTTTCCACCTCCAGAGAAAGAACTGATGGAGTTTAAATGCAAACTGAAGCATACTATTTATTTTCTTTTTTCATGTTTTTGGATCTATGTTTTCTTTCACAATATGACTAATATGGAAATATGTTTTGCATGAATGAATATGTATAACCTTCGTCAAATTACTTGCCTTCTCAATGAAGGTGGGGGTAGGAAGATAATTTGCAACTCAAATTAAAAAAACTAAATGTTAAAAATTGTTTCTACATGTAATTGAAAAAATAAATAAAATATTTTTTAAAAATAAGAAGTCAAGTTGTCAAACGGTCATAGGACACTGGATTTTTCACCTAGAAAATTAGAACATGAGGAATTAGACTGAAGCAAACTGTCTCCAAGTTAAAAAGCCATTCAAAGGCCTTCAAAGAAGGCAAGATAGAGAGGAGAACTGAGCTTCGCATAGAGTAAACTAGAGATAGCTATGAGAAAAGCATATTTAGCCTTCAGTCCTATCTTTTTAAAAGCTGATGCTAAGATGGGCAGAGAATCCCAGCCAAAGAGCTAGGGGATTCTGTACATCATACTCAAATTTTAAAAAAAAGGTACTCAGAGAATGGGCTTCAGAAGTCCAGTGAAGTGATTATGGTTAGTATTTAGAAATTTTATCTTAAGAACTTTGATTGATTTCTACAATATTGAGACCTTCTGACTCGTTCTAGATGCAACTTGGTGTAACAGATAGACAACAAGACTTAGAGTCAAGAAGACCTAGGTTTAAATCCTGCCTTTAATACAAACCGGCTTTATGAGCTTGTGCAAGTTACTTTCAGTGGTCCACCCCACTGTCTAAGACTGTGCTCTGAAGAGAAGGTGACAATTTGCATTGACAAAGGGAGTTTTCCCACCTGGAAGATTTCTGTACTAAAGAAAGCACAAGTCCAATCTCTATCCTTTTTAACTAAAAAGAATTCATAAAAGCATACCTCTAGTTATCAAATTTCTCTGGCACAATTGAAATATGATTCTTTTTATAAAAGCCTAATTTTAGACAATTTTTGGAATGTGTCTAAATCATCACAATTTTGTTCATGAGTATTGTTCTACCTCTCCCATATAGTTAATGCCTTGCAGAGAAAGAACCAGGAATTCTAATTGTTGTTATTCAGTTATTCAGTGAAGTCCCACTAAGGAATTTTCTTAGCAAAGATAAGGGAGTGGTTTGCCTTTTCGTTCTTCAGTGGATTAAAGAAAACAGTCTAAGTGACTTGCCCAAAGTTATACTGTTAGTGAGTGTCTAAGAACAGATTTGAACTCAGATCTTCCCAATTCCAGACTCAACACTCTATCTCCTAAACCACCTAGCTGACTTCAATAAGAGAAATTCTAGTGCCTGGGGGGAAATCTACCATCCTTGCTTCATCCCTGATTTTATTGGAAAGGCTTCTAGCTTATCCCCATTACAAACTATGTTTACTGATAGTTTTAGATGGATGCTACTTATCATTTGGAGCAGCTAGGTGGTGTCATAGAGTGCCGGCCCCAAGTCAGGAAAATTCATCTTCCTGGGTTCAATTGCCTTCATATAATTATTAGCTGGGTGACCCTGGGAAAATCACTTAAACCGTTGGCCTTAGTTTCCTTATATGTAAAATGAGCTGGAGAAGGAAATGGCAAATCATCCAGCATCTTTGCCAAGAAAATCCCAAATGGGATCAGAAAGAGCTGGTCACAATGGAAAAATGTATGGAAAACAGCATCATTTATCATTTTAAGGAAGGATCTATTGATTTCTATGCTTTCTGGTTTTCTTAATAGGAGTGAGTGTTGTATTTTGTCAAAAGCTTTTTCTGCATCTATAGCAATTATCATATGATTTTTGTTGGATTTGTTATTGACATGGTCATTTATACTGATCGTTTTCTAAATATTAAACCAGCCCCTCACTCCTGGTATAAATTTCAAATGGTCTCCTGGCTAGTATTTCATTGAAAATTGTGATATCATTATTTATTTGGGAAATGGTTCTTTAAATGTTTGCTAGAATTCAGTTATGAATTCATTTGGTCCTGGGTATATTTTCTTAGGAAGCTCATTTTTGGCTTGTTCAATTTGTTTTTCTAAAATAGAGTATAGTATTCTATTTCCTCTTCTGCTCGCTTGAGCAATTTGTATATCTGTAGATAACTCCTAATAATTACTTTAGTTTCATCTTCATTGGTGGTGAATTCCTCCTTTTCATGTTTGCTCCTGATAATTTTGTTTTCTTCTTTTTTTAATTAAAATAAATAAATGATTTATCTATTTTATTATTATTTGGGTTTTCATTAAATAATTTCCTCATTTATTTATTTATTTATTAGTTCAATAGTTTTCTTGCTTTCAATTTTATTAATCTCTTCTTTGATTTTCAGGATTTTCAATTTGATATTTAACTGGAGACTTTTAATTTGTTCTTTTTCTGGTTTTTTAGTTGCATGTCCAATTCATCAATCTGTTCTTCCTTTATTTTATTAATTTAAATTTACAGAGATATAAAATTTCCCCTACGTATTGCTTTTGCTGCATCTTATAAATTTTGGTATATTGTCTCATTTTCATTCTTTTTAATTAAATTATTTATTGTTTCCATGATTTATTCTTTGAACTATTCATTTTTTAGGATTATATTATTTAGTTTTCAATTAATATTTCCTCTATCTTTCCATAGCTCTTTCTTATATCTGATTTTATTTCATCATGATATGAAATAGATACATTTAATATTTTTGCTTATATGCATTTGATTGCGAAATTTTAAAACCCTAACATATGGTCAGTTTTTGTGAACCTCTTATGTATAGCTGAAAAAAAGGTATATTTTGTCAATCCTATCTCACAAACAGAGCTGGCAAATATCACAACATAATTTCTTCAGAACAAATAGTCTTTCTGGAAACAGAATTCTCATGAATCATTTCTCTTTCTAGCACCAGCTTCTGCTTTAATCAATAGTAATAAAAAATGCAATTCAGCTGATGCATGCTTTACACTTTTCAAAGGTCTTCCTTCACAGAAACACTGGGAAATATTAATGCAAATATCACTGTCTACCATTTCTTAGAAGTCAAACACAGTGGACAATTCAGTACATTCCATGGAATATACTAGCTAAACTATGGCTCTGGACCACAGTTAGCTATGGTTTCCTAACCTTTGCCTGAACGTTAAATCAGACAGATTACATTTTTAGGGGCCTGGCCATAAAATGGGATTCCTAACCTTACCCCTTTAATTTGTCATGTTTGAGTCACTTACAGGTGAGCAATTTCCCAGGTTGATTTGTTCTCTCTAGAGATAATTTAATTTCTTCACATCGGCCATTCTTCCTGAAAAACAAAATGTCCATTAATGATATTTCTAGAGAAAATGTGTTTCTTTATTGAGAAATAACTATAATAACAATTATAGCTCCCAATAATACACTGCTTAATGTTAGGGTCTTCCCTCTTGATTATTTCTAGTTTATACTGTATATATCTTTTCTATACATAGTTGTTTATATTTTGCATTCCCCAACAAACTGTAAGCTCCTTGACAGCAAAAACTTATATCTTTTTTTAAATTTAAACATTTATTAATATTCATTTTTTAACATGGTTACATGATTCATGCTCCTGCTTTCCCCTTCACCCCCCGCACTCCCCCCGCCCATGGCCGATGCACATTTCCACTGGTTTTGTCATGTGTCCTTGAAAAACTTATATCTTGCTTTGTATTCCCAGATCTTGGTACAGTGTCTGGCACATAATAAGTAAGTAATAAATGCTTATTGACTAATTGACTATAGTTTAAGAAACTCTCTCTTCCAAACAAAGTCTCATTAAAAATATTATCACCAATTTTCCAGAAGGTAAAAATAAGACACATCTAAAGCGCATCAGTAACTGAAGTCGATATAATGAATAGTTGAGGTAATGTGCTCAATGCTCACATCACTTGTGGAAGGCAGAGCCAGTTCTTGATTCCAGATCTACTGATTCTGGGGTGCTGTGATGCTGCCTCCCTCAAAATGCCTGAAATCCTTACAATATAACAAGTATGGATCATGGGCTTGATATGTGCCTAAAACCAAATACCCTGATGCCTGGGCACCCCCAAAGCATGGGAACCAATTTGTCACCAAAATAGTAAAAAGTTATTTCATTGCATCACTCCTTACTTGTCTATCATGGCAATCAAACCCCAGCAAGTCATCACTTCAGTCTGTCTATAATACTCTAATTAATCCCACTTATATAGAACACAGAAAATGTTCTTCTCAGCCTACAGGATCACAGAGCCAAGGTTTACACTTTGGTCTTCTTGACTCCACATCCAACTTTTTCCAGACCTTGAATTGTTGTTTTATTCTGTATGTTTTCTTTTTCAGAGCAATGGAGATCTGGTACAAGAAGCCATCCAAATTCTTTCACTTGGTTTCTGATAGGATGTGTTAGTAAAGCAATTATTTGGACCCAGGAAAGGCCATCTAAGATCATGCAAGTTTTACATGAGGTAGCCAGGTGGTATAGTGGATAGAATCCTGGAGTCAAGAAGATCTGAGTTCAAATCCAACCTCAGAAACTTACAAGCTGCATGACCTTGAGCAAGTCATTTAATCTCAGCTTTTCTCAGTTTCTTCATCTATAAAATGGAGAAAATGATGGGACCTATTTCCCAGGATTGTTACAAGGATCAAATGAAATAAGAATGGTAAAGAACTTAACACAGTGTTTAGCAAATAGTAAGTACTGCATAAATGTTAGCTAATATGATTATATAATTCACTTGTCCTCAAAAAAAATTAAAAATGTGACTTTCGCTATTTTATCTTTGAAATCTAACAAAGTTTTCTAATACAAGTTGGACCTTCCTTAATCCCTCCCATAACCTTTTTTAGAATAATCAGAGTCTACATCTACCAATTCCCAACCCAGGCATTACCTTCATCCCTCTTTGGTAGCAGACAAAATCTCCCTTATTTTCTGTCATCATTAAATTAAAATCAAACTCCTTTCATTTTAACTTAATTTTATTTTCAGATTCATATTTTCCCTCCCGTATTCACCTCCCCAGGTGACCCTATTAATTTGAAATAGGCAGGAAGAAAGGCAGTCTAAATCAATGGAAAGTCTAAATTACAAGATTATTTTTCAGAGAAATGTATGTTTTCATTTTTGAGTAAGAAAGTATAATCATGTTGTGAATTCACTAAACCTACTTAAGTTAATACATTAGAATGATCTTTAATTCTTATAAATAACATTGTTGCTAAAGTATCTTTCAAATAGCTTGTTCTCTTGGGCCAATTTTTATCTTCTACTCCCTTGATTAAGTACTACAACATGAATGAAGATAGAGCATTCTGGAAAAGTGACTCTTCTAACTAACACTGCTTTTAACATTTTTTAGTATCAAAACCATTTTATTTGAATTATCTTTGGATGGAATTCTTTCTGGGTGACTCACTTTGCTGCTTTCTTGGATCACACTGAACATCAGCTACCCCTTTTTTCTTGACGATATCATTATAAACATATATAACTAAGGAGTGCTTCAGATCTGTCTATAGCTTCAAAAGCATACCCAGATAAAGACCATATTGAACATGGTACCAAATGAGAACTGATTGCAGAAACTTTCCTAGAAATGATGATTTGAAAATACCACTAAGGTGTGACAGGTTGGATTAAAAGTCAGAATCCCACAATATACCGTTTACAGGAAACACCTTTATGATCTCAGATACTTCTTAGCTGTGTGACCCTGGGCAAGTCACTTAACCCCCATTGCCTAGTCCTTACTGCTCTTCTGCCTTGGAACCAATACACAGTATTGATTCCAAGATGGAAGGTAAAGGTTTACAAAAGAGAAATACATTTAAAGCAAGTAGACACACACAGAATAAAGGTAAAGGACTGGCACAGAATCTGTCATGATTCAACTAAAGGTTGGTTTTGGTTTTTTTTAAGCAGAGTAGCAATTACAAACTCAGATAAAGCAAAAGTAAAGATGTATCTAATTAATAGAAATAAAATAGAAAATTGCCTTTTAATAAAAGATGCTATCAACAATGAAGTGACATTAATATTAAACACATATGCACCAAATGGCATTGCATCCAAATTCTTAATGAATCGACATGAGTTATAACATGAAGTAGACAATAAAACTATATTAGTAGGAGACATTAACTTTCCTCTCTAGATAAATCAAAAGAAAAAATAAACAAGAAATAAATTAAGGAAGTGAATCCAATTTTACATATTAGATTTGATAATCCTCTGGAGAAAAATGAATAGGAATTGAAAGTGGCCACTAAAGTGGCACAGCAGATAGGGTGCAAGGCCTGATGTCAGAAGTCCTGAGTTCAAATACAGACTCACACACTTAATAGCTGTGTGACCCTGGAAAAGTCATTTTAATCTCTCTTTGCTTCAGATTCATTATTTGTACAATTAGAATAATAATACCTGCTCCTCAGGGTACCAATAAAATAATATTTGTTAAATGCTTTGCAAAACCTAAAATGCTATGTAAATCCTAAATATTATTATTTTGTCTCTTTCTCTTACAGAAGAAAATAAAGAATAAAAAATAACCTGAGCTCCTGAAAAATGTCTTGTGAGAGATATTGGGAATATTTGATTCAATCTTTTCATTCTGTGATTGAATTTCAATTTTCAGTTTCAAAAAATTCATTCTCTAATCAAAGTTCAAAGAAGGCCTCTCTAAAATGGTTTCTACTGAAAGTAGGTACACTGTTGCACTGTTGGTAGATCTATGAATTAGTTTAACAGTTCAGGAAAATAATTTGGAGCTAGCCCCAGAAAGTTACTAAACTGAGCATATCCTTTCACCTATCAATACTGCTACCAAACCCATTCCCTAATGAGATCAAAGAAAGATGAAAAGGCTCTAAAATCAATTGATTTTTTCAGGAATTGTGTCCCCCCATCCCTTTATGAAAGCATCATGATGTCCTTTGTAGCTACTGAGGTACAGACACCTATTTGATTCACTTTGAAGGCCTGCCTTCCTTTTGATGTTCTTATACCTTCCAGAGTGACTGTTGCTCACTGCCTCCATAATCATAATATATGAGTCACTGTATTTTTAAGATTGGCAGAACACTCTACATACCTGGTCTCATTTGCTCCTTGCAACAATCCTAGCAGATTACTACTATGGATGCTATTGTCCCCATTTTACAGATAGGGAAACAGACTCAAAGAAGTTATTTGTCCATAGTCACACAACTAATGGAGGCAAGATTCATGCCTATGTCTCTCTTGACTCTAGTCAAATGGTTTTTCCTTCCCTCAAAGACTTATGGCTTCTAATCTCTACCACAGCTTCTGCTGCACTCTGTATCTGATGCTTATTACTCTTTTCCCTCCATTTCTGTTCTCCCATTTTTTTTTTCTACAGGCCTATTATCTTGCCTATGATTCCCACCTTTGCCATCAAGCATCATGGCTGTCAGAAATCGCTACAGGTGAGAGCACACCTTTGTTCCTGCTCAGCAAAGGGATCAGATATAATCTTGAGGATCTTTGGCTTAGATGAAAAACATAGCTATGATTAAAAGCTTTAGAAGGCTCTTGAGAGGTCAAACTCTACACCTTCATTTTATAAATAACTGAAGCCTAAAGTGGCTGGGACATGTCCAGAGTCCTGTCAAGCTACTGAGTATCTAAGATGGGATTTAAACTCAGGACTTTCTGTCTCCAAGCTCAGCTCTTTATCCACTATACCATGTTGCTTGCTGGGTACTTTCTCTGTTGTTTGACGCTCAAAAGATGCTTCACTGCTTTTGGCTGTTTGTTTTTTGGCATTGGCATTTGTCTAGATTTTTAATTTGATCAGAAACTTCCCTTCTAGATACCTTGTTTATGACAATATTAATTTGCTTAGCAAATTCTTTTTTTAAGGTTAATGCAATGATTGATTTTAATGCAAATCATCTCACATTTCAAATGACTGGATCCAATGGAAAGCTTGACTACCATTTCCCAAAAACAATTGTATTGCTTTCAGGCAAATACTGGAAAAGGATGAGATGGGGGCCAGGAAATTCCCATACAGACGACACTTACCTAAGGTTTAATTTGGCCTCCATTTTATCCTTAGTAATAGGCCTGATAGTGAAGGCAGGTATTTTCTCATGCTTCTTATCTTCAGGAATGTCCACATTTCCCACCCAGGCTTTTACATACCATACTCCGTGTAACTAGAGAAAGATGAAGACAAGGGAGATCCAGACTGTGAGAAATCTGTTTTTCCAAACATTGGAAGGCCTGAGCCAAAGGAGAAAAAAAGAAGAAATGGCAAGAGAATGGGGAACTAAGTCTGCCTATGTTCACAGGTCCAAGAAAGGACTAGGAAGGAAAGGAGTTACACTCAGACCTGTGCTCAAGTAGAGTGGACATCAGGTCCCTGAGCTGCTGTTAGAAGAAGCCAGAGACAACAGCAGTATCTGTTCCCTCTCACGTAGGTTCCAAATCCAAGCTCTAAAGGACAGGCCCTAACATAACACATCCTAGGTTTGAAGAAGGGAGATTCTCTGATTAGGAAAGGTGTGTTTGGATTCTAGTATTTTCTGCAAGAGACAAATGGAAGCATCAAAAAAGAACAATGTAATAGCTTATCTTTGTCCTTTCTCAGATTTACCTACAGTAACACCATTTTACCTTGATTTCTTTGTTGGGTTCTCTGACAAAAATCTGTTGCTGTGTCCCAAACCAGACTGATCCTTTCTCCTACCTTCTTACATACCACTTCATTTATCACTCCTCACTCCAGCACCCACCCCAAACTTCCTGAATACTGCTAATACTATGTTCTCACCTCACCCACAGCACCTGAGAAATGTCACTATGGCCACAGTGGCAATATACCCAAACTGCAGATTTCCAGGAGTAAGTTGGTTCTGATGAGCTAATGATTCTAAAGCAAACCTATAAAAGTAAGCATCACATGGCCCAACTGAAATTGAAGTTCTAAAAGCCTCCGAAAAAATTAACTGTTTTCCTGAAAATAAGAGCTGTGACCCATATGACTTGCTCCATATAGAGGCAGTGGTAATTCTGATTGGTCATCAGAAGTAAAAGTTTTAAGAATATCCCTGTTGGAAATGCATTAGGAAAATACATGATTGATCACATAGTGTGATAGAGATATGAGTAGGGTTTTGATGTTAAAGAATCGCTCCACTGCAAATATGAATAACATGGAAATAGGATTTGAACAATGATATGAGTATAACCCAGTAGAACTGTTTGTCGACTTTGGGAGAGGGAAGGAGAGAGTGGGGCGGGGGAGGCCGTTCATAAATCATGTAACCATTGAAAAATATTCTAAAGTAAAATTAAAAAAAGAGAGAGGATATCACTGTTGGGGCAGCTAGGTTGTTCAGTGGATAGAAAGCTAGGCTTGGAGATGGAAGATCCTGGGTTCAAATATGGCCTCAGATACTTCCTAGCTGTGTGACCCTGGATAAGTCACTTAACCCCAATTTCCTAGCTCTTGCCACCTTTCTGCTTTGGAACCAATACATAATATTGATTTTAAGATGGAAGATAAGGGCTTTTTTTTTAAGTTTTAAATAAATAATAAGAATATCACTGTTCTCAGCTCCCAGTTCCATCTGGTCACAGCAGACTTGAACAAAATGAAGATTCCTCACCTTGGAACCTATCTTATCTCCTTCTCTGATATTTTCTTCTGTGGGCCCAAGGAGTTCTACCTAATCGATAGCCATGTAATTTCTTTTCTTGACTGAGTTAGAGAGCAAGAGGATTTCAGAGTTGTAGAAATAACCTGGAAATGGACAAAGTGGGTCTGTAAACTGGTAATGGTATCTTCTTGCTGGTGCAGATCTCTCCAATCCATCTCCCTCTCAAAAAAGTAGTCTTACCTCTGAATAATCCTTAGAATAAGGAACTGGTTTCATGGCATAGACCACTGAGAACAAGACCATCAAGAGCAAGACCTTCATCTTTAGAGAGCTACACAATAGCTTCTCAGTAGAGAGCCTGATGAGACAAATTGAAAAGAAGTGAGCCCTTCCTTACAGCAAGTCTCCCTCTTTATATAGCATCCCGTACTCAAAGGCACTGAAAACTGATCCCCCTTGTACATAATGACCCAGTCAGTTTTATAAAAGAGGAGAGATAATAGCATTATTTTTGGAAGCAAATGGCTGAATGTTTTTATGATTCTTTAATGGTCATTCATTAAAATTCACCCTGAAAATAAATAGGTTCTAATTTTTTTTGGACGCCGGCAATCTTTATAGATTCTCACAATTGATACCATTATTGGTGGGAGGCTGATTGTTATCAGAAGGGGAAGTTTTCAAAGGTCTCGTACTTTTTGAGTGATGAAGAAAAAAAAAATCAATGACTTCATTCCATTTCTATCCACTCCCCTGCCCCACCCCATATACTTGCTGGCATGTTTTTCCAAAGATTTTCAGATGAATTAAAGACTACCCTTTAACCCGGCACACATGTCTTCATGGACTCAAAGGTCCATTCAACCTGGTCCTCTAACTACTTCTCAAACTAAATACTCCATTGATGATCTCCATGTCTATATAAAAATGTTCCTCATTCCTGGAATGTATTCCCTCTACATCAACCTTTTAACATCCCTTATTTCCTTCAAAATTTAGCTCATGCCACCTTCTCTGTAGCTGCTAGTGTTTCCTCCAAAAAAAATTTATCTTCATTGATTGTTATCCTACATATGCATAGGCCTTACTTCTTAGAGTAGCAGAGTAGAGCACAAGATTAAGATCAAATCTTCATAGGTATCACAAACTCCCAGGTGAGGAAATTCCTTTTACTAATGCAGGTTGGCACCTTCTCTACAATATACAGTTTATACAGCTTTCTAGTGTACTGATAGATTATGACTCACCAAGGACCACATAGCTAGTATGTTTCAGAGGCAGAACTTGAACCTTGGTCTTCCTACACCCAAGGTCACATTCCAGTCCTCTAATCCTACACTGCCTTTCCATGGTATATAGTGACAACTTAAAAATTTGTGCCTTTTCTTGGAAAGATACAGGTCTTGAGTTAGAGCTCTTCTAAAAATCTAACATAAAGAAGAGGTTTTTTTCCCCCCCTAAAACTTTACCTTCTGTCTTAATGTCAGTTCTAAGACAAAAGAGCTAGGAAATTGGGGGTAAGTGACTTGGCCAGGGTCATATAGCTAAGAAGTTTCTGAGGCTAGATTTGAACTTCAGTCCTCCCAAATCTAGGCCTGGCACTCTATCTACTATGCTATCTAGCTTTCCCTAATGGACAAGATTCCTCACCTCCTTTCCGGAAAGAGCTCTACACTTGGATACCCACAACAGCAGACATCTTTAGTCCTATATGACCGTTAGGGAAACAAAGGCTCAAAGTAGCCAAATAACCTACTAAGGGTCACAGAGAGAATTATTACCAAATGAGGATCATAATAATCTATGTCTCATAGGCCCAATCTCCCCCTCCCCTAAATTGTAGCTTAAACATGGAATCATATCATTTCTTGAAAACTTCATAATTACCTTAGTAGGTAAATCTGTTTGCAACCTTGAGTTGAACTCAATCCAATGCCAAGTTTTTTAAGGCTTGTGTTATAAGTCATAATAGCAGCATTGTAATGGAAAGGGTGTAGATGGAGAAAGAGGGGCATAGAGCTAATGCCTGGATCCATAGATTTCAGGAAAAATCAACACTGGATAGGGATCTTTGCCCAGTCCAAGGAGAGAAAATGAGGCAATGTGGCAGGATTGGATTGACTATGAGATTGGGTAGTACAGACAAGGTATAAGAGTCAAAGATATGCAGGAACTTCCCAAACCTCTCTGAAGAAGAAATGCCCAGTGTTTAGAGCAGCAGTTGACAAACCACTCCCCCCAGGCCAAATCCAATTTGTCACTTGTTTTAAAAAGGCCTATGAACTATCCAAGCATAGGCTCAGTAGGGCAGCATGGTATATTAGATATGGAATCAGAAGACCTGAGCTCATAACCACTCACTTCAATTTACAACTTATATGATAATGTTTAAGTCACTTAAACACCTTCATCCTCCACTTGCTTCACTATAAAATAAAGAGATAGGACCAGCTGACCTCAAAAAATCCCTTCCAGATTTAAATTTGTTATTCTTTTTTTTCTGTTTTTTCTTTTTTACCATTTATATGTAATAACAAATTTCCACATAAGTTTTCCAAAATTATATGATCCAAATTGTCTCTTTTCTTCCCTTCCTTCCTCCATCCCAGAGCTGGCAAGTAATGCTATCTGGATTATATATGTATTATCATACAAAATATATTTCCATATGTTCATTTTTGTAAAAAATAATCATATAAAACCAAAACTCCAAAACAAAAACCCAAATAAGCTAAAGTAAGTAAAAAAAATCACATGTTTTCATCTATATTCTGACTCCAACAAGTAATTCTTTCTCTGGAGACAGGTAGTATTCTTTGTCATAAGTCCCTCAGAATTGCCATAGATCAACATATTGCTGAGAGTACCAAAGTCTATCACAGTTGATCATTCAACAATATTGCTGTCATCTACATCATACAATCACTGTGCATCCATTCATGAAGGTCTTTCCAGTTTTTTCTGAAATCATCCTGTTCATTTATTAAAGCACAATAGTATTCCATCACCATCACATGTCACAATTTGTTCAGCCATTCCCCAATTGACAGACACTCCTTCAACTTCAAATTCTTTGCCAACACAAAAAGAGCAGTTATAAATATTTTTATATAAAAATCCCTTTCTCCCTTTTTATTATCTCTTTGGGATACAGACAAAGTAGTGTTATTAATGGACCACAGGGTATGCACTTTTTCATAGCCCTTTGGCCATAGTTCCAAACTGCCCTCCAGAATGGGCGGTTTATTCACAACTCCACCAGGAATGCATTAGTGTTCCAATTTTGCCATATACACTCCAATATCTATGATTTCCTTTTATTGTCATATTGGTCAATGATAGGTATAAGGTGGTCCATCACAGTTGTTTTAATTTGTATTTCTCTAATCAAGAGAAATTTAGAACTTTTTTATATGATTATTGATAGCTTTGATTTCTTCATTTGAAAACTGCTTATTCATATCCTTTGGCCATTTGTCAGTTGGGAAATAACTTGTATTCTCATAAATTTGACTTTGTTTACTATAAATATGAGAAATGAGACCTTTATGAGAAAAATTTGTTACACATTTTTTCCCCATTTGTTGTTTCCCTTCTAATCTTGGTTACATTGGTTCTGTTTTGTTATTGGAGCTGAATTTGCTCTTTACATTTTTGATTATGGTAATTTCATTTTCTAATTTCCTTTTTTTCCAAATCAGATTAACCAATGCTCTATTTTATTTGTTGTTGTTTTTTTCATAAAACCAGTTCCTCATCTTATTTATTAGTTCATTGGTTCTTTTACTTTAAGTTATATTAATTTCTAATTTCATTTTTAAAACTTCTCAGTTAGTATTAATTGGAGTTTTTTAATTGTTATTTTTATAGATTTTTTGTTGCATACCCAATTTATTCATTTGCTTTTTCTCTCTTTTATTGGTGTAACCATTCAGGAATACAAATTTTGCCATAAGTACTGCTTTGGCTGAATCCCCTAAACTTTGATATATTGTCTCCTCATTGTCATTCTCTTTAATGAAATCATTGATTATTTATATAGTGTGTTCTTTGACCACAAGTTTTGAACAATTAGATTAGTCATTTAGTTTCCAATTACTTTTTAATTTGTCTTTCCAAGTGGTGAATGTTGGATGTGGCAAAATTGGGACATTAATGCATTGCTGGTGGAGTTGTAAACTGATCCAACCATTCTGGATGTCAATTTGGAACTATGCTCAAAGGGCTTGAAAAGACTATCTGCCTTTTGATCCAGCCATACCACTGCTTGGTTTATACCCCCAAAGAGATAATAAGGAAAAAGACTTGTACAAAAATATTTATAGCCTCACTCTTTGTGGTGTCAAAAAATTGGAAAATGAGGGAATGGCTAATTGGGGAATGGATGAACAAACTGTTGTATCTGTTGGTGATGGAATACTATTGTGCTCAAAGGAATAATGAAATGATGGAATTCCATGTGAACTTGAATGACCACCAGGAATTGATGCAGAGTGAAAGGAGCCGATTCAGGAGAATGTTGCATACAGAGACTGATGCACTGTGGTACAATCAAACCTAACGGACTTCTCTACTAGCAGCAATGCAAGGATCCAGAGCAAGGCTGAGGGACTTATGAGAAAAAAACTAGCCACATTCAGAGGAAGAACTGTGAGAGTAGAAACACAGAAGAAAAACAACTGCTTGAACACATGAGCTGATGGGGATATTATTGGGGATGTAGATGCTAAACAATAACTCTAGTCCAGATATCAATAGTATGGAATTAGGTCTTAATCAATGATACATATAAAACCCAATGGAATTGTGCATCAGCTACGGGGGGGAGGAGTGGGAGAGGGGAGGGAGGACTTGGGAGAAAGGGAAAGAATGGTAAACAAGTAACTATGGTAAAAAATTCAAAATAAAAAACATTTTAAATTTAAAAAATTGTCTTTCCATGAACCTTCACTGGTTATAATTTTTATTGCATTATGATCTAAAAATGATGCATTTATTAAATATTTCTGCTTTTCTGCATTTGATTGTGAAATCTGTATGCCCTAGTATATTGTCAATTTTTTTGTGTATTTGCCATGTGCTGCTAAAAAGAAGATACATTTCTTTATATCCCAATTCAATTTTCTCTAGAGATCTATTAAATCTAACTTTTCTAAAATTTCATTCATTTCCTTTACTTCTTTCTTGTTTATTTTTTGGTTAGATTTATCTGGTTCTTATAGGAAAAATTAGAGGTCTCCAACTAGTATAGTTTCACTATTTCCTCCTTAAATTCATTTAGTTTCTCTTTTACAAATTTGGGGGCAATACATTTGTTGCATATGTGTTATGTAATGATAGCACTTCATTATATATAGTACCTTTAATCAAGATTTAAGTCCCTTCCTTGTCTTTTTTAATTAGAACTATTTTTTCTTGCTTTTGCTTTGTCTGAGATCTATTGCTACTCCTGCTTTTTTTATCTCAGTTGAAGCCCAATAGATTATGTTCCATGCCCTTACCTTTATTCTTTGTGTGTCTACCTGCCTCAAATGTGTTTCTTGTAAAAAACATATCAGAGGATTCTGGTTTTTATTCCACTCTGCTATTCACTTCTGTTTAATAGATGAGTTCATTTCATCTACATTCACAGTTATGACTACCATCCATGTATTCCCCTCCATCTTGTTTTTCTTCTTCTAATCCTACACTTTTTCCTTTCACTCTATTCCTCCACAAAAGTGTTTTGTTTTTTTATCATATCTCCAGTTCCCCTTCCTTTATTTCACTCTCGTCCCCAACACCACCCTTTTTATTCCTCTCCTACTTCTCTATAGGACAAAATGGAATTCTACATCCCAATAAGTCTTGTTGTTATTCCCTCTCTGAGGTAATTCCAATGAGAGTAAGGTTTAAGAATGGACCATCATCTTCATCATCCTCCTCTCTACTATAATTGTTGTTTTATGCCTCTTTAGATGAGATGATTTACCTTTTTCTTCCCATTTCTTTCAGTGTAATCCTCTTTTTCACCCCTTCATCTTTTTTTGCATGTTATCCTTAAACAAGTTAGTCCAACACCCTCTGTCTATATATACTTCTTCTAACTACTATGAAAATAATTAAAATTTTAAGAGTTACAAATATCTTTTCACATATGAGTATTAAAACAATTGTTATTTGGAGTCCCCTAAATTCCCTCTTTATTATTTAACTTTTTATGCTTCTCTTGAATTGTGTATTTGGACACCAAATTTTCTTTTTAAATCTGGTCTTTTATTCAGGAATGCCTGGGAATCATTTTTTAATTAAATGATCCTTTTCTCCCCTTAAGGAATATAGTTAGTTTTGATGGCTAGATCATTCTTGGTGGTAAACCTCGTTCCTTTGCCTTCCAGAACATCATAATCCAAGCCTTCCGATCCTTTAATGTAGAAGCTGCTAAATCTTGTGTAATCCTGACTGGGACTCCATGATATTTGAATTGTTTCTTTCTGGCTTTTTGCAGTCTATCTCCTTGGCCAGGGAGCTCTATAAGATTCCTGGGAGTTGTCATCTGGGAATTTATTCTAGGAGGGAATCTATGGATTTGTTCAATTTCTATTTTATCCTCTTGTTCAAGAATATAAGGGAAGTTTTCTTTGATAATTTCTCATAATGTCTAGGCTTTTCTTTTAATCATGACTTTCAGGCAGTCCAATAAATCTTAGATTGTGTCTCCTAGATTCACTTTTCCAGGTTAGTTGTTTTTTAAATTAGATATTTCATATTTTCTTCAATTTTTTTCATTCTTTTTATTTTGTTTTATTGTTTCTTGATGGCTTATGAAGTCATTCATTTCTAGCTGCTCAATTCTAAATTTTAAATAATGGTTTTCTTCCATAAACTTTTGAAACTCTTTTTCTATTTGGTCAGTTCTGCTTTTTGTGGAACTCTTCATTGGAATTCTGTGTCTCTTTTTTCATTTGACCAATTTTGCTTTTTAAGCTGTTATTTTATTTTTGCACTACTTTCATTTCTTTTCCCCATTTTTTCTGCATCTCTTATATGACTTTTTAATTGCTTTCTGAATCCTTCCAGATCCTGAGACCAATTCCCATTTTTATTTAAAGTTTTGTATGTGACTGATTTGATCTCACTATCCGCTACTGAGTCTATGCTTTGCTTCTTTGTCTCCATAAACTTTTTCTATGGTTAGGTGTTTCTTTTGCTCTTTGCTCATTTTCTCAGCCATTTATTAAACATTTTTACTTTTTTTTTAAAGGTTATAAGGTAGAGTGGATATTCTCTTAAACTTCAGTTTTTTTCTTGCTGCTATCCTAAGCAATAGTTATGGTTTTCTGCAAGCTTCAGTTCTTCTCAGGTGGTCATATAGTCTGTGGGCTGAGAACTCTGGAAGTCACCTCCCACTGTTCCCTCAATCTCCTCTAGGAACTGCTTATGGCTTGAAGATCTCAGAGCACTGTGAGCTATTTTGCTCTGTGTTTGGGGGTTCTACCACTGGCTTGAATAGACCAAGCGCTATACACTTGGGACCTCACTGCAGGCTTGTGCTAGGGCTTGGTATTTCAAGGGATGGGTGTAGGATGCTCTGCCATTGGCTTAGGTCAGCTTTCATGGTCTTGAAGTTGACTTGTGCCCAGGTTCAGAACCTGGCACAACAGTATTACTTCTCATTTCCCTCTTGCCCCATGAAATAGACATTCTCTGCCTACCTTTCATGTTGTTTTCTGCAGGATAGTTACTTCATCCCATTTCCTTGTCATTTCAGTGAATCCTGAGGTGCTATTTTAAGGTTCATTTGAAAGAATTCTCAGAAAGATTCCAGCTTTCCATGCTGCTACTCTACCATTTGGCCTCACACCCTCCACTACCAGATTCAAATTTGTTACCTGGGATTGTGAGTTATCTTGGATTCGTTTATTTGCATCTGACTGTCCTATATACAACCTAAGCTCTAATTGTCTCTCCTATTTTAACCCAAATGTTTCAGAAATGATAATAAATTACTGGTCAGTGGTTTCAGTCTTAAGCTCAGCTGCCAATAATGCAATCATAGATCTAAGACAAGAAATGATCTCAAAGATTTTCTAATCCAATGCTCTTGGTTGGTTGGTTGGTTGTTGTCCTTTGTTCTCAAAAAGGACCAAAATAATATCACTGATGATGTCTTTCAACTTTCACATGAATTGGACATGAGGCAGAGTTGTTCAAAGTAGCCCTCAGCTTCATCCTCTCTTCCAGAGTCATGACTTGGGATATGGTACATAAACATGGTTTCTTCAGTGTCTGACCAATCTCTAAGTACTCCATAGCACTGTCTTCCACTGCCTTCATGACCTTCGGAACAAATTGATCTTATCCACCCCTTCTACTAGGGGAAGTCTTCAGCTGCCTAGGGTGGATACCACCCTAATTCACTAACAAGTTTATCCTCATAATGAGATGGTTTACCTAGGTGTGGCTGCTATACATGTTATAGCTTCTTGAGCTACAGGTGAGAGGTGGTTGGCAGGTAGACACCAAAGGAGTATGAGCGGCCCTAAAAAAGTCTAGGAAAGCCCTCACACCATAGACACCAGTCTTTTCTGACCCCCTCCATATGTCCCTCTAAATCTCTTATACATCTCAAGTAACTGAGGTCACTGGGGTAGAATGGGTGGGAAGACTTGGTGACTTAAACAAGGTCATAAGTAGTATGCAACAGAGCTGAGATTTGAACCCATGTTCTCTAACATGAGAGCCAAAGTTCTTTTCGTTGTATTTGTACTAAACTCTGTATCTGACTATGTCACATCCCTGATAAAATCACTTCTTCAATGGTTCCTTCTAAGACTCTAAAATAAAATATAAACTCCTTCCTATATCTTTCCAGTCTCTCCATCGCTCCCCATCATTTTTTGTATTACTCCCACAACACACTAAATGTCAGAGTAACATGAGACTATTTGCTTCATCTCAAACTCAATATGGATCGATAAATATTTATTAAGTGCCTAATATGTGCCAGGCACTTTGTTAAGAACTGAGGATACAAAACAAGGGGAAAGACACTTCCTGCCCTCAAGGAGATTACAATCTAATGGAGCTATTCCTTATGCCTGTAATAAACTGCTTCTTCCTCAGTGAGTTCCAAAATCCTCTTCAATACTCAAGTGCCTTCCTTTGAGCCTGCATGATCTACCTATTATCTCTCTCTTCTATATTCCTAGTTTTCTGTGAATTCTTTTAAGCATTTTCCTCTCCTTCCTTCCCTAGCCTATATGACATATGTCTCTGGTCATATTCCATCCCTAGGAAGAATATATACACCTTGAGGGTAAATAATTATTTCCTTTGTGTCTTTTGCCAGCTATTAGTATAACATTTTAGGCATAGGAGGCATTTGAGAATGAGTTGAATCAAATTAGGTCCTGGACCTCGTAATAGTTCCCTGTTTGTCCAATGGATGTAGCAGTGCCTCGGTATCTGATTCAGATTCTACATTTAGGAATAGATGGACTCTTGGGTTCCTGAAGTATCTTTGGATGGCCAAGTTTCTTTCAGGCTAGTCATATGACCACTTTCCTTCTAAGAAAAAGGGTACCTAGAAAGCTCTCAATCAAGCTGTAAAAAAGCAATATTAAAAGAATAACTTTATCAACGCAACTTATCCTGATGGAAAAATCCAGGCTATTATCTCAAACCTGGTAAGGGCTATTCCTTTGTCATTCACTTGGATACTCTGCACCCTGGCCTTACCTATAACAGACTTTCTTCTCTCCCTCCCTCTTTCTATAATGATTTCATAAATATTTTTCAGGCAGTTTGGCACATACATGGAACCATATGGGCTCTCATTCTGGAATGGAAGGAACCCTTCAGAAGGGACACTTGGATTCCAAAGGGGTCCATTGGTCTCTAGACACTGAGGAGAGCAGAGGCTTACTTCCTGTGGTCATTTTGGTATCAGACTACAGAAGGAACCTTAGGTTCCTGACACAGCTTTGAGGTTCCTGATTTCAAGAGACCTTCTATGTTCCTGAAACCTGTCACCCAGTTCCCATCTCAATCATCTGTTGTATGTGAGTTGCAAGAACCCAAACTTTCTATCCTAAAACAGAGCCAGATCACCTGGCCTTCAGCCTATGGGCCTCTAGCCATCTTATTTGATGAACTGTACTGTGTTCCTGGTTTAATAGTGGGCCAGCTAGTTAGAAATAGACAGCTAGATATTATTTTAGGTAGATAGAGAGAGTAGTGAGCGTAGCCCAATTTATTGGGACTGAAGCAACCTTTGCAGGTCAGGCTGAGGGAAGGAGATAAGAATTTATTAGAGCTAGGGCATCCATCTCCTTGATCCACTTACTCATCCTGTGTTTTGTACAATAAACCAAATTATTTGATTATAACATTGTAGAAGAGTAGTCAAATCAGGTTGCCACCATCCCACAGGAAGTGAGGCCTACACTTGGGCTTCAGCCTGTGATTGATCACATCCAGTTCAACACTAGTCCAAACCTCAAATCCAAATCTATTAACTTTTACCAGGTCCCCCACTCACTTATTTCACTATCCACTAGTAACCGAGACCCTACCTTGTCCTCTTGCCTTATGACCTGCTGCTATGCATATTCTCCTTCCCTGGTTTTCCATCTGTTACTCTGGGCACAGTAATCAAATCAATAAAATCATTTCTTCTGGGTAGAATGATTGAATAAATGGGTTTAGGGCTCTACTCACAATCCCTCATACCCCAAGGCAAAACATGTCCTCTATGGCCATCACTGCCCTATATGTGCTATCTTCCTATTAGATCAAAAGCTTCTTGAGAAAAAAGATTGTCTCACTTTTGTACTTATATACCAAGCACTATATTTGACATTGGTATATAATAAATAAATGGGTTTTTTAAATTTATTCATTAATTTATCTATTTTGTCATAAGATTCTTGTTCTAACAAGGAATTTCATCCCCTCTTCTAACCACTTATCCTATTATGGCCTCTACTTCGATTTGGAATTAATCCTCATCTTACCAAAGCAAAGATCTGCTCAGTCTTACCCTAAAGATCCATCTACAATAGCTGCACATTAATCCCAGCCCCCCTTGCTACATATCTCCCATACCAAATGTTACTAGGAACTTAATTCTTTGGAACTTTATTCTTTCTCAAATATTCTTTATGAAATATGAAATATGAAAATATCCTAATGAAATATTTCATTATAGACCATTGACCTCTCACTTTGCTAATATACAAGACTACTTTACAAATGGTCTTCATTCATTAAATCATTAAATGCACACTTAAAAGAGGAGGTCTCCTCTATTTTGCAATGAAACTTAACCTTGCAGCCCTATCTTCAGTCAATTAACGAAGCCCCTGAACCTGAAAAAGCATGTCAAACCTAGTCATCAATACTTCAAAGGCACTTTTCCCACTTTTATATAATGAAATCCTTTGACTTGGCAAACTGCATTAAAGAATTAAAGCCAAACAAATGAATCCTTGTGGTCCATCAAATGATGAATCACTCCAAACTTACCTGAACTGATCCTTGGGCAGTGAACACTCAGTTTATCACTAAACTAAGAACAAAAGTCTTTTTTTAATTTGGAGGATGTGCTTACAAAGCTTTAATTTCATTGGTGGTCTAACCTTCTAGAGACCAGTCACTTTCATTCCATGATGAGTCACCAAAGTTAGACCAGTAAAGCATACACCAAGGACCAGAACTAGCCTGATGATTCATTTTTCTACCTCATGTCTCTCTCTACTTCCATTCATCTTCAACTTAGTGGCCAAAGTGATCTTCCTAAAAGCACAAATCTGACCTGGTCAACCCCTATTTGAATTACTCCAATGGTTACCTAGGATCAAATATAAAATCTTTTCTTTAGAGTTCTTTATAACCTGTCCCCTTCCTACTTTTCTAGTCTTCTTACACTTTACTCACACACACACTGTGTGATCCAGCAACACTTTGCTGTTCCTCACACATGATACTCCATATTCTACCTTCCTACTCTGGACTTTTCCACTGACTATTCCCCATACCCAGAATGTTCTCCCTCCTCTTTTCTGTTTCTTCACTTTCTTAACTTTCTTCATGTCCTAGCTAAAATTTCATCTCCAGGAAACCATTTCAGATTCTCCTCAATGCTGGAACATTTGGTCTTTTGATAATTTCCAATTTATCTTCTATATATCTTAGCTATTAAGATAGTACATGATTATTTTCATTTTGTCTACTTCATTAGATTCTGAATACTTGAAATCACCCACTGTCTTTTTGTTTCTTTAAATCTCCAACTCTTATCAGAGTGCAAAATTTTCTGCCATTCACTTGAATCAATTCCTTATAAATACGGCCCTACCTGGGAATCACTATTCATGTAAAATAGTTTCTAGATAGATCAATCATCATCCTAGTCATTTGGATAAATGTGTTAATTTTTAATAAGAGATTGGCTCATCTTTTTGTGTGCCACCAGAATTTTAGAATAGGGCAAGAGGAGGTGGAATTGACAACTGATATGCATTCCCTCTTCCAATGTATTCTATAAACCAAAGGGATTTCTGACTTTAATCAAGTTCAATTTATCTGGAATGCTTTTGACTCTGACACTTGGGAAGGAACATGTAAATAATAGATGTAGGAGTTAAGAAAAGAAAGTAAGATATGGAAGAGAGCAAACTTTGACTTTGGCAGATAGTGGAGAATGACAGAGGATAGGACCTGAACCAGATCTCAGACAGATTCCATTTGCTGAATTCTTTATGGATTGAGCTGAGCTCTTTCAGACAATGACTTTCCCCAAAAGATGACCAAGACCTAGAGATTTGGGGACAGAGTTCTAGAGCTATTCATGACAACAATCTGAAATCCAGCAAAGAGACTCTTGGTAGAACTGCACTGAAGATAAGAGTTTTCTTAGGGAATTGAGATCCACTCTCCTATTTTCCATCATGTTTCCTCCCTTAATCTATTCACTGCCTAATTGAGAACTAGATTCTGAGAAGTCAGCCAGAGTTGCTCTTGCCTCCCTTTCCCTATCTTATGGTAGCAGATTATGGGTACTTTTTAAATTAAGTTATTTTACCAATTACTTGTAATAAATTTCCACATAAGTTTTCCAAAATTATATGATTAAAGTTATCTCCCTCCTTCTCTTCCCTTCCCTCTCCCAGTGCTGGCTGGCAATTCTATATGGATTACACATGTGGCTATCCTAGCAAGGGGGAGGGGTTTGAGTGAATAGAATTCTTTCTCCTCCCCTCCAGAGGGAGTTACAGCCTTGAATAACAGTTGTTACAGAAACCCCACTTAGATCAAGAAATGGAGGCTCTTTTGACTTGACAATACCAGGGCTAAATTGGGAGACAGATAAGAAATAATCCCACTGAGATTAGAAACTTCCACTGTTAGAAGATTATTACCCCAAACCTAAGGTAGATCTTTAAAGGTTCAGGATGTCTTTAAAATAGCAGTCTTGCCCTCTGGATAACAACTGTGTTCAGTGCTTGCCTGGATGAGGATTTTACCTACATAATGTATGAAATTAGATGGAAAGCCTAAATATAACTTCACACAGACTCACAAACTTAACAAGGGAAGGGATTTATTAATTTGAGGGGAAGAAGGAAGGAGGGTAAATTACAGGATTGAGGATAAGGAAAACTACCTAATATCTTCAGGAAACTTGTTAGATATAGCAAGCCCCAGAGGGGAATGCCTTTGAATAATTAATATTTCTAACTCCCTTACAAACTGACTTTCTCTTAATCTAATGTTATCAAGTTTAAGATAGTGAAGATAACCTTGATTGTAGAATTTAATTAGAGATTAGCTTCCAGTGTACACAGCCTGGATTAGTGTGTATGGGGTAAACAGCAAAGTAACACTCTGCTCCCTGAGGGCAGAGATGAGCTAACAAAAAGAGAAGCAATCCTACCCTTTTCCCAGCCACCTTCATTCCTGAAAGTGTGTCTTGCAAACTGGGTGTCCTGGTTTTTATATCCACATTCTTAACTGCCTCAACTGCCCTCTTTCCTGGAGTTCTGGGGGGGGGGCACTGTGGAATTCTGTGAGGCAGTTTCATCCCACTTAAGATCATGCATTTTACAATGGGCAAGAGACAAGTGTAACCTGCAAGTCCCCATAGGCAGCAAAAATGGAAGGCTCCCCTCAGAAAGCCACAAGACTAGAGTAGAGAATTTAAAAGTCCTAGAATGATATAGTGACCAGAGTGGTATCACAGTGTTCATATTCACAGAGCCTATCAGAGATCCCTAACACTCTCTTGGGATCCAGAAAGGACCCTGAAAACCCAGTGCTCTAAATCTCTAAGATGCAGAAGATCCTAAGTCTTGAAGAAGGACATCAGTGCAGGAACAAGGGAACCCACAGTAAGACAAAGCAATCAGTTGGATAGACTTTCTACTGCCCACCCACCCCTCTTAGGTCTTTCCTTGCCTGTGGATCTAGCCATGTCACTAACCCTTTGGTACTAAATATGAGATGATCTGACACTTAGCAGCTGTGTAACCAAGGGCAATTAATTTAACCTCCCTGGAGCTCAACTTCCTCAACTAATGAATGGAGTTAATAATACCTCTAGTATATATTTCAAAGGGTTATTGTAAGACTCAAATGAGGCAATCAATGTACTCAAGGAGTTCTGTATATTTCAAAGCATTATATAAATGTCAGTTTCTGTTATTCACCCGTTCCCATGCAAATGTCAGAACCTTTAGGCCATTTCTGATCCTCTCCCAAATATCTAATTAATTCAGTACAAAATCCAGTTGACTCAGTTTCAAAGGTTTTTATTATTCATTTCAAAAATTTTTTTCTTTTTTTATATTTTTAATGACTCACAACCCAAAACAAAAACATTTAGCTAAATAAGTGCTTTAAAATTTTTATGCAAAACCACAAACTCCACATTACTTCAAAGTGGTTTAAAAATATGTAAGTTATATATATGTGTGTGCTAATATAAAGATCCTTTATATTTTTAGTTTCCTTTGGATTTTAGATTCCTTTGGATTTACTTGGATACTTTTTTCTCTTGATTTTGTGGCTGTTTCTTAATGTAATTGTAGCATGTATTATTCTATTCCCTTTTCTTCTCTTTTCATATATTTCCCTTATTTTTCTATATGTTTCCAATATTTCTCACTTCTAATTATTAATTAATTAATTACTAATTTAATTAATGTAATCCATTACATTCAAGTATTATTATTTATTCAGCCATTCTCCCATTCATTGCACTTATTTTATTTCCAGTTATTTTGTCACTACAAAGTTTCCATGAATATTTTCATATATACACTGCTTTTTACCCTCTCAATAATGCCCTTATGGCCTAAACCTAAACCTAGTAATGGGACCCCTAGGTCAATAAGCATGAACAGCTTTACAGCTCTTAATGTACATTTCCATCTTGTTTTCTTAAAAAAATGTATTCACAGTTTCTCTAGCAATGTAATATTTGGCCTATTTCTCCATGTTCATATAAGCATTTAATTTAATCACTTTAATCCCTCTAGTTTTCATTTAAAATACATTACCAGGTCCATATTTAGCTAGAATGGTCCTTAAGCAGCATAAACAATCTGTTTCCAGGACCATACTCTTACCAAAACCAAGTCTCTCCAGCTTGTTTTGTTTCAATGCAAGGAATGCAAGATTACCTCCCATAGTATGATGATCGTAAAAGTAAGAATTTTGCAGAATATTTATGCTTTATAAATCATTGTTTTCCCATGAGAAACTATGTTTGGATTATGTGTACGCTCAGGCTTAGATCTACTACTAACTACGTGCAAGAGGTAGAATATGGATCTCCCATTATATCATATTTAACTTATATAAGGTTCTAGTCATCTCTTTAACTTCTTTTTTATTTATTTTTTGGTTAGGTTTATCTAGTTGTGAGAGAAAATTAAAGTCCCCTGCTATTATTATTTTGTTATCTATTTCCATCTGTAACTCATTTAGTTTTTCCTTTAAAAATATGAATGCCATAACACTGGTCCAATATTGATAACACTTCATTATCCATAGTACCTCCCCAACATAATATACTAATCCTGTTTGTCCTTTCCAGTTACAACCATTTTAGCCCTAGTTCTGTCAGAGATCATTACTACTACTCTTGCCTTTTCTGGATCAATTAAGGCATATTACATTCTGCTCCAGACCCTCACCTTTACTCTATGTGTATCTCTCTCTTTCAATGTGTTTCTTGTAAAGAAAGCATTGTCAGGTGCTGGGTTTTTATCATTTTCTGCTATCCAATTTCTTCCCATGGGTTAATTCATCCCATTATACTCAATGTCATAGTTACTAGCTGTACATTCCCATTTACTCTCTTCTTCCTCACTGTCCCCCTCTTCCTTTCTTTCCATGCATTATTCCTCAGATGTCCAATTTCCTCTGACCAATACTTCTCTAATTCACACCTCTTCCCAAAAATTTTCCCTTTGCTTTCCTCATTCCAAATTGCTCCACCTTTCCAAAAGATCCTCCCTTGTCTTTTCCCCCATATCTTTTAATTCTTATTCTATCCACCTCTCGAAAAATTCCTTCCTTATGACCTCCTATTTCTTGATATGAGTTTGACACTAAAAATCCCTACCTTATCTTGTCTTAACAGTTTCTAACTATCCCCTCACCTTACTCCTCTGCCTTTTGATATGTACTACCTTCCCCATTTCCTCTCTTTCCCCATCCTTCTTCCCTCCTCTTTCTCTATACTTCAAGAAAAAATTTGCCCTCCTAATTGTATATGTTGTTCTCTTTTTATCCCAGGTTGGATGAGAGTAGGGTTCTGGTACTATTAGCCCTCCACCCCCTCATCCCTTCTCCATGGAAGTTTCTCCACTCATTCCTCCTCCATCTGAGATAGCCAGTCCGCCCTACACCTCTTGGTCTATTCCCCTATCGTTTTGGCTTATTCCATTACATTCACCTTGACCTTGAATCTTTCATCCATACATGTTCCTTCAAAATACCTAGGCAATGATACCATTCCCAGGGGCCAAAGATTATATTTTCCCATACCAAAATCAAACAATATTACCTTTTGGGTTCCTTATGATTAGTCTTTCATTACATTTTATTTTTCATTTCATTATATTACATTTATTAGAAACATAGGCATATGTTTCTAATAAATCAGATTTTCTGATGAGGTCTGCTTTTTCCTCAAGAATAGTTGAAACTCCTTTATTTCACTGAATATCCATTTTTTACCTTTTATAATTAGCTTCATCTCTGCTGGATATGTTACTTTTGGCTGTAAGTCCAATTCTTTTGCTTTATGAAATACTGTGTTTCATGTGCTACATTCTTTTAATGTTTCAGTTACTAGATCTTGTGTTATTCTGATGTAGATTCACATTATTTAAATTGTTTTTTCTTCTTTCTTTTAGTATTTTCTCCTTAGTCTGGATGCTACAGAACTTAGCAATGATGCTCCTGTTCATTTTCCTCTTTGAGTCTCTGAGGATTTATGGATTCTTTCCATTTTCTATTTTATCCTCTGATGCTAAAATTTCTGTGCAGTTTTCCTTTATGATTTTCTGGAGTATGGTGTCTGAACTCTTTTTCTCTATCATAACTTTTTTTTTAAACCCTTGTACTTCGGTGTATTGTCTTATAGGTGGAAGAGTGGTAAGGGTGGGCAATGGGGGTCAAGTGACTTGCCCAGGGTCACACAGCTGGGAAGTGTCTATCATAACTTTTTGAAAGTCCAGTTATTCTTTTATTTTCTCTCTTTGATCTATTTTCTAGGTCAGTTGTTTTTGTGATAAGAGGTTTTGTGTTCTCTTCTATTATTTCATTCTTTTGATTTTGTTTAATTATTTCTTGTCATCTTAGGAAATCATTAGCTGCTCCTTGTCTAATTCTAGTTCTTAATCCATTTTTCTTACATAAATTTCTGGACTTCTTTTTCCATTTAGGTGACCTTTATTTCATAATTTTCTTCATTTTCTTGCATTGCTAATTTTTTTCCTAATTTTTCCTCCATCTCTCTCATTTGGTCTTTGAGATTTTATTAAAGTTCTTCCAAAAGCTTTTTTTGGGCTGGTGGCCATTTATTGTATGTCTTTGTTGTTTTTTAAATAGTTGTGTTTTACTTCACTGTCCTCTGAGTTTGAATCAAGGTCTTATCTGTCCCCATAAAAGCTATCAATAGTTGAGTTATTTATTCTTTGCTCATTTTTTATTTATTAAATTTTAGTCAATACATTTAATTATTGGCTTTTCACTGGACTCTCATAGTTCCTATTGTGGTGGGGTGTTGTGCTAGAGTATATCAGTTTTCAGAATTTTTGGTGTTTGTTTTTAGCAGGGTTCTATTTAGTTATTCCAGTTTTTATAGTTAAGGATCTGATGTCTGTTCAAGTCCCAGTCTGTGATTGAACTCAGATGATCTGACCAGAGTCTACCTAAAGTTCTGTCATTGCTACTGCAAAAAGCCAGTCATCTCCCCCTTTGACAGAAACCAGGTATTCCATTCTCCTAGAAGTGACCACAGTTTATGGTGCCCTAATCTCTTAGCAACCACACTCATCAGTGCACATTCCTTCCTCACTCTACTCCTGCCACAGCCCAGAATAGAGCAGGTGTCCAATCCACCTTTCTCAGGCCTCTCTTGTTTGCTAGCTCCTAAGCTTGAGATCCTGACCTCAGGCCCTATGACTTGCAGACTACATAGTGTCCACTGCTTCAATCACCACCTAAAAGCCAGCAGATATCTCCAGAGCTGAAGCTACAACAGACACAGGTGTTCCCAGGGTCCTCTGCCTGAGGATTCCAGTGATATCCTTGGGGTTGCAGTGTCCTAGCTCATCAAACAAGGTAAGGTTTTCAATCCTGCCCTAAAGGGCTATCTTGCTGATCCCACTCTGTTTGTTCTGTTCTTGCCTCCAGGGTTTATGGAAGTGGAACTGGGGCCAGAGAAGTCAGAAGCTTCCTTCCTAGTTTTCCCTCTGAGTTTTGCTACTTTTAGCTTTGATTGTGTGGAGTTATTTTTGGTTGTTTGTGGGGAGGTATTAGAAGGGTGAGACAGCTTCAATCCCTACTCCACCATCTTCCCCACTATTTTTTTTAATTAAAGTAAGAGCAATTCTTAGCAGAGCTGGAACTAGCCAACAGCAAATGGAAGAAAATACACTCTGAAATCAACTTTTAAAGACAAATTCAGTAGATTACAAGAAAACACTGTATCACTAACCAATAAAGGGGTGATGAGATAGAAATCTTGAGACACTATAAGGAGCTCTTCTAGGAGATGAAAGTCAAGGAGGGTGGGAGGAAGCATACCCTCTGGTAGTTTACTACTTCTCAGAATTATGCTTGTTAACTTGCCATAAAACAGCTGATTCTTCACTTCTGAGGATTTCAATTTTAATATCCTAGAGCAAAACACCAATTTGCCATAGCTAAAACTCAGGTAGTTAGCATAATGGAAGGAAAATAGATCTTATTTTCACTTTTCAACCATCTGTTTGAGTGCCTTATACATGGAATCTTTGATTACATCTTATAGAAACCATAAGCCCTCTCAAACTCTAGAAGTACAAGGTCCCAGGGTTCCTAGTCAAGTGTACCTTAACTGTCACCCATTTCTTGTTCATTACCCCCAACACCTCATAATGGAAACAGATTTAACCAAGAATAGTTGCTTAATACATTTATGTAGCACTGAAAGAAAGTACTGGTAAGTGATGGAGGGAATTTTGGAAAGGAAGGAGAAGCTTAGGGAATGGTTGGTAATCAAAAAGATGGCTGGAATTTCTTGGATACCTTGATTCTGAGATCAAAGTGAATCATCTATAAAAAATAATTAAATGGATACTCAGCGATGGCTATGGGGGATTTCATATAAGAGATTTTCTAAGAGTTAGCAAGACCTAGCACTAAAAGGCACAGGAGAAAGGGCATAGGATTTGAAGTCAGAAGACCTTGTTTTTAATCTTGGATCTGCACTTAACCCTTGTATGATTTCTTGGAGGTTTATTTCCTTCAACTTTGAAATGAAGAGTTTGAATGAGATGATTATCTTTAAATCTTGGATCTTGTGACATCAAAAATTGAGGGGCCACTGCTCAATAAACACTTGCCATATTTAAAGCCACAGATAGGTGAGCTTCACTATTCCTTAAACGTTCTGTGAAAACCAGTTTTTAGAGAACCAAATTACATAATTGAGAATGCATTACAGATTTATTAGAGAAACTGTGAGAAGAGTGATGAAGGAGAATTTCATTACTATCTTCAAATATATTAAAAGATGGTTAAGATTATAGGATTCCAGAACTAGAGCTGTATGGGGCCAAAGGAGTCACCTAATCCAACCCTTTGAACTTTTGGAAGAGAAAACTAAGGCCCAGAAATGCTAAATGATTCCCCAAAGTCACATTGATATTCCAAAGTAAGAATCTAAGCAGCATGCTTTCCATTATTCCACATTGTCTCTCATAAGGTCATGGTCTCTAGTCAATTTTTCTTTTCTTCCACAAAGAATCAACCAAGATTCAATTACTTTAAATTATAATACTGTAAAACTGTAACTGTTTTTAAAGGAAAGGAAAAAAAACTAGAAAGAAGAGGGAAGGGAAGGAGGCGTAGTACATAGTCAAGAGGGACAGAAAATGTCCAATCAAACTCAATTTTTGTCATCAGCTTGCTTGAAATGTTGACCCTATCAAAATCAACCAATCAGGAGGAAATCCACATATTCTTACAAAACTTCTGATTTCTCATTTGCATGTGTACCTACATAATGATCCTAGAATGGATCATTGTCTCAGTTTTTCCACCCCCACATCAAACACTCCTCAAATTCTCTTCTCTATAGAAAAAGGTCATATAGCTCTCCTAAGCATGAACCTAATCAAACCCTAACATCCCAAAATCTCCCCAAGGTTGGATGAGGAAAGGGATAAAGCATTAAGACATTTTTACATTTCTCCTACTTTATTCAGAGAACATTTTGCCCATTGTTGCCTTACCATGGAAAAGCTGAGTCAGTGCCTACAGCCTGGGAATGTGACTCTTTAGCAAGACCTGTTTACCATCAAACTCCACAACTAACAAAATGGGGTCTACTGATTATTCCCTGGAACTTTAATTTGTCTCAAACATAAAACATATACCTTCTTGCTACTTTCAGAGATGTAAAATCTGGGAATGTCTGAAGACAAAGGAGAATCTGAGTGGGCAGATTCTAACAATTTCTTATGTCTTCTATTCTTTTAGTGGGATTCACAGAACCAGATGCTGTTTACACAGAAATCTGACAATTCTGGTTGTCTTGCCATAAAACTCCTCTCCACAAGATATAATCTAATAATTTTCATTTTTATTTTTTAGAAATTTTTTCTATGGTTACATGATTCATGTTCTTTCTCTCCCCGCCAAAATAACTCCTCACCCATAGCCAACATGCATTTCCACTGGGTTTTACATGTGTCATTGATCAAGACCTATCTCCATATTATTTATAGTTGCACTGGAGTGGTTGTTTAGAGCCTATATCCAAATCATATCCCCATCATCCCATGTGTTCAAACAGTTATTTTTCTTCTGTGTTTCTACTCCCACAGTTCTTCCTCTGAATGTGGATAGCGTTCTTCCTCATAAGTCTCTCAGAATTGTCCTGGATCATTGCATTGCTGCTAGTAGAGAAGTCCATTGAATTCAATTTTTACCACTGTGTATCAGTCTCTGTGTATCACATTTTCCTGGTTCTTTTTCACTCTACATCAATTCCTGGAGGTCGTTCCACTTCATATGGAATAACTCCACTTCATTATATAGCGCAATAGTATTCCATCACCAGCATATACCACAATTTGTTTAACCATTCCCTAATGGAAAAGTGTATTCTCGTTTTGCAGTTTTTTGCCACTACAAAGAGTGAGGCTATAAATATTTTTGTACATGTCTTTTGCCCTATGATTTCTTTAGGGTATAAACCCATCAGTGGTATGGCTGGATCAAAGGGCAGACAGTCTTTTAGAGCCCTTTGGACGTAGTTCCTAATTGCTATCCAGAATGGTTGGATCAATTCACAACTCCACCAGCAATGTATTAGTGTCCCAATTTTGCCACATCCCCTCCAACATTTATTACTTTCCTTTCAGTCATGTGAGCTAATCTGCAAGGTGTGAGGTGGTACCTCAGAGTTGTTTTGATTTGCATTCTCTAATCAGGAGGAATTTAAAACACTTTTTCATGTGTGGTTATTGATAGTTTTGATTTCTTTATATGAAAATTGCCTATTCATGTCCCTTGCCCATTTATCAATTGGAGAATGGCTTGATTTTTTGTACAATTGCTTTAGCTCCTTATATAGTTGAGTAATTAGATCTTTGTAGGAGACTTTTGTTATTAAGATTTTCCCCCAATTTGTTGATTCCCTTCTAATTTTGGTTGCATTGGTTTTGTTTCTATAAATACTTTTTAATTTAATGTAATCAAATTATTTAACATTTTGTAAGTTTTTTAACACTTACATAGTTTTAAATTCTTTCCTTTCCCATAGATCTGACAAGTATACTATTCTGGATTCTCCTAATTTACTTATAGTTTCCTTCTTTATGTTTGTCATTCACCCATTCTGAATTTATCTTGGTGTAGGATGTGAGATGTTGATCTCTACCCAATCTCTCCCATACTGTTTTCCAAATTTCCCAACAGTTTTTGTTAAATAGTGGATTTTTGTCCCATAAGCTAGGCTCTAGGGGGTTTATCATAGACTGTCTTGCTGAAGTCACTTTCCCCAAATCTATTTCATTGATTCTCCCTTCTGACTCTTAACCAGTACCATATTGTTTTGATGACCACTCCTTTATGGTACAGTTTAAGATCTGGTATGGCTAGGCCACATTCCTTCACATTTATTTCAACATTTCCCTTGAGAGTCTTGATCTTTTATTCTTCCAAATGAACTTTGTAATAGTCTTTTTGCTAATTCAGAAAAAAAATGTTTCTTGGTAGGTTGATAGGTATGGCACTAAATAACTGAATTAATTTGGGTAGGATGGACATTTTTATTATGTTAGTTCATCCTACCCATGAGTAATTAATGTTTTTCCAGTTGTTTAGGTCTAGTTTTAATTGTGTGGAAAGTGCTTTGTAATTGTGTTCGTAAAATTCCTGTGTAGGTCTTGGCAGATAGATTCCTAAATATTTCATATTGTCTAGGGTGATTTTAAATGTAATTTCTCTTTCTACCTCTTGCTGCTGATATGTGTTGGAAATGTACAGAAATGCTTATGATTTAGGTGTGTTTATTTTGTATCCTGCTATTTTGCTGAAGTTGTTGATTATTTCCACTAGCTTTTTAAGTTGATTCTCTAGGATTTTTTTGGTAGACCATCATATCATCTGAAAAGAGTGATAGCTTGGTCTCCTCATTGTCTATTTTAATACCTTCCATTTCTTTTTTTTTCTCTAATTGCTACTGCTAGTGTTTCTAGTACAATGTTAAATACTAGCGGTGATAATGGGCATCCTTGTTTCACACCTGATCTTATTGGGAATGATTCTAATTTATCTCCATTGCAGATGATGCTTGCTGATGGCTTAAGATAAATACTATTTGTTATTTTTAGGAAAGGCCCTTCTATTCCTATACTTTCTGGCATTTTCAAAAGGGATGGGTGTTGTATTTTGTCAAAGGCTTTTTCAGCATCTATTGAGATAATCATGTGATTTTTGTTGGTTGGCTTGTTGATATGGTCAATTATGTGAATGGTGTTCCTAATGTTGAACCATCCTTGCATTCCTGGTATAAATCCCACCTGATCATAATGAATAAATCTCACAATCACTTGCTAAAGTCTTTTTTACTAATATTCTATTTAAGAATTTTGCATCTATGTTCATTAAGAAGATTGGTCTGTAGTTTTCTATCTCTGTTTTTGGGCTACCTGGCTTTGGGATCAGTACCATATTAGTGTCATGAAAGGAATTTGATAGAACTCCTTCTTTGCTTATTATGTCAAATAGTTTGTATAGTATTAGAATTAGTTGTTCTTTGAAGGTTTGATAGAATTCACTTGTGAATCCATCTGGTCCTGGAGATTTTTTCTTAGGGAGTTCTTTGATGGTTTGTTCAATTTCTTTTTCTGATGTGGGATTATTTAAGTATTCTATTTCTTCTGCTGTTAATCTAGGAAATTTATATTTTAGTAAATATTCATCCATATCACATAGATTTCTCTATTTATTGCCATATAATTGGGCAAAATAATTTAATGATTGCTTTAGTCTCCTCTTCATTAGAGGTGAGGTCTCCCTTTTCATCTTTGATTCTGTTCATTTGCTTTTCTTCTTTCCTTTTTTTATTAGATTGACCAGTACTTTGTCAATTTTATTTGTTTTTTCAAAGTACCAGCTTCTAGTCTTATTTATTAATTCAATAGCTCTCTTACTTTTGATTTTTTAATTTCTCCTTTCATTTTTATGGTCTCTAATTTAGTTTGCATCTGGGGATTTTTTATTTGTTTGCTTTCTAGTTTTTTGATTTGCATGCCCAAATCATTGATCTTTGCCCTACCTAATTTGTTAATATATACCCTCATGGATATAAATTTCCCCCTGAGTACTGTTTTGGCTGCATCCCACATAGTTTGGTAGGATGTATTATCATTGTCATTCTCTTCTATAATATTATTAATTGTTTCTATGATTTGTTCTTTAACTAATTGATTTTGGACATTTATATTATTCAATTTCCAATTAATTTTTGATTTTCCTGTCCATGTGCCCTTGCTAATTATTATTTTTATTGCATTATGATGTGAAAAGACTGCATTTATTATTTCTGCTCTTTTGCATTTGTTTGCCATGTTTATAAGCCCTAGTATATGGTCAATCTTTGTGAATGTACTGTGTGCTGCTGAAAAGAAGGTTTATTCCTTTTTGTCCCTATTTATTTTTCTGCACATATCTATTAACTATAATTTTTCTAGGACTTTATTCACCTCTCTTACCTCTTTCTTATTTATTTTTTGTTTGATTTATCTAGATCTGATAGGGGAAGGTTTAGGTCTCCCACTAGTATAGTTTTACTATCTATTTCTTCCTTGAACTCCACTAGCTTCTCCTTTAGAAATCTGAATGCTATACCATTTGGTGCATACATGTTGCATACTGATATTTCTTCATTGTTTATACTGACTTTTATTAGGATATAATTATCTTCCCTTTCTCTTTTAACCAGATCTTGTTTTACTTTCGCTTTGTCAGATATCATGATTGCCCCTCCTCCCTTCTTTTTTTTCAGTTGAAGCCCAATAGATTTTGTTCCAGTCTTTTATTTTTACCTTATGTATGTCTACCTGCCTCATGTGTGTTTCTCGTAGACAACATATGGTAAGATTTTGGTTTCTCATCCACTCTGCTATTTGTTTCTGTTTTATGGGCAAGTACATCCCATTCACATTCAGAGTTATGATTATCAATTGTGTATTCCCCAACATTTTGCTTCTAATGGTTTTTAACATATTTCTTTAGTGAAACATTGAAGTAGATTCAGCTACTGTAAGAGGAGAGATGATGGAGAGATATGCCTTCAGTATCCTAAATTTACTTGTAAAATATTTGTGAAGGAAAAACTGAGACAGTCTTGAGAGCACAGTGTATCCAGAAATTCTGTGAACCCAGGAATCAACCATAATTCGAGACTCACTAAGAAGAGTTGAATGAATTCCTGAACAGAACAACCTTCCATTTTAACCTCATAAAGCACTTCTGCATTTATCCTGAAGTATTGTATATTATAGCCAAAATATTTAGAATCTGAAGGATACTTAAGAGAATCAAATCCACATCCTTATTTTACAGGCAAAGAAATTGAGGCCCTGAGAGGTTTTTTAATTTACCACTGATCATAGGTGAAATGTAAAATAATGGACAGAAAGACAAACTTCAAGTGAGAACGAACTGATTTAAAGTCTCATCCCTAACACATATTGACTCCTGCTTTTACTCAATAAAGTGTCTAATTGTGAGAATATCAATCTATAATTGAACAGGGCAGAGAGTTTAAATCTTAAGGTATCAGAGAAAACTAAAAGAACAGCTGCCTGCCCTACCTTTGCAGTCTCAACCCCTCAGGATCAGTGATTTAGTCAAGCATGTCTATAGGAGGACAGCATTGCTGATTGACTCATTCAATGCCATGGCAAAATATGTCATCCTAAAAAACCTAGCCTTTGGATTCCAGGACCATGGAGAAGTTTCAGGTCCCATCATTTGTTTGAGCCTAACAATCCACCTCTATGGAATCCTGGCCTAAGACAAAGATTCCTTATTGCAAGGAGTTTTTTATATGCCATTTGAGTCACATAGAACATTCTGAGATCATTTCTTTGGTCTGCTATTGTTTTAATCTCTTCATGCTTGTCATTCTTTCTGGAAACTGTAATGCAAATAAATTGTTTCTCTGGTTAGGACTCAGGAATAGAAATTAACACACCATCAAAATCACAATAGGTTATTTGGTTATCTTGCTGCTGACTTACTCCTCATTTAGGCCAACTACAAGAGTATACTGAAAGGCAGAGCCTTATCTTAGCTTCTGATTAATCCCACTCACAAAATAACTCAGTGATTCCCGGATATCTGTTCAACATAAAACATTCTTTAGATTAATCTTTAGAGATGGAAATCATGGAACATCCTGGTCTTTGAGGAATCAAAATCATATGAAGTGCAATGAATAGTACATAACCTAACTTAACTTGCCTGATATCCTGTAAGGGGTGGAAACATCTAAAGGAGAATGGAAATAGTTAAAGGAGTCCCAAACCCACGTGTGGGCTAGTGGTCAGTGACTCAGTAAGTCACTCTATGGGAGAAAAGAGGAACATTCCTCCATTGGTGCTAAAATATACCTAAACTTCATAAAGATATGAGAACTTAGATCCACTATACTTGTGGTTTTATTAGGTAATCTGAAGGTAGAGTTATTGATTCTAGGGTACTTATTATATAAAGGCAATTGTGGGAGATAGTATTTTTGCTGAGGAGAAGAGCCCTAATGACATGGTCACCCACCTCAGTGTTGATGAAGTGGAGGCCAAATCTGCCCATGTCCTAGCAGGCTATTTCTTCTTATATAGCCTTTATCTTAGGCTTTGAGATTCAGTTCTTCTTGGGATCATAATTTGTTCTGAATAGCAGTTGGCAGAAATAGAATTATATTATAATATATTCTCATAGCCCCATTTTCAGCTCACTCTGAACATAGTAGATATAAGCAAAGGCAAGAAAGGAGAGAAATACTTGGCCTGATATCTATTTCCTATACATATACATACATACCCCCATAAACTTAATTTTAAAAGAGTCTCTAAACCTAAAATTATCCTTTGGATAGGTAAATAATATTGTACAGTAGTATATTAGTACAGAACCCAGTGGAGTAATAGGGTATTGTTTTTTTTTTAAAAAAACACTTACCTTCTCCCTTAGAACCAATATTGTATATTGGTTTCAAGGCAGAAGAGCAGTCAGGGCTAGGCAATGGGGATTTGTGATTTGTTCAGGGTCACACAGATAGGAAGTGTCTGGGGCAGATTTGAGGTAATAGGTTCTTTTGTTTTGTTTTGTTTTTTGTTGCTTTTTTTTTTATTAAACCCTTAACTTCTGTATATTGGCTCCCAGTCAGAAGAGTGGTAAGGGTAGGCAATGGGAGTCAAGTGACTTGCCCAGGGTCACACAGCTGGGAAGTGTCTGAGGCCGGATTTGAACCTAGGACCTCTCATCTCTAGGCCTGACTTCTCAATCGACTGAGCTACCCAGCTGCCCCCCCCCGGTAATAGGTTTTTTAATAATAATCTCTTTCTAGTCCTCATCCCTCCAATTTATAGTACCTCCCATGCCAACTTTACCTTATATGGTTCTAATCAATAAAATAGAAAGAGATCAGTATGAAGGATGTAGAATAGGCTTAGCAAAATGGTTAAGGAAAGGGCCTTCATCTTAACAAATGTTCATAGGGGCTTCTCCTCAAACACTATACCAAGGAAGCTAATTTGAATACCAATGCCCTTTCCTAATGTATGTCTCTTTATATCCCCTAGAGTCAATGTGGAAGTGAAAACTGATCACCCTTTTGCTCAGGGCCCCAGTTAGTGATACAGTAGCCTACTGGGGTACAAGAGAAAGACAAAATGTTTCTCAAAACCCTACGTCCTTCTAGATTTTGAATGACTTTACAGGAAAAAAACATGCAAAGGAACAAGAAGATATTTTTCCAGTGTCTCAATCCTCTATGGATTCTAGTATTAATATATTTATATTTAGGAAGATTATTATTAGACTGGTAAATTTTGAAAGTTCTTTATTTTGATGAATAAAAGAAAATCTGACTTTATTCCAACTCTATATCCTCTCTATCCTCTCTCTCTCTCTCTCTCTCTCTCTCTCTCTCTCTCTCTCTCACACACACACACACACACACACACACACACACACAAACACACAAACACACAAACACACACACATGCTTTTGCTGGCATATTTGCAAAGCTTTTCAAATGCACTGGAGATAAGTTTTGCATGAATGAGATAAGAGAAAGGATACTGTGCCAGGAAGGAGTCAGAGAATCTGGATTTAAATCTCAATTGTGTTGCTTTAGCTTTGGCAAGGTTCTTGTCCCCATTAGGGAGATTTTTTTTTCTTTTCAAATCATTTTTTACCCACAACATCCTATGAGGTCATCATATCATATGTAATTATTTCCATTTGACAGAAAATAATGTGGAGGAACAAAATGGTCTCATGATTTGCCTAGTGTAAGAACCAGACCAAAATTCACATCTCCTAAGATCAACACTAATGTCCTTCCCAAGAAATATATTCTAAATATGAAGCTGTTTTCTTTCGTGAAACCCTTGTAATTGTGGAGGTGGGTAGGCCTATTTACCTGAAACACTGAATGAATCAAACCAATACCAGGTTTTTGGACTAATGATGGTGATTAAAATAATAGCATCTTTGTGAAGGGAGGCCTCCCTCTCCTGCCCAATCTTTGCCATCCCAGATAGCTCTCAATATAAACACAGAAGGAAGACAGATTATAAAGTTTGGATCAGTTGATTTTCCACCCTCTAAAAAGGTACCATGGAATAATAAACTCAGCCTAGCCCAAGGAGAAAAAAAACTAGCAATGAGGCAATATGACAGGAATTGATAGAACATTGGATACTTGTATTTAGCTAATTCTGAAACTCAAGGAATAAAAACATAGTGATAACTATCTCCAATCAAGCTATATATTTTATTTAAAGTATACAAAGCAAGAGTAGAGAATTCTTACAAAAAGTCACATTCTCCCTCATTGCCATTCTTGGATCCCACTCTTGGTATAATTCTGAGAAAAAAAGCTGTATCCATAACCACCAGCCAGAAAATCAATTCCATTCAGAGTATAGAAGAGGTGGCCCAGAGGAATTATGGTCTGTGGAACTGTAAGAAGGTAGCCAAAGGGAGCAGAGCCTTTAACAATTTCAAAAATCAAGATGTGCAAACTCTAGAAACCTTTGCAAGCACCAATTATAAAAATGAATAGACAAGGTAAAGTTAATCACCAGGATTATTAAAATTCTTTTGATTTCAGAGACTATTAATAGATTAATTAGCCAGAAAAGAAGTAGCTTTGCCTAGCATCCAAGCAGTGAGGACCTGAAGGGCAACAGTTAACAGAAGCTTCCTGTGTTACACATTGTTCCTTGAGGGACTAGGAAAATCAAGATCTCAAGATCTGCTATCCACAGTTGTGAGCTAACTGGGCTCATGGATTACCTACTTCTGTGCCTCCCTGCTAGGTTTCTTATAATTATTTTTAAAATACCCTTACCATCTGTCTTAGCATCAAAACTGTGTATCGGTTCCAAAGCAAGAGCAATAAGGACTGGACAATTAAATCACAGTTAAGTGACTTGCCCAAGGTCACACAGCTAGGATGTGTCTGAGGTCAGATTTTAACTCCTGACTTTAGTCCTCTCAGCCTATTAAACATCCTAGCTGCCCCCAGGTACTCATAATCATTTATGCTTTTGCCTTTTAATGGATAAATATTATGATTAATCTTTGTTTGGCCTTATTGTTAAATAAATATTTTGCAATTTAAATTTAATGATACTCTGGAGAGTGCATTCCTATAAATGGGAAACACAATAATGGGTGCTGAAGAGCATCAGTTATAAAGAGTGTATCATCTCAACAACACAGTTACCCTTAGTCCGCTGAGAGAGCATTTGAGTTATAGGAATCTAGCATGGCCTTCTTTGGGAACCCAGATCTGTCAGGATAAATACAGAAGTCAATCCAAAAAGCTACAGTCAGGTTGAACACCAGGTCCAAACTGCAACAGAAAATCAGCTTTTCCCTTGAAAGTTATATCCTGACTTTCTGAAGTTCAGTTATCTTACTTGTTGAAAGTATTTCAGAAAGTCAATCAATCAACCAAAAAGCATTTGTTAAGAATGTATGTGCCAGGTGCCATGCTAGACTTTAAACATCTCTGTCATTTAAAGACTTTCATAATCTATCCACTCATACTCTTTTCAATCTTCTTAAATTTTACTTGCTGCCATTTCAATACAATAACAGTGGTCTCTGTTATGCCACAAACACTCCATCTCTGGGCATCATGAATTTTATTTACTCTTCCCCAAGCTTGGAATGTTCTCCTTCCTCATCTCTGTGCACTGGCTTTCCCAGCTTCTTTTAAGTCCCAACTAAAATTTCACCTTCTACAGGAAGCTTTTCCCAAACCCTGTTAATTCTATTTCTTTCTCTCTCTGAATTATTTTCTGTTATCCCATATATAGTTTGTGGATTAATCAATAAATCAATAAACATTTAATCAGTGTTGACTGTGACAGGCACTGTACTAAGCACTGGGGATACAAAAAGACACAAAAGATAGTCCCTTCCCTCATGAAACTTGCAACCTAATTATTTGCTTGTTGCATTTCCCATTAGATTGTGAACTTCTTGAGGTCAAGGACTGACTTTTGCCTCTTTTTGTATTGCCAGGCCTTGGCATGGTGGCACATAGTAGATACTTAATAAATGCTTACTGATTGACTGACTAGGCAAAAAGAGTCCCAGCCCTTAAGGAGTTTCTATTCTATTAAGAAAAACAATATTTGTATATACAAGCAAATGCAAAATATATACAAATTCGATGCAAAGTCATTTCAGAGTTGGGGGAAGAACCAGCAACTGGTAAAATTAGAAAAGACTTTATATAAAATTACATTTGAACTGTTATTTGATGGAGGCTACAAATTCTAAACCATAGAAATTACTCTTGCCAGCTACTTCCTTTCTCACTATGGGCATAAGTATTGCTCCAATATTTGTTTTACTATTATTTTTTTATTTTTGGACAGTGATACTACATATAGGTAGATCAGCAGAACTGTACAGATATAATTAACCTGGATTTCGGCAATACATTTGACCAAGCATATCATTATCTCACGTTAAAAGATGAGCTATATAGTTAGGTATATTAAAAATTCATTGAAAACTAGAGCCAAAAAGTAGTCAATGTTTCATGTCATCTTGGATAAAAGTCTCTAATGAAATGGCCTGAGGACCTTGGCCTTGTGTCCTTTCATGTTCTCACACAGATTAAGGTATAGATGTCATGCTTATCAATTTGCAAATAATGTGAATCTTAAGGCAATACATGGCATTTAGGAAAGACTGAATCCAATATTATCCTTTCAGGCTATTATAATGGCTCAAATCTACTGAGATGAAAAACCAATGTCACAAAAAAAAAAAAAAAGACAAGGAAGTATGGCTATGCAACAGTTAAAAGGAAACGGTTAAGGCGGGGTTAGCCACCTTTAAGCTCAATGAGGCTCAAAAGTATGACATTGCCAAAAAAGAAAAAGAAAAAAAGAGCCAACTCTATCTTAAAGTCTATTAGTGAGACATAATTTCCAGAAAAAGGGAAATGATATTCATATTTTATTACAGGCTTTTCAAATCTCATCTAGGGCACAGTGTTCAATTCTGGGTGCTACCTAGAAATGCCTGGCTGGAGTACAGCCAGAGGAAAGATGTCATATTCCAGACTGTGCCAATAAAGAATCAGTTAAAAGAACTGACCTTAATTAACCTGGAGATAAGAAGATTTATGAGAACATGCTATCTGTCATCAGGTATTTGAAGGAATGTCATGTGGGAAAGGAATTAAACAAATTGTGCTTGGCACCAGAGAGCAGAACCAGTGAACTGTCAGGCTTTTTAAAAAGGGAAATCTGATGTCTTGGAACACAGTGCATATCCCTTCATTAACAGTCTCCATGTAAAGACTGGATGAACACTTGATGAGGGTTACATACAGGAAATTTCTATTCAGACTTGAGTTGGATTAAATGCCCTCTGATCTACTGACCAACTCATATTTTTCATTCATTTTAATAAATTTTGTTATCTTTTTGAGTTGCTCACATTTTATATATTTCTCTCTCCCACTTTCTCATTCTCATCCTTTCTTCCAGAGTCATCAAAGTCTAGTGGCAAGACAGATGTTAAGATGACTGGTGATAGCCCAGGATGCAGTAGATGAACTTAGTGTCTGATCTCAAATTGGACAACCACAAGAGGATATCTAAAACAAGATCAGTAACACAGCTTGTGCCCTCAGTAGTACCACTCATTGAAAAAGTTGATGTGGATTCCTATCTACTTTTGAATATCAAATATTTAATATTGGATATAAACCAAATCTAGACAACTGAGAATCATAGAACATCATATTCTCTAAGAAATCAAAATCACAAGTAGCCTCAAAGGAAATGGATATAGATACATGGTATAGACCAGTAATGGCAAACCTTTTAGAGACCACATGCTGTGTCCCCCCAGTCTGCATGCAGTTCCACTCTCTGACCCTCACCCCTCCCAACCTCCCACTCCTCACCCCCTTATCCCAGACAAGGGAGGTAGAAAGGAAGAGGAGTGGCCTTAACACTCTGCTCAGAGGAAGGAATAAATGTTGAGGGACAGGGAGGCATGGTGGAGAAGGGGAAGGGAGCAGCTCCACCAGAGTCCCTCTGCCTTTCTAGTAACTAACTTTACCAGCATGCTTGTCATAGGTTTGCCATCATGGGTATATAGATCATAATATATTACTTATAATGGCATGTCATAAACTGTATGGGATGAAGGCATCCAGAGAGGGACTGGGAAAGTTAGGAGAGTCCTGAATCCATATGAGAACTAAGAGTTAGACAATGACACCAGAAGTTAGTCAGCAGATGAGAAGGTAACATTTACCCATTGATGCTAAAATAGATCAAAACTCTTACTCATATATGAAAAATTCCAACTACTACATTTAGTCAGATTCAAAATGCTCAGTCTTTAAAGTAATATGCATAAGATGTAGAGTGATAAATTCTCAATGTGGTCTTAGAATAAGAGAGGTCAAAGGAGAAGAAGGCTGATAGGATAATGCTGGGCAGTCTACTTACTTCATGATAAACTTGGCCTTTGTGTCACCATTATTAAGGTGTGTGATGGTCAAAGGTGACATATTCTTCGACATTTCCTCCTCATTAAATTCCTCATCTCTGATAATGATCTTTACATAGTTATGTGGCCTAAAGAGAAATGTGATATGTAGCCAGATCTTGAGAAAGGAAAAATGAAGAAGTAACAGTTCTCTCTGCTCCACAAATATCTCTTCCTAATTCTCTAAATCTTCTCTGAACTAATCCCAGGTGTAATGCAAAATTCAACAGAGTCAGTTACCCCCAGGTACCATCATAGACCTGATGACAGAATGCTCAGACTGAACTGAAAACAAAAACAAACAAACAAAAAAACAGTAGGTCCAGGTAAACTAACCTTGAGAACCCAAACATATAAACTTGCAGCAAATGTTTCATATTCCAAAATAGAGCAGGGTTTGGCACTGATTCTACAAAATAAGCTCTCCTAAACAGTGACTTGAATCATAGAGGTTTATTTCCACTTCATAGTATAATGTGTTTGAAATGGCTATTGACAGGAATAAAATGAGCTGGATCTTAGCCCTTCTTTCTAGCTTACTCTGGGCAGAATCAATAAGTCAATAAAAATTAAAGGCAAGAGAAGAGTGAAATCCTTAACTTGACTTTTACCTTTTGAACCGAGATTCTCCTTTATCACTACCACTACCACCACCACAAGATTAAATCCAAAGTTTTCTGGTTGAGTCTGTTCCCCTGAAACTACTGTCCCTTGTAGGGTGAGGAGATTACAGGCTCCAGACATGGCTGAAAAGGCCCCAGGAGAATTTGGGTTTGAAATGACATTCTCTTGCTAACACATATCCCTCTATTCTACATTTTCCAAAGCAACCTCAGCTCCAGTGTTCAAATTCAGTCATTCACCCAATGAAGCTGGTTACAATGTCTGGACCTTTCTTCTCCAACAACCTCCTTATATTTTCTGGGCTTTATGTGACACTGAAGATTGCTTAGTCTCATGCACGATGACAAGCCTACCATACAATAATAGGACATTGGTGGAAAAAGAGACAGGGACATAATATATTATTACATTGGAAGCATTGCATCTTTCTAAATGACAATACAGGAAAAATCCTATATGTGTAAGAATTAATGTTTTGGGGTCTACAGCCTCCATGGATGCTAATAATTGATGTGTATATTGCTGAGAAGGAGATTATGATCAAAATAGGATGTTTTAAAAATTCCTTATTTTATGGAAAAATAAATGGTTTCAATATAACTCCATATTCTAACATTTTCTGGCATAGTTTTGTGGGCTTTTTAGACCTTCTTGTATATTATAGTGGAAAGAATACTGGACAAAGTAGGATTCAAAGAATCTGAATTTGAGTGCCATTTCTATTATTCACTCAAAGTTGAAAAGGGCTCTTCATCTTTCATTGTTCAAGGCCATTAACTTTTCAAAGCATTGTTCCATTTGCTCTCATAACCTCCTTGTGATACCAACAAGTCTTATAAAATTATCTCCATTTGCCAGAAAAGAAACAGAGGCACACAGTGCTCAAAGGATTTGCCTAGTTTTTCTCAGAAAATCTCTTAAGCATCCTCCCAAATATGTAACTTAAGTAATCTTCTTTTTTGGATTGTAATTGTTTGAGTTGGGTAAATTCTACTGCCTGAGTGATTGATGCATACATATAAAAGCACCTTGGCCTGAAGAGCCTGAACTGGTGTATATATGAAAGGTTCCAATTCTCTTTACTTACATCCTTATAAAACCCAGTAGATCACCCAGAATCACATAGTCTAAAATCAAATTAGTTCTGAGTTAATTAAAGTTGCTTGCATTGATATTGATTATAATACTTGCACATTTGTGGGGAGAGTCTGGCCTTTCTTTGACACATCCACAAGGCTTTAAAGATAAACGCAAAGCAGCACAGATTGTGACAATTGGATTGATTTGTTTCATACCTACTAAAAAGATGGCAGGAAATGATAAGCCCTGCCCAGTCCAGGGAAAGGGAAACTGGCAGTGAGGTAGCAAGGCAAGGCCTGAGTTATCCCTGGATATCTGCATTCTTCTGGTTCTTGATGTCAAGAAATAGAAAATGTAATAATTACCTCTCATTGAATTGTAGGTTATTAATAGAATACAAAACAAACAAAAAGGATACAAAAAATCATGTGATTTTGCCTCACTACAACTCGGGTCAAAGTCTTGGTCTGATTTTAAGAAGGAAGCTAAATTCCTAAATATGATCCAGGAAAATCAGCTCTACTTAGACTATGTGGCTCTGGGTGATGTATGAGGTTTCACAAGGATATCAGCAAAGAGACTTGGAGCCTTTCACATATATACCAGTTCAGCCTCTGCAGACCAAAGTATCTTTATATGCATCATTCAAGACTAAGTGAAGAAAAATAATCACAGAGATTGGTAGAATTCCTTTGGTGTCAGAAATGGACTAATAGATTAATTAGCCACCCTAATCAACTCTATCATCCTATCGCCTTTATTCTTCCAGAGAAAGGGATCAGATCTAACCATTTTGAGTCAGTTCTATAGGTAAGTGTCCTAGGACTTGGATCCATTACTGATCTGGCACATATTCTACTCAGATTCATTTTCTAGTTAGAGAGAAGTGCCATTGGCTTCTTGATTAGGTTGAGGTTTATTAAAAGACCTGTCCTAAATCCAATTTTAAGGAACTCACATTGTTTGCTGATTTACCAAGAAGATAAAACTCTGTATTGTACCCAGGAGTCATGGACTCATTCTGAATTGACTTCTAATGTGAGAAGGGAAACAGTAATTAAGTATTTGGGCTGATTTTTCAGGTGAACTTATTTGATTCTTTTCTTTAAAGTTAAAAAAGTAGGGGTAGCTGGGTAGCTCAGTGGATTAAGAGTCAGGCCTAGAGACGAGAGGTCCTAGGTTCGAATCTAGCCTCAGACACTTCCCAGCTGTGTGACCCTGGGCAAGTCACTTGACCCCTATTGCCCACCCTTACCACTCTTCCACCAAAGCACCAATACACAGAAGTTAAGGTTTTAAAAAGTAAATATTTATTTGAGGGTCACACTCAGTTGCAACCATAACCAACTTTTTCTGATGTAAGCTAAGTCTACTTTAATATATGAATAGCCTGTTGGCAGTAAGAAGCTGAGAAGAAATGTTAGATTGATTAAATCCTCTCTGAAAGGACAGTGTCCCAGAAAAAATGTTGAGGAAAGACACATACTGCTCTGAGAAAGAGATTCAGATGAGTGTAGTTATCAGAGAAATGCCATACTGGATAAACACATTTGAAACATAAAGATTCTCACAGGAAAATAAGAAACTAAAAGAAAGACTATTGTGTTTCATCTGAAGACAAAAAGTCCTGGGTAGCAATATTAATTCATCAACAAACTATTCCTTACGGAAACATAAATAGCACTAAATAATTGGAGATATATTGATTACTTATAAGTAGGTCAAGTTAATATAATAAAACTGGCAATAACACATGAATAACTTTACTGATTCTGTGACATGCCAATAAAACTTCCAAAAGATTTTTAAAGAGCTATAAAACAATGAAAAACCTAATCTACAGGAACAAAAGGTCAAGAATCTCAAGGGAATTTTTGAAAAAAGGGAAAAAAGAGATTTTAGCATTTGTTGTTGTTGTTCAGTCATTTCTCTTTGTGACACCATTTGAGGTTTTCTCAAACCCAGAGTGGTTTCCCATTTCCTTCTCCAGCTCATTTTCCAGATGAGGAAACTGAAGTAAACTGGGTGAAATGACTTGTCCAAGGTCACACAGCTAATAAGTATCTGGGACCTAATTTGAATTCAAGAAGATGTATTCCTGACTCTAGGTCCGGCACTCTATCCACTATGTCTCCTAGTATTTCAGATCTCAAATTGTACTGTAGTAATCACCAAAAACATGCTAAGAAATAGAGGCTAATTAATCAATTTGATAAATAGTATACACAAGTAAATGAGACTCCAACTATCGTAATAAGAACTCACTGTTCAACAAAAAGGCTGGAAAAACTGGAAACCAATCTGGCAGAAAATAGATATAAACCCTTATTGGTGAACCTATGGAATGTGTGCAAGATGGGGTTGCTCTCCTTCCCCTTTCATGAGCATCTAAGGATATTTATCTCATTGCCTTCCCCTCTGCCCAGCAGCCCAATGGGAGTGCTTCCTCCCTCCCCTGTCTGGGGTAAGGGTAAGGTAGGAGGGTCACATGTGGCACGAGGGCATCTGTTTGGGAACTTTCCACCTCCAGAGAAAGAACTGTCAGAGTCATCTTTCACATCAGTGATTTTATAGTTTTATTTGGGGGTTTTGGTTATGTCCAAGTTTGCTCATACAAAAGTGACCAATGTGGAAGTGTGTTTTGCATGACAATAAAAAAATTTTAAAAAGAAAGAATATAAGCCATTTCTAAAGTTGATAAATATTCAAAATATATGATTTATGGGACTGTTTTCAGAGAAAAAATTATCAGATTAAAGCAACTTTGAAGTCCTATTACATTCTGATCAGATTGGTAAAGCTAACCACCCCCCAAAAAAATGAAAATGGCAAATGCTGAAGGTGCTATGGAAAAAGTAAATCTGTTGATGAACTATTGCTAGAACTGTCAATGAGGTCAGCCATTATGGAAAGAAGTATGGAACCATGTCCCCAAAGGTTACTATACTAAGTATATCCTTTGATGCAGTGATACCATTACTAGTTCTATACTCCCAGAGATCAAATAAAGAGGAAAATATTTTAAAATATATTAAAAGAGTAGTTCTCTTTGTGTAGGAAAAGAAGGAGCCTTGATGGTCCCAAGCTCCATCATAGGGCAGTCCACAGTGGACCTGGCTAATGTAAATCTAGAATGAGGCTCTGAGCACCTGCCCAAGCCTGAAGTGAAGACTAGAACCTTAGAGCAACCCCAGCACCAGAGCAACCTCAGCACAAATCAGTTCATAGTGTGCCTAGCTGATGTTAGCCTAAATGGAGGCCCAGATCCCTGCACAAACCTGAGCCCCAAGCCTCAGAGCAAAGCAGTTCACAGTACACCTGACTGGTTTAGTTTCATAGTGGGGTTTGAAACTTCTGCCCAGGCATGAGGTGAGGCTCTGAGCTTCAACACAAGATAGTACACAGTGATCTGAGCACTGAATCAATAGTGGGAAATGGCTTTCAGAGCTCCCGGCTCACTTGCAGAAACCCAGAACTAGAGCTTAAGGTAGCATTAAAGAAAATTTGGAGTTTAAGAGAGTGCCCTCTATCTGAGAACAAAGCCCACCTTTAAGAGAAAATTCAAAGTAAAAAAATGGCTGGTAAAATGAACAAATAGTAAAAATAAAAAACATCTAGCCATAGAAAATTATTATGGCCACAAAGAAGAGCAAGGCACAAACTCTGAAGAAGACTTTGAGATCAAAGCAGTCACACACAAAATTTCAAAGAAAAATGGGAATTGGTCTCAGGGTCTTGAAGGAAAATTCAAGTAAGACAAGCAGAAGAAAAATGGAGAAGAGAAACTGAAGTAATTTAAGAAGAAAATTATACCTTAAAAAATAGAATTGTCTAAATGGAAACAGAGGTTTAAAATGTCATGGAAGAGTATAACTTTTTAAAACTTAGAATTTGACAAATAGAAGGTAATGACTTCAGGACATATCAAGAAACAATAAAACAAAATCAAAACATGAAAAAAGAAAAGAATAAAATATGAAATAGTTCACTAAAAAATAACTGACCTGGACAATCAATCCAGGAGAGACAATCTAAGAGTTTTGGACTATTTGAAATTTATAATTTAAAAAAGCGTAAACATCAAATTACAAAAAATTACTCCCCCCAAAAAACTGCTGAAAATTTTGAACAAGAGTATAAGATAAAAACTGAAAGAACCCACTGATCACTTCCTGAAATAAATTCCCAAATGACAACTCCCAGGAATATTATAGCCAAATTCAAGAGCAACTAGGTCAAGGAAGGAAATTCTACAACCAGACAGAAAGAAACAATTAAGTATTATAGAGCCACAGTCAGGATTACACAGGATTTAGCAGTTTCTATATTAAAGATTCAGGAGACTTGGAAATAAGATACTCCAGAAGGCAAAGGAGAACTATAAACTGAAGAGGGACGCCCATCAGTTAGGGAATGGCTACATAAATTGTTACATAAATGCAATGGAATGCTTTAGTACTGTAAGAAATTATGATAGTAGAGGTTTTAGAGAAACCTGCAAAGGCAGATTTGGGGAGGTGGAGAATTGATATAGTAACATTTTAAAGACAATGTTGCAATGCCTACCTTAATACTTACTTATTCATGTGGGGCAATTAGAATACTCCTTGTCCCCATTTCTTCTTTGAGGATCTCCCTCTACCTTTTTCATCTAGTAAACTCTCCTATGAGGTTCATGAAATTTGAATTTACCTTGCAATCAAGTTTCTATTAACTTTTATCTCCCAACTTCCAAGGCACTCTTCTTTCCTCAAAACACTTCCTAATGAGTCCAATGCCTAACTCATAGCCTTTCTCTCCTTCCCAATACCTAGCCTTATACTAGAGGATTTCAAAATATATGTTGGTACTTCCTTAAATATCCTAACCTGTTAGTTCTTTAACCATTCATTTCACATGACCTTCTACATCTCACCTAAGCTACAAATATAATTGATCTTGCCTCTGCCCAGAGGTGTTCTACTTCCATACTCAAAACTCTGAAATTCCCTTATCTGATCACAATCTATTGTCATCCAACCTCCCCTTCTGCATTAAGACCCCTATTCCTATGGCAAGGATGATACTCCTTACCATCCTCACCAAGACCTCCAAACCTTTCACCCCTCAGTTATTTCCCAGGCCATCACACTTATACTGGCTATACGCGCCTCCCTTTCCCTTCCAGTTGCTTTCTTAAGCCAGTTTAAGTCTATACTGTCCTCTTTCCTTGTCTCCCTTACCTCATTATTACCAACATTCTTGCCTTGTCAAGTTTCAGTTTTAGATTGCTCTTGTTATAAGTAAAGTGTCTTAATCACTGATGTATTCATTGCAACTCATGTACTACTAAACAAAGCTGGTGAAAACCAGGAAACTATGTCATATGTGTTACATAATCTCAACTAGCACCTCACTGCAGCAAAGCAATTCTTTCATGTTTTCCTGATTGATTCACTGTTGTATTCACCAAATACATTTTCTAAACATTTTCATCCCTTCTCAAACATCACAAAATCCTCTTTTCCCCTCATCCATTCAGCTAAGACCTTTGCCTCATATTTCCCTGGAAAAAAGTTATGCCAAGAGTTCCTGCTCATGCCCTCTTTGCTCTCTCACATGAACTTTATGCCTTGTCCTACCATCTCATCCTTGTCCTATCTCACATGAATAGCTGGTTCTTCTCCCTGATAAAGTAAATCTTTCTACATGCACAAGTGATCTCATTTCATCTCATCTTCTACCATATAATATTCTCCAGTACATTTCTTCTTATAGCAACCCTACTCTCTCACTAATCTTCAATTTCTTCTTATCTACTAGCTGCTTCCTTAATAACATTTACAAAACAAACCTATGACACCTCCGTCCTCCAAAACATTCTTACTTGATTCATGGGTCTCTGCTCATTATCTTACTGTATGCTATCCTCGCCATAATGTTCTTTATCCAAGTTGCCCCTTTGTTTTTTTTCTTGGAATAAAGAGAGGAGTTTGAGTTTTTGATGATTTTGAACAAGATTGCAAAGCTTCATGATGCAAGCTGTTGCAATTGCTTGATTGATCCTCATGCTCCTCATCCAATGTTTCTGTGATGGAATGAGAAAGCTGATCTCTTATATAGTTATCCTCACTATTGCCATATATTTCTCTGCACATCTGCATTATCTCTTCCCATTGTTGATTATCTACCACATACATATCTTGATATTCTGTGTATCTTGCTTTAGACAACTGTTTTGTTTTGCCCAGTATTTCAATATTATTTTTCCCACTCAGGCTACATATCCTTACACCCAAATTATAATGATTAGGCCTTTTTAAATTAGGAACTCAGATTCATAATGACTTTGGCTTCATTCCCATCTGTATGTGTCTTTCCATTTCTTCTAGAGATGGAGATTGGCTAAATTTCTTGCATGCATGGCTACAGCATGAACCATCATGTTTGTTCTCCTCATTTCTCCTGGTATGATTATTGTTTTTGGACCATTTTGTGTTGTAATAGGTCCTTATCGTACCTCTGTCTCTTTGATTATAATTGTCATTTTTGGAAAAATCCATTTGTTGCCTAAATCTACAAAATTTTTAAATATGACCTGGACTCCACAAAGAAGCACCATGGGGAAAATGATTTTGGTCTTTGGGTATTAATTGTAGGTTGCCTGTATTGATTTTGGCTCCTACTAGTTTGGAGGGCAAAAATTTTTATTTCCTCCAATTATTTTTCTTTTCTGATCTGTTTCAACCGCTTTCTCAAATCAGCTATGATTTCATCCTTGTCTGATTCAGTCTGTCTAGCTATCATTGCTTCCTTTTGCTTTGAATCATGGATGTAGGAAGCATGTTGTCTTATATCCTCCAGTGGCAGTGATTCCCACTGTGGACAATTTTGCCTAAAGTAATTTTAGATTGGGATTGATGTTCCCTTTACAAATTGCCAACGGATATGATCTATAGTGTCCTGGGCATGAGTATCACGTAGTCCCAGGATTGTCTCTGCTGCCTCTATAACTCTATCGAGGAAACTGCTAGGATGTTCCTCTTCTCTCTGTCTTAATTTCTCAAATTTTTGCCGTGAATTTGGTCTTTTAGTATTAATTCTCATGGCTTCTAGTAAATCAGTTCTACAGTGGATCAGGTACCTAAGGTTTGCATGTTGGGTAAAATCTAAATCCTGGTGGACCAATGGCCAGACTGTTAAATTTGGGTTTGCCCTTGTTTCATTTAGGAATTTTTCCTTTTCTGAGGAAGAGTAAAATTCCCCTAAAAGAAATTCCACATCATCAAAACTGGGATTAAATAGTGCGAACACTCTTTTTAATTCTTTTATGCTTTTGAACGGTTTTTCAAAAAATTTTGGGAAACGTCTCTTCAGCACCTCCATGTCACTTGGGGTGAATGCTTTATATGTCTTTACGTGTACCACCCCTTCCCCAGGCTGCACGATGGTTCTGTCTAAGATTGGCAAAAGAGAGACTATGGAATTTGCAGATGTTTGGTTGTTATTGGGCTTTGATTTGTTAGAGGCATTATTTCCTAGGTATTTGGACTCCACAATCTCTAGCTGGAGAATTGTGTGTTTGTCCAGTTCCTTGCCTTCCCTTATCTGTTTCAATACTTGGAATAGTAGTCTGATGTTATCTACTAGTTCCCCAGAATCAGTATCTTTGTTTTGTGAAGTAATTGAGTTAAACTATTGCCACAGGTGAGAGAAAACATTTTTCAAGACCATAAGGAATTGCCAGATTGTTAGGATTATTGCTATGTCTATTGGGATAAAGCAAATACATTCAGCCAGGGTCAGAGCACACCATTTATAATAATCATAGATGTTCACTAGTTGTTGCACAAAATTAGGGACCCTTATAAAACAAAAATCCACCAACCCTGCATTAGGGACCAAGAAATCATTGAGATGCTAGATAGGATAAATGTTACCCTAGCTAACTTCATTTTGGTCATATCAGATAGATTTTAGGTAGTTTGCTAATTTCGCTCTCCAATTAATGTTATCAAGATGTAAATATGGTAATCTGAGTGGGTCAACGAGGCAATTTGGATGTGAGGAAGGATAAAGGGGATATTAGGTGATTATAAAGTGATTGGAGGAGGAATGAAGGTAAGGGAAGGTATATAGGAGATAAAGGAAATGGGGTATGTAGGAGAGGGCAGCTCAAACAGGTTTATTCCCAGAGGCTTGAGACAGAGAATACAGGGAGGAAACTAGGGCCAGTAAGAAATGTTTAGGTTTTGGCTGGAGGGTTTCTCTTGTTAGTTTCTAAAGTCTCTTGAGGGAGGAGTCGAGAGGGCCCCTCCCTGCCAGTCAACCTGATGGCTGGAGGAAGTCTCAGGTAGGTACTTCCTGCCAAGATGGATGCCCCCAGTTCTCTCAAAAAATAAAAAGAAAATTATTCCTTCCCTCTTTAGCCCTTGTCTCAATTTTCGATACAATGATTCACCAGAGGCTTTGAGTAAGTAACAAAGGGATTTATTAATCTCAGGTTAGTCAGAGGGAAAGAGGTTCAGGATTTTCTAACTGCTTCTAGGGAGAGGGGTGATGGTAGGGGATGGGTCGCAGAGAGGTTTAGACTGAGAGAGCCTGCTCTCCCAGTCGGGAGATTTGACTGCCTTTTAAGTAAAGTCCTTATCAAATTGCTAAAACTAGGGGTAACTTATTTGAGGATACTCTACTTGTCTATAGAAACTAAAACCCACAATGTTCAATCATCAAGCCCTCCCTTCCACCCAGGGCCCAAAAGAAATTCAGAGGAAGGGAAGGGAATGTAGATGGAGAGATCGGGGAGAGGTCCAGAGAAATGAGATAGATTTAAATTTCCCCAAGACAAATAAGCACAGGCCAAGGCTGAAGCGATTAGGCTAAAGCCAAGCCGAAAGGCCGCAGCTAACAGGCTAAGCCAAAGCAAAGCCTCCATTCACAGCGAAAGCCAGAAGGCAAAAGCCTCATCAGTTGGAACTTCACCTCTATTTATAGCTTCAAGTTCTAACTGACTTTCTGAAGATTCTAAGACTTCTAACTGACTTTTTGTGATGGTTAGAAATTACAGAAGCAAAAAGTTTCTTTTAGCCACCTTGCATTACATGTCACTAAAATTCTTGAGAAGGTCACTTATAATTGGTGCCTCCATTTCCTTTCCTCCCTCTTTCTTCTTAACTTTCTGCAGTCTGACTTATGTCCTAATAATTCAACTGAAAATTCTTTCTCCAAAGTTATCTATGATTGGACACCTCAGACTCAAACCATTCAGCATCTTAAATTCAACATGTCCAGAATTAAACTCATTATCTTTCTCAAAAAAAAAAAAAGATGTTCCCTTCTTGACACTTTACTATCACTGTGAGGATTAACACCATCCTCCAAGTACCTGAGGCTTGAATCTAAGGGTCACCTTATCTACTTACTTTCTCTCACCCCCATTCCAGTCCATGGCCAAGTCTTATCAATTCTACCTCCACATGACATCTCAAATGTGTTCCTTCTCTCATCACCCTGGTAAAGGCCTTCATCTCCTCATACCTTGTCTACTCTAGTAGCCTATTCATTGTTCTCATGCCTCATGCCTCCCCATTCCAATCCATTTTCCATCCAGCTATCAAGCTGATATTCCCAAATTGATGATGTGATGATGTCATTCCTCTATTAAATAACCTCCAATGGGTCCTTATCACCTCCAGGATCAAATATAAAATCCTCTTTTTGGTATTGAAAGACCTGTATAAACTTTCCCTCTTTTATCCTTTTTGAGCCTTATAACCTACTCTCCTTCCCCAGTCTCCCCATTTACTTTATAACCTAATGATAATGGATTTTCTACTGTTTTTTTCCACAAGCCAATCCATGCATTTTCACTGTCTGTCCCCCATACCTATAATATCCCCCATCCTATCTCTGGGCTTCTTTTGCTTCCTTCAAATCCTAAATAAAGTCAACAATTACATGCAAACAAGCTATATGATGAAATTTACTACCCATCTCCTGACAGAGAGGTGATGTAGTCAGGGGAAAGATTATTTCCATACACACACACACACACACACACACACACACACACACATATACATAAATAGGTACATATGAGCATATAAGTATTGATAGATAGAAGCATATGTGTATGGATACCTATTTATGTGTGTACCAATCTATATATGTACATGTACACATACATATTAACATATCAAATCCTTTTTTATTTTTATTTTTTTATTTGTTTTGTTTTGCTGTGAACACTTAATTCAAGACTTATGTTTTTCTTTGTTTTCAAAGGAGAAAAGGGGAAATAGGTGGAGCAGAAGATGGATTTTTGTTAATAGGAAAAATATTTTTTTATTTTTATTTATTTTAAAAAGAAAGAATTAGAAAAGGAGATGGTTCACTGACAAGAGACTAATGAGGACCTCAAGTGGAGCAACTAACAGAGAAATAGCTTAATGTACCACTTGTTCCTTAAAGGACCAGAAACAACAAGGTTTTCAGTCCAACATCATAAGTTGCCCAAGACAAATGAGTGTTCCTACTCTTCTACCTCTCTACTAAGTATCTATGTGTATGACCACACCACCCTGCAGGGACTACATATATTAGAACCTCACAGGTTTTAAAAAATAATTTATTGCTAGCTCTTGTTTTTATATTGACTAAATTTCCTCTTGCATTTTTCCTCTTCACCCTCTCAACCCCAGAAAGCAATCTTTTATAATAAAGAATTATCTTAAAAGAAGAAGAAGAAGTGGGGGGAAAAATACACTCCCAAGATCTGGCAATATATAAACTTTCCATATATGAAAACCACCCTCTACAGATTAGTGGAAGGGTGTATATTCTTGCATCACCTTTTTTGGATATAGCCTATGTTTCATAATTTTGAAATACTCAGTTTTCTTTTTTAAATTTAAATATTTACCTTCAGTCTTAGAATCAATTCAATGTACTAGTTTCAAGGCAGAACAGCAATAAGGGTTAGGCTAGGGGGGTTAAGTGACTTGCCCAGGGTCAAACAGGTCAAACAGTTAGGAAGAATATGAAGCTAGATTTGAATCCAGGACCTCCCTTCTCTAGGTCTGGCTTTCTATACCCTGAGCCATCTAGCTGCTCCAATATTCATTTACTATGGTTCTATGATTATTATTCCAAAACACAAACATTTTGTATTTTCTTGGCTCTGCTTGTTTCCCTTTGTATCACTTCATATAAGTCTTCCCAGGGTCTGTGTTTTCATCATAGTCATCATTTCTTAAATCACAACAATATTCTATTACATTCATGTACCACAATTTGTTTAGTCACTCTCTATTTAATGAGTATTTCTTTGTTTTCTAGTTTACTGTTTCTACAAAGAATGATGCCATAAATATTTTGGTGAATATGGAGCATTTTTTTAACTAGTGAATTCTTGAGGTATGTGTCTAGCAGTAAAATCTCTAAGTCAAAGAGCATGGATATTTTAATCACTTGATTTGCATAATTCTAAATTATTTTTCAAAATGTTCATATTAATTTACAGTTGTACCAAAAATATATTAGTATGTCTATCATTCTACAACACCTTCAGAATTGACTATTTCCATCTTTTTTCTCTTGGACAATTTTCTGGATGTGATATGGACCCACAGTGTTGTTTTGATTTATAGACTTAATTTCCTCCTCTTGTCACTGCTATCACTAGCATATATAGAAATAGAGACTGGATATTCTCGTTTTATTCCTAAACATTTGTTTTGGGGTTTAGAAAAAGAGATTTTATCATATATAAGTATTTTATCTTGTGAGAGATTTTTTCTGTATTTACCAATATAATTATGTGTTGTGAGGTGATTTTTTTGTTTAAATATAACTAAGTATATTAATTGTTCTCCTTCTTTATTTCAGATTGTTTTCATATCCTTCCTTTTACCACTCATCCATTTTCCTGTTGTCCATCTTTCTTGCTAAGAGACTACAAAAATTTATTCTCCCATTATTGTTTACCATAAACTTAATTAAGGTATATCCCCAATTTCCCTATATCTTCCACATCCTCCTTCCTCTTTTATTAACCCTCCCATATTGCTACTTAATCTTATACAATATATTGAATGACCCTTGAGGAAAAGTATGGTGCAGGATTTAGTCCATTGTATTTTAGGCATGAACTTAACCCTGTACCATTCTCTTGCCCTAGTCCGAGGGAAGATAAGTGGTAGAGTAGATGGAATGTCAGGCTGAGAATTAAGAAGACTTTTCTCTTCCTGAGATCAAATCCAGCCTCAAACAGTGACTAGCTGTGTGACCCTGGGCAAGTCACTTAACCCTCTTTACCTTACTTTCTTCATCTATAAAATGAATTAGAAAAGGAAATGGCAAACTATTCCAGTATCTTTTCCAAGAAAAGTCCAAATGGGGTGGTGGAAAGTTAGAAACAACTGCAATGTTGCTGGTGGAGTTGTGAATTAATCCAACCATTGTGGAGGGCAATTTGGAATTATGCCCATAGGACTTTAAAAGAATGCCTGCCCTTTGATACAGCCATACCACTGCTGGGTTTGTAACCCAAATATAAAATAAGGAAAGATACTTGTACTAAAATATTCATAGCCACACTCTTTGTGATGGCAAAATATCGGAAAATGAAGGAGTGTCCATTGATTGGGGAATGGCTGAACAAATTGTAGTATCTGATGGTGATGGTGATGCTAAAAGGAATAATGAACTGCAGGAAATCCAGTTTTGGCCAGCCAGCCTAGGATTTGTACTATAGGACCTAGTGGAGAAGAGATAAGATGGCTGACATGTTAAACAGAGCAATAGTTACCTTGGGGTGCTCTGCTGTTTTAATTTATGGGATTTGGCAAACCTGTGCTACATTTTGGTTTGTCACTGTTCCCCAATTTTTTAGATCAATAATAGAATTTTATGACACTTATCTATGGCTAACAATTACAGTTGGAGAGGCATTGGCTTATGTACCAACAGGCATAGCCATGACTGCCACTGGATATGGAGCCCTAATGATTTTGAGAAAGATACTGGCTTTTACTTTTGGAAACACTTAAGTTACTGACCTGGCTATGGAAAAAATGTTAGAATATATGAAAACACTAATAGAAATTAACAAACAAATAAGGGAAGGGAAAGAACTTGATGCTAGGACAATTATGCAGCTGGAAATCATAGAAAGCACAGACACAACAAAGAAAGGGGGTGAAAAACAACAAGAGATTAAAAAGGACAACCCAGAAAAGCAAGAAGTTGCAGGGGCAGAGTCAGCTCCTGTAACAATACTTCCTATTACAGACAGAACAATAGTACAACCGGATGCTGGGATTATACATATTAAAGGCTATAAACCATTTACTGGAGGGGATCTAGAGATTTTAAAAAGGAGGTTCCCCCAGTTCTTCGAAAATCCACATAAGGCGATAAAAGAATTCAAACGGGCAGTCAGGCTATATAATCCAAATTTTGAAGATGTGGAACTCTTATTAACAGAACTATTTACCCCAATTGAAAAAGCTAAATTTCTTGCAGAGACAAGGAACAACCCCAACCTAGCATCATGGCCTGAGCAACATCAAGATCTAGAGCTGTCCTCTCATGCAAACATGACGTATCTTAGGAGATGCAGGGAGGACTTGGCAGAGGCGATGAGACTCCATGCTAAATGATCAAATGCATGGGGCTCATTTGAAAAGTTAAATCAGGGGGAGGAGGAACATCCAAGCTTATACCTAGACAGACTGCTGGAAGCTGGAGAGACTATTCTAGGGTTCAGGGACATGACTGCTGAAGACAACATTCAGCATATCAGGAGGCAATTTGTAAAAGGGAGTCAAAACTACATTCAAACCTATTTTAGACTGCATTGCCCACAATGGGAGACCATGCCCATTGAGGAATTGAGAAAGACAGCAGCTTATGTCCATGACTCAAAGGATAGTGACTCTAAAACATCTAGAAACTCTGAAAAAGATCAAGAGATTGCTGAGCTTAAAAAGCAATTGAGGGAAGCTCAGAAGGCCAGAGAGGTAGAAGAAATAAAAAATATGGCTCTGATGTCCACCAATCAGAGGAGCCAAAGCAGGCCTAGACAATCTAGTGGCAGTGCTAACAACAAAATTAAGAGATGTTTCCTTTGTTCAAAAATTGGCCACGTGGTAAGGGATTGTAGATATAAGTCTCAGATTAACTTTGGAAACAGGAATAATAACAATAACAACAGGAGAAATACATACTATAATTCCAGATAAAAATAGTAACAACAATAATAACAACAGGGACAACAATAGTAGATACAGTGATAAGGTGAAGGCCAGATGTTGTGACCATGACTGTGCCAACTTTAGTAGGTCCCCAAGCTTGTCAAAAATGGAAGAATACCTGTCCCAAGGTGCTAGACCTCGTACATTATGAACCGAGGAAGCAGTCTTAGAGAAAGCAGTTGTTGCAAGAAAAAAGAAAGGCAGTGATAATGATGTAGCAAAGGAATCTGAGAACAAAATGGGTGCAGAAGATATTATGAATTATGGGTCGGAGGAGGTAACACAAAGTTACAAAGATATGACTGAGGAGGAGTTGCAAATGGAGGAGGATATAATAGAAATTAAGGAGAGAATTCATGGGAAAGGAAACAGTGATATGGGGTACACTGACAGAAAACCAGGCACATCTGCACAAGTTCTTGATAAAAGCTTGAAGAAAGTAGCATTCCTTGATTCTCACTATGGGGGGACAGAACCATTCTGTAGTAAGACTGTGGATCATTTACATGTACAGCAAAGCCAAACAGCAAGGGCAATGAATATAGACAGTTGTTCTAATGAGGATCTCTTGGAAATGGACAGTGTCAATAAAGGAGATGAGCTCCTGCAGACCATTGAGAAGGAAAGTGCTGAATTCTCAGACACAGGTACTACCTCTTCTCTATCACCAACTAGGGAAGCTGGAAGGGAAAGTGAAGACTCTAGTAGCTACAAGTGTAAAGGAATTTTAAAGCTAGATCCTGGAGCTAGAGAATTTGTACCAAGCCTACTTCAGGGTCAAGTGTATGAAAATGTAGCACACTTTCAAGCCTGTGATACTCCAAAGAGAGCTGCCTTTGGAGTAGATTCTGAGTTATTGCATTTAAAGGAATTTAGTTTCATAAATGTCAGTAGCCAAGAGAGGAACAAAATGACATCAATAGGGACAAAGGAAGAATCTACAACACTGACTTTGTTTCCTATGCAAAATACATCTAGAGCTGAGTTTCCTGTTACTGACATGGAGTCTAGGGGGCAAATACAAGAAGAAAACATAGACTTACAGGATTAGGATGTAGTCATGAACCAAAAACACATTCCCAATTCTGTAGAATTTCCTTTAATGCAGAGGAATACCTCTCCTGAATCTAACTTTGCTAAAGTCAAGCAAAGCATGTTCGGTGAAGAGAAGGACACTCTACCTTACTCATGGTCTGGGAAAACTGAGATACATTTTGACACTGATAGGCCCATGAACAGTCCAGGGATGCCAATTCAGGCATTGGCAGTCCAACAAGCCATTGTTGAAGGAGACTTACCATCATTACACTCACAGAATCCTGAGCCAGCACAGACAGAAGTCCTAGAACAAGATCAATGGGATTTGGGGGACATAGAGATAGAAACACCTTTGGTACCTGTTGATCAGACAGCTAAAGACAGGGAACCTTTGGTTATGGTGACTATAGGAGATCAAATCTATCCTGCTCTTATTAATACTGGAGCAACCCGATCTATGTTGACATCAGCACCAGAAAATTGTGCACTAATGGGGTCTGTGAGAGTAAAAGGAGCCACTGGGCAAATGGAGTTGGTGCCCAAGCTAAGATCTAAGATGGTGAAAATAGGCCCAATGACTTTAGATCATTCTTTTTTGTTGATACCCGGTTTTCCATCCAATCTCCGGGGGAGGGATGTTCTTTGTAAATTAGGTGCCACTATCCAGTGTGATAGGTCAGGACAGATATTCCTACACTTACCCAAACAGTCACTCAAGCACCATCCCTTGCTATTCCTAGGACAAGTGGAGGGTGATGAGGAGGAACAACACATAGGGAGTATCTTTGAAATACTGGAAGATATCCCAGAGGAAGTTTGGGCTAAGCATTCAACCAATGTGGGAATTTTGAAATCTGCCACCCCAGTTAAGATCAAGGTGAAAGAGGGTACTCCACCTAGAATCCCTCAGTATAAGTTGAGTAAAGAGGCCACAGAGGGTATCAGACCCATTAGCCAAAGTCTCCTAGAAGAAGGCATTTTGGGCTACACTATATCCGAGTACAACACACCTATTTTACCCATTAAGAAGCCTAAGAAAGATCCAAATGGCAAGACACAATGGCGTTTTGTGCAGGATCTAAGAGCAGTGAATAATTTTGTTAAGAAGGGACATGCAGTGGTACCTAGCCTGGAAAATATCATCGCCGAGATTCCAAGTAATGTGGCCTGGTTCACGGTCGTGGACCTGTGCTGTGCATATTTTACTGTACCTCTGCATGAGTCCAGTCAGAAGATTTTTGCATTTTCCTGGGAGGTAAAACAACTCTGCTGGACGCGAATTCCACAGGGATTCACAGAAAGCACGAATATCTTTTGCCAAATCCTGCAAAGAGATCTTGAAACCATCATATTCACTGAGAGCAAGCTAGTACATTATGTGGATGACCTTTTGCTAATGTCACCAAGTGCTCGAATCTGTCAAAGGGACAGTAAATATCTGTTGCAAGAGCTATGCGAAAGGGGACACAAAATTTCCAAAAGTAAGATTCAGAAGGTGTTACCATGCGTAGAATACCTCGGCTTCATGTTGGAAAAGGGTACGAGACGGATTTCCCAAAAGAGAGTTGTACATATACAGAAGCTGTGCATGCCTAAGACCAAGAAGCAGCTCCATGCAATATTAGGTATTACGGGTTACTGTAGGCAGTGGATACCTGGTTATAGTCTGATCTCAAAACCTCTAACAGACTTGAGTAGGAACACTGTCTCAGAACCTTTAAAACTGACACGGGAGCACAAGCATGCTATAGAAAAACTGAAAACAGTGGTGTTGACCAGTTCTGCACTTGGAATCCCTGACCATGCAAAACCATTTCACCTGTTTGTGCATGAGGACAAGGGAACAGCCAGTGCAGTGTTGATGCAAACTCTTGGGGATCAGTTCAGACCAACAGCCTATTATAGCTCCCAGTTAGATGTTGTGGCTAGGGGGATGCCACCTTGTATGAGAGCAATTGCAGCTGCAGCCCTAATGGTTAAAAAATCTTCAGATCTGGTTTTGGGATGTAGAATTATACTGTACTCTCCTCATCAAATAGATACCATCTTGAAAAACAGCAACCTGCATGCGTTTACTTCCCAGCACTTATCCCATTATCAAATTGTGTTGCTGGGCAATGAGAACCTAACTTTCCATCGTTGTAAGGAGATCAACCCAGCTACACTAATGCCAGACTTACCATTAGAAGGAGAACCCATCCATAGCTGTGCAGAAACCTTGGACATGGTTCAAAAGACGAGAGATGACCTGACCGATATTCCTTTGGTCTCTCCCGATCTCACTTTGTTTACCGATGGTTCTGCATTTGTGGTAGATGGAGAACGGTATACAGGCGCGGCTGTAGTAACTCAAAATGAGACTTTATGGTATGCAGCTCTACCTAAGTCCATGAGTGTTCAAGGGGCTGAAATCCTGAGTCTCACCAGAGCTTTAAAAATTGGCCAGGGTCAAAGGTTGAACATTTGGACCAATAGTAAATATGCATTTAATGTAGTGCATTCCAGTTTTAGAAGACCTCCAGGAATTGATGCAGAGTGAAAGGAGCAGAATCAGGAGAACATTGTACACAGAGACTGATACATTATGGCACAATCAAATGTAATGGACTTTTCTACTAGCAGCAATGCAATGAACCAGGACAATTCAAAAGAACTTGTGAGAAATAACGCTATCCACATCCAGAGAAAAAACTGTGGAAGTAGGAATGTAGGTACAGGCCTCTACAAAAACAAAGACAAATATTAATACATTTACCAAAAGCATTTTCTATCACAGATCTCACTAGATAAAAGACAATTCAAGAAATCAGTTATAGTCTTCTAAGAAACACAAAAGTTTCAGAAGAAAGAGGTAAAAACTACAAAAGAGGGAAAGGAAGAGTTTGGAGTGCAGAGGATGGTGGGGGAACAGGACAGTGTAGTATCAAACTATATTCTTGCTCCCTGTTTTTATTCCTATATGCTCACTTTGACACTTAGAAAAGGAAATTTTATAATAAATGAGTGATCTGTTTTGTCATAGCTTTTTGATGATCTTGCTTTTGTCAAGATCTGTTGAAGTGGGGTGCTTCATAAAATGAGTCCAGACACCCAGAAATTCAATAATTGGAACCATTATTTATTGATTTAAAAAAAGATTATTCTGAACAACAAAATGGCTTTATTCCATTTCCAACACTTTCCATCCTCTCCCCCTTAATTTTGCTGCCAAATTTCACAAGGTTTTACAAGTGCACTGGAGACTTCTCTCTAGACTTTAATATATGATCGTGTAGAAAGAATACAGGACAAGACAGGTATCAGAATCTATTTTTTGAGACCCATTTGTACTACTTACTCAACCTTGAACAAGGTCTTCAACTCTAATCTGTGGGAAGTTTTTATATTCTCTAAACATTGCCCCATATCTCTTACGTCAGCTCTGTAAGATCAACAAGTCTTGTATCAATATCCCCATTTGATGCAATGTATGAATGGAAGTACACAATGGCTGAATGACTTGGCTAGTGTTACACAGAGGAAAACAGAACTGTAGGAAAAGTTCCCCTAGGCTCAGCACCATAGCCCATCAAAAAATATCCTAAATATAAAGTTGTCTTCTTTCTTGGGAAACCTGAATTGTGTCAGCCTGTCTACCTGAAACACTGCTTGAACCTAACTCAATTCCAAGATGGGAAGTGGGGGAATTTGAAATGATTTTATATTAATCATAAAAATGGCATCTTTGTGAAGAGAAGATAGCCTCTCCTGTTGGTCTTTGCCACCTCACACAACTCTATAGTTAAATATGGGATAAACACAGATTGTGATGATTGGGCATTACCACTAAAAAGATGACAGGGAATTGTGAGCTCTGTCCAGCCCTGGGAGAGGAAGTCTAGAAGTAAGATGGTCTGGCAGGACTTGAATGACCATTGGATAGCTGTGTTCTTCTAAGTCAATATCTCAAGGAAAAGAAAAACAGGCATAATCACTTTTAACCAATCCATAGATTTTATTTGTTATATTATTATATATTATATTATTATTGTTATATTATTGTTCCCACCAGGGGAACAATCAATCAGATAATCAGCTTTAATTAGCCTATAGACCATGTGGCTAGTATAATGAGTCTGTGAGATTTATAGCGAGGAAGGTAGGTGGTGAAATATTTGAGGTCTGGAATCAAGAAGAGGAGTCCTCCTAAGTTCAAATCTGGCCTCAGATACTTATTATGTGATTTTGGCACTTGTCACTTAACTCTGCCTTAGTTTTCTCATCTGTAAAATGAGCTGGAGAAGGAAATGGTAGTCCATTCCAGTATCTTTGTCAAGAAAACCGCAAATAGGGTCATGAAGAGTCTGAGACAACCAAAACAACTGAACAAAGTATTCTAAAACCTTTTATGAATATGCCAGTCCAGGTTCATCAGAACCTAGGAACCTTCGAAATTACAAATCATGAGTAGACTTGTTAAGAATAATCACAGGGACCGGGTGAATAGTTTTGATTTCAGGGATTGCATTCATTAATCAGCTATTCTATAGGTTCCTATCATCCTGCATCCCCTATTCCTTCAAGAAACTATCCTATTCTAACTACCCCTAATCTGTAGTGTAGATAAATTCCTAATGGCTTTGATCAGTCTTTGACTTAAGAAAAAAGAACTGCCCAGACTAGCTTCCAGTTGGACAGAAACTATATTCTCCTCATATTTAGGCCAAGTTAAAATAACTTGCTGTATCTACCCTGAAGGAAAGATGTATGAGGGCATAAACGCTGTCTTCATGTATTTGAAGTTAGGGAAGAGAAATTGCATAAGTTGTGCTCGGTTCCAAAGGGCAGAATTAGGAACAATGGGTCCATGTTACATAGAGGCAGATTTTCACTGGATTTGATGCAAATTTTCCTAACAATTATAACTGTCCAATAGTTTAAATTGACTGCATGGAGAGACAAAGGATATACACTCACTAAAGATCTTCATATAAAGGCCAGGTCAGCACTGATTGAGGATTTTGTTAAGGCAATTTCTATTCAGACATGAGGTGGATGATATACTTTGTGATCTCCTTCAACTCTGAGATTCTATTATTTTGTGTTAATAAAAAATAAAAACCTTTTCATAATTTCTGTGTGCTAACTTTAGGATGGGAATACTGACTGTTTCTGATTGACTAACTAGCTAGAACTGAGACACATTCAGAAGGCACTGATCAGCCAGGATCTGTCTCATGCTTTGACTCTTTCCTGACTACTGGTTCCAGATGCTTTAATGGGAGAGATGCTTATTTATGTGCTTTTGCTCTCTCCCTCTTTTCATTTGTCCTGGATTGCTTCTATGTGAAGGAAGTTGTAAAAGACTATGGTCTTGTGAACTTCCTAAGGTCAGGACAATGAGCTACTGGAAAGAAGTCCAAGAGACATGTTGATATTAGTTATCAACCAATCTCAAAGATGCTCTTCTCAAGACACTTTCTTCAAAGAGTGCAGTGCCTGGCTTACACTCTTTCCTCTTCAACTCCTGCCTTTGGACTATAGGACTTCAATATACATATTGATACCCTTTGAAACAACTTAATCTCACTGTCCCTGAACTTATAGTCTCCTTTACCCCACCACAGCCACATACTAAGATGACCTTACCCTTAATCTTTCCATTACCTACAAATACTCCACTTCCATGTGAAGTGAATTCTTAAATCTCTTTATCTCCTCATAATCTGTTGTTATTTCATTTTTGCCTTAAAAATTCTAACACTGTTCTTCAACTTCACCAAGATCTCCAGTCCCTCTACCCTCCAGTTCTTTCATAGATCATCACTTTTACACTGACTACATTCTTTTCCTTCCTCATTCTGGCCTCCTGAGTCCTTTGCCCCTTCATGATGTTTCCTATCTTATCCTACCAAGTTTCAGCTCTCTATCTTTTGGCTTCATTCCAATATATGTGCTCCTGAAAAAAAAACCTAGAGAAAATCATGAAGTTATTTTACTGAGTCCATTACGAATATATATTACATATCCTCAACTTGGCCCTCCCACTTCAGCAAACAGTCCTTTTAAACCTCCCTAATTAACTCACAAATCCACTCACCATAAAGGTTCTTGCTTTTTTGAAACTTTCTCATCTCACTTCAGACCTACCATCACCCCACCTTACCCCACACTCTCCATTGAGAACCTTGGTTCCTATTTTACAGAAAAAAAGTTGAGGCCATTCACAAAACACTCATCTCTTCTCATTTCACATTACACATTGCCTTCTGAATCTCTCTATTCTTTTATTCCTGTATCACATGAATAGGTGACCTTTCTTCTTTCTACGGAAAATCCCACTATATGCATAAATTATCCCATTTCATTCCATCTCCTTTACCAGACTACCCCTCTCTATCATACCCAATCTCTCACATCATTCTCTCCCTGTCTATTTTTGGTTGCTTCTTTATCACCTACAAATATAGCCATACTTCCCTCATCCACCAAACACTGTCACTTGATTCATCCATCCCAAAAACTATCATCTCACGAGATGATAGTTTTGGGGATGGATCCTCCATTGCTAAAGGCTTAAAGTGATCAACTATGTAGCAGTAAAATATAAAATCAGTTGCTATAATCACTTCTCTGCTTAACATTATGCAAAGAAGATGAATTAACCTTTCACTTTTTAGGCAGTTATTTGAGTTTTATGCATATGGAGCTTTTGACTACACCCTATAGAAGACATATTCCTTTCAACTTTTGGGAATCCAAGGCTCATAGCCCCCAAGTCAAATTTATCTCATCTATTTGTCACCTAGGTCTAGTTCATTACCTCTGAAATAAATATCAATAAATAAATAAATGAGAGAGACCAAGACTAGAGTGTTTTTTACATTTATATTGCATTGGAAGAAAATATTAGAAATTGGGGGAAGAGGTTAAGAACAATGGGGGAGAGAGGGAGTGCAGAATCTTGTGTAGCAGCCAGGCACAAGAAACAGCTTGTCATTTGAGGATATGACTGGGATTTCCTGGACAGCATTGATTCTGAAGTTGAAGGAAAGCATCACCTAAAAAACATCAGAGTAAAAGTGAGGTATGAGGATTACACAAAGGAGTAGAAGTAAGCCCCAAAATACAAAAGGCTCAGAAAAAGACACCATTATAAGTTTAAAAACAAGAACAGGCATTTGGAGTCAGAGGGAATAGTTGTCCATTTGGGCTTTACTGTTTCCAAAGAGGTCACTTGTATGTCCTCTCTAGGCTTCATTTACATCAACTAAAAAATGATTGGATTGGACTAGATGAAAAGTTCCAGATCTAGGACTCTATGACTTCAGGGAGTAAAAGGCTACTGAGAACCTATCATGTACAAAGCCAGGGGCAGAGTAACTTCAGTGTTTCTGAAACCTTGCATGCAAATGAGCTTTTTATCCAATTGAATCATGTATTTGGGAGAGTGTAAGAGATCCCCTGAAGAAACTTGGAGAAGAATGGACCTTCACTACCTTCGAATACATCAAATCATGATTATGTTTATAAGATCCTAGATTTAAAGCTAGAAAAGATAATTGGAATGATCTAGTCCAACCTCACTGATTTTATATTAAAAGAAACTGAGGCCAGAAAGACTAAGGGACTTTCCCAAGAACAAACAGGTATTTAAAACTTGGACCACTCATTTTACATTCATCATTCTTTCCATAGTTTCTCACTTTTTACCTAAGAGAGATGCATTTTAGTTAATTGTTCTCTCTCTTTCTACTAAGAAGAAAACAAGAGGCAGGAGTCCCAAAAAGAAACATCTGAGAATAGATATATCAAATCATTTTCTAATATTCAGGAAGACAAAACACCAAAACAGAAATCCAAAGGAGCCTGAGATCTATTTGAGATAGGAAAACAAGGTAATCCCTCTGACATGATTTGAGAGTTCACCTTTTTATAGCTGTATCAAGGATACAGTAGAGGATCAAGCAGACCCTTAAATCCCAAATGAACCATAATATTTTAGATTATTCTAGAAAATTGTCTAAAGTCTCTAATGAGCACATACCTTAAGCTTGTTCTGGGGTGCACGCCTCTGCAGAAACAAAGACACATGTGAGTGGATTTGCTAAAAGCACTTCCTATCATAGAGTTTATTCATTGAATAGCATTTTAAACAATTATACAAGATTTCTTAATAATTTAATGTAAAATAATTTCTAAAGGAAAGAAACAAAATCAAAAGAGGGAACAGAAAGGGTTGGAGTGCAGGGAATAGAGCAAGCAGTCAGGGCAAAGTGGAGCAAACTTCATTTTTATATTACCAGTTTGTCTGGGGATGATGATTTTTGTTTCATCAAATCCTCTCTGTTTGGCCATCTCCTTATACTCCTTCAGGGCTTGTAGGTTCTCTTCTGGATGTGGACCTACAGAGAGAAGACAGGATAAATAATTGTTCATTCTGCCTCAATTCTTCTCTGGTCCCTATTCCTTGAATAGTCACCTCATAGTAAAAGTCCATAGGTTTTGCTTTTGTTAAATTGCCAGCACAAGGGGAGATCAGAGAACTGAGTGGTTGAACAGCACTCATCTACTGCCAACAAATGTCCTTTGCCCTCACACTAAACACTATCCAAACCTTCTACTCTGGAGAAAAAAAAAATCTAAATATCCCAACCATACACTAAAACAAAATAGCCCTAATGCTCCCAAATCTCCAGAAGTGTGATGGAAGAAAGAAGTAAAACATGAAGATACACTTCCTCCCTCCTGCAGCTTCATTTAAAGCAGGATCTTGCTTTTTACAGATGTATTAAAGTATAGTTAGGAAGCATCTACAGCCTGGGAATGTGATTGATAAGCAATGTTTGTATTGCTGCCAAACTTCCAGACAATAAGGATTTGGAGGGAATGCATGGAATCCACTGGCCACTTTTGGGGGCTTTGGTTTGTATCAAATGGAAAATAAATCCCCTTGTGGGTAGTTAGGTGGTTCAATCGACTGAGAATTGGGCCCATAGTGAGCCTACATTCAAATCTGGCCTCTGACACTTTCTAGTTATGTGACCCTGAGTAAGTCACTTAACTTCCATTGCATAGACCTTACTGTTCTCCTGCCTTGGAACCAATGCACGGTATTGATTTTTAGATGACAGATAAGAGTTTGTTTGTTTGTTTTTTTAATAGACTTCCCCCCTCTAGCTACTTATAGAGGTGCCAAATCTGGGAATGTCAGAAGATTAGAAAATGAACAGTTTCTCATAGTGGCTCCACATCTTAACATTCTTCTCTTGGTGGGATTCACAGAATCACATGTTACTTACCCACAAGTTTGGCAAATCTTATTTGATTGCCATGGAACTCGCCTTCACAGAAGATAACCCAATGGTCATCCACAGATGTCTTTTCTACGCGGACACGACGTTTGCCCTCCTCTGTGGAAAGGTGGTGGGGAGATATACCGTTAACATCCGTAATCCTCTTAGAAAATATTTTTGAAAGAGACTGAGGCATGCTTTAGGATCTCACAGTAACAGGAAGGGTACCATACTTGGTAAGCAGCATCCAATAATCATAAAAAAGAGTTGGGTGACTTCATGTCCAGGACAACTTTCCCTTGGATCTCATATGACCCCTTTCCAATGCACTTATCATCTCATAGTGTATATTAATGAAGCCCAGGACTAAAGGATTAAGAGTTTCAAGAGACCTAAGAAGAATCAGTTTAACTCCTAAATTTATAGATAAGGAAACTGCGTCAAGAAATGTATTAGTTTGCCCTGCTTTGGAAGGATAATATGCTTTAGTTAACAGAGAATGGTGGTCCTGAGTTCAAGTCCCATCTCTAACATATACTGGTTACGTTACAGTGAGCAAGTCATTTAACTTCTCAGTGCCCTCAGACCACTCTCAAAGACTATGAGAACAGGTACAGCTGACTTGATAGAGGAAGTTTCCTTACTGGGAGTGCCTGATACCTATTAAATCATAGGTCAGGTCCAAAGTTACAAAGGAAGCATAAAGGTGTCTCTGTTTCTGATCCTGGAAAGAACCATGTTGAAATTGAATTTTATCTCTATGTCAGTGAAAATCATAATGCTCTAAATACAAGAATTAACTAATAAACATATGTTGAAATAGGACATCATCAGTGTGCTATCATTATCCTTAGCTCTAAAAAATTATTCAGACTCAGTTCTCCCCAATACAGAAAGGGAAAAATTCATCACCACCTCAAAAAATAGGGAGGCAGATTATTTATCCTTTGCATATATCCTTTCTTTACATGCCTCTAATCCCAAAAAGCACAGTTAAATAACTGCCATAGTACTCCCTCTACGAGTGTCTTCCCCTTACCCCCAAGAAACCCTCTGGATAGTCATCATATTAAAATGTTAATGAATGCTACTGTGTCACACATTTTTCTAGATGACATGAATACTGAGAATAGCATTCATGTTATTGTATATTGTGTATTTTTATATGTTTTTATCCAATGAAGTATCCAATAGTGGGAGAGAGGTCAAGTACATGTTCGTGTGATTTCCCAAAGCAAATCGTAAGAATAGCTACCTAATGTACCTGTGCCACCCTGGGGTGTGCCAGTCCCTCCCACCCAGATATTTAGTTAGTCATGCCTGCAGAAAGACAAACCCACTCATCAACTCAGTCTATGCCTTGGAAAAAGCCTGCAAATTCACTAAATATTGTCAAGAAAAACCAGCCTTTGGTCTTCGAGATTGCAAAAAAGTCCTTTCTTGGGCCTGACTGGAGTCCAAGCCTCAGGCCAGGATTCCTCTAAGGTGGCATATTAGATTCACTTACCCACAGTATAGAGGCCAGGTTGACTCATTTTCTCTAGTAGCATTGTAATCTCTTTGCACTTGCCATGCTTGCTGGAAAACAAAATGAATATGAATGCTTTTGCCAGAGACAAGAAGAAAAGAAGTTTCTTTCTTATCAAAATTATAAAAAATGATTTGATTCTTCCACTCCTGACCCAGTTGTCTACGTGGCAAGCACAGACAAATATCCAGAATCAGACCGTCATTACAGCCTGTGATCTGGTTATTCTCCCTTACAGAGAAGAATGGCATGGTTTCCCATCCACTTTTTGAATAGTAATCATTCTCTAGGTCAATCTATACAGCTGAGGATCATGGAACACTTTGATCTCTTAAGAAATCTAAACCAAAGTGGTGACCCAAAGGAAAGGGAGAGAGAGGCATGGTACGAGTAGGCTGGCAGATGTAACCTAGGATAGCTTATGCCATGAATATATGGAATAAAGGGATACACAGGGAAATGAGGAAAGTTTAGAGGAGACCTGAGGCCATATAGAGACTAGCAGTTAGACAATGAATCAGAAAAATTAGTCAATGAATGCATTTCTAAACATTTCATCCATTGTTGGTAAAAATAAGCCTAAGTTTCATATACAGATGTCTGTATTTATATGTATATATATATACATATATATATATATGTGTGTGTGTGTGTGTGTGTGTGTGTGTGTGTGTGTGTGTGTGTATTTATAGGTAGAGATGTGTGTATGTACTCTATGTGTGGGTGTATTTATATTCTAACTCTAACCTGAACCTAATCCCACTGCACCTCTAACCCTAACTTACAAAGAATATACACTGCGTGTCCTCAGACTAGATGTGCTGAGGGTGGATCCTAGAACAGGAGAAGTAAAAGAAGAAGCAGCTGATAGGATCATTCTGGGTAATCTACTTACTTCACAGTAAATCGGGCTTCTATGTCACCATTATCCAGGGGGGTGATTATCAAGGGTGACATTTCCTTGGGCTTCTTCTCCCCATGAAAATCTTTGTCTGTCATCATGCCTTTTACAAAGTATATACCCTAGAGAGAATTGAGATCATGTAATTGAGCTTGAAGGAAGAAAAATGAGGTAATAGGATTCATCCCTTCAACATACAATTCCTAGTCATTTGGCTTTTCACCCCCTTCTCTAAGGCAAAAAATCATACAAGAGCCAGTTACAGGGGGATTCTTATGGAACCGGAGACAGCATACACAAAGAACAGGTTTTATTAGATTGAAGTGAATGAGACTTTGGAAACCAAACCTATCAAGCTATCCCAGCTTTGACATGACCAAAATTAAAGCAGGCATTTGGCACTAGACCTCCAAACTGAATCCCTGAAGGCAGTGACTGAATCTTTGGAGACCCAGCTCTACTTGTTCTGAATGGCCATTAACAAAGATAAAATTAACTGAATCATATCCTCTATCTCCAGTTCATCCTGGATAAAGTAATTAAAGGCAAGATAAGAGTGAAATTCTTGACCTGGCATATTCTTCCTGCATTGACTTCCCATCATATTCTCAAACCAACATTTTCTAATGAAGTCTATAGCACTAAAATTGCAGTCCACTGCAGGATGAGAAGGTTACAGGGCTACAGACTAAGCTGAAAAGAACCTAACTGGGACCTAATTTTGAAATAACAACCTTTTGCTAGCATACATCCCTCCCTCCAATCTACAGACCCTCCCAATGAAATCTCACCTGAAATCCGAAGTCCTCAGATGTTGAATCCTCAGCTTGGAGGATGGAGAACAAGCTTAGTGCTACAGTTAGGAAAAGGACCTTCATCTTCTCAGATAGATCTTTCCCTTCAGTCACTCACTCAGTGAACCTGACTAAAATGGGTCTGCTTCTCTCCCAAGATGTGCTTCTCTATATATATATCCTAAGATCCATGTGGCAATGAAAACTGATCTCTCTTTTGAACAATATCCCAGTAAGTCTTACAATAAAGCAACAGGGGGTAAGGGAGAGATGAAATAGCATATTATTATTTTTGGAAGCCCTATGCCTTTATTCATTTTGAATGACTATTCATTAAAATCCATCGAAATTATCAATTAGACCTAATTTTTTTCAGTTTCTGCATCCTCCGTGAATTCTGATAATTGATGCATTTATTGTTGGGAAGGAGATGATTATCAGAATAGGAAGTAGTTCAAAGGTTCTTTACTTTGAGCAACAAAGAGAAAATCAGTGGCTTCTATCCAACTCCACCTACTCCCTATCCCCACCCCTTCATTTTTGCTGGCACATTTTGTAAAGTTTTTCAGGTGCATTGAAGACCTTCCTCTGTCTGGTATCTATGATGTAGTGAAAGGAACATTAGACAAAACAGATTGAGAAAATCTGGGTTTGAATGCCAGTTCTCTTACTCACTCCACCTTGAACAAGGTTCTCCTCCTTTCAATTAGAAAGGAATCTTAACTTCTAACACTCTCACAAAAATCTTGTCAAGTCAACAAATTATATATCATGATGCCCCTTTGATAGATAAGGAAATGGAGAGAAAGAGAACCTAAATGACTTGTCTGGCATCACAAAGAGTAAAAGAATCAGAGACAAATTCTGGGTCTTCTAGGTTTGACCCCACCACTCTGACAATTATGCACCTAAAAGTGAAATCATCTTTTTTCTGAGTTGGGAAGACCCTTCTGCCTGAGGCCTTGAGTTAACCCAAGGTGTTTAGATTGACGATGTTGATAATAATGACAGTATCATTGGGAAGCAAGTTGGACTTTCCTCCCCCAATTTGGTCACCCTCATAAGGGTAATGGATAAGGATAACCACATGGGGAACACAGATTGTGATGCTTAGGTCAGTTGACTCATTGACAAGTTAGCATGGAATGATAAGCCCTACCCAGCCAAAGGAAATGAAGACTGTCAATGAGGCAACATGGAAGGGCCTGGTTAACTTTTTTTGAATGGTTGTATTTATCTGATTCTGGTTCTCAAGGAACAGAAACAGGCATAATCATCTCTAATCAACCTAGAGATTTTATTAATAGGATACAAACCACAACTGGTACTCACACTAAGAGTATATGCCCCCAAAAAAAGACCTGTGTCTCTGCCTCACTATTGCCCTTGCATCCACATCTCGATCTGATTCTAGGAAATAAAGCTATCCACCTGTAATCACTATACAAAATCTATTATATAGAGCTTGATTATATGGACCATGTGGCCCAGAGTGGTGAGAGGCTTTGGGGTTCTTATATAGAAGTAGATGAAAGGAGCTGGAGCTTTTTATAAATAAATAAATGTAGACTCAGTAGAACCTAGGAACCAATGAATACACCAATCAGGACTAGGCTAGACAAGGATAACTTTAGAATTCCTTTGGTTTCAGGTATGCATTCCTGGATTAATTGGCCAGGCTAGCTATTCTTGTCTTCTTGTACCTCCTGTTTTCTCTGAGAAAAGGGCCTTGACCTAACTACTCTAAATCAGTAGTTTGGGCAAATTCCCAAAGCCTGATGCAATTTTGAACTGAGAATAGGCCCAGGCCTATCTTCCAACTGGACAGAAGTTGAATGTGCCTCTTGCTCAGTTCTAGCTATGTTAAAAGATGTTCCCTTGGCTCCAAGAACAAGAGACATATTTTGTTTACTAATTCTTGAGTAGATGAAGCTTCTGCTCTATATCCAAGGGTCTTGGACACATTTCAAGGTGGCTTCTACAGTATGAGCCCTGAATGGGGAAATGGTAGCCTAACATTTGGGCTGAGTTTTGCCAAAGTGTGGTTGTCTTGGACATTTAATCATGTCTAATTATCTCCTTTAAAACTAACATGTTTATTTGTAGGTCAATCAGTAAAAACTTTACTTGTGTTTTTCTAACAAACCTTATTTTTTTCTTGCAAACTCAACTCTTTGGCTACTGATCAGTTTGCATCCTATTAAGGAAACAACACACACACACACACACATACATACACACACACACACACACACACACATAGTGGAATAATTACAAAGAGCAGAGGATACACTAATAGTTTTTTCTTTCTTTTTTCTTTTTTATTATTATTAATAGAATTTATACGCAATTGTCTCAGATCCTGTGTGCATGCACACACACACACACACACACACACACACACACACACACATCAAAAGACATTATCTGGGAAACAAACATGTTTGTCGTACAAATTATGCTTGTCATGTTTCCACTTTTTGGTTGATTCTATGGAGGTAACATTCACAGTTTATTCTTCAAGAATTAAATATGTGGTTGTGTATGACATTCTCTTGGTTCTAATCATTTTACTATTCATTATTCTATGTAATTCTCTCCAAATTGTATTAATATTAGTCTGTTCATATATTTCTTGTAGTATTTCATCGCAATCATATAGCACAATTTGTTAACCATTCTCCAACTGATGGACATCCCTTCTATTTCCAGTTCTTTGCCACCACAAAGGGAGTTGCTCTAAATATTTTGTATTAGAGGCCCCCTTCCTTTTCCCCTGATTTCCTAGAGAAACAGACCCAGCAATGCTGAACCTAAGCATGTATATCTCAGAATTACTTTGGTTTGCATTTCTCTAATCAGTGCTTTAGAGCATTTTTCCATATACCTATACATGGCTTTGATTTCTTCATCTAAAAATTGTCTGTTCATATCTTTTGCCCATTTATCAATTGGGGGATGGCTCTCATTCTCATACAATTGATAAAGTTCCCTATCTATCTTTTATCTGAGGCCTCTATTAGAGAGGCTGTCTATAAAAGTATTTTCCCCAGTTTTCTGTTTTCCTTCTAATCTTGGCAACATTTATTTTATTGTTACAAAATCTTTTCAGTTTAATGTGCTCAAAATTATCCATTTTACATTTCACAATGCTCTCTATTTCTTGTTGACTCAAATTCTCTCCTCCTTATAAATTTGATTGATGTGTACCCTGTTCATGAAGCATAAATAATTGGTAAGATAAGGAAAAGTCTCATATATGAAGTAGCTTTTGAAGTGTGAAATCTCTAACAATTTCAGACCCAAGGAATGACCCCTGCCAGCTCCTCTGGGCATAAAAATTGCAGCACTACATATTTCACCGAGTTTTTTTCACACTTGCTAATACTTCAGCAGGTAATTCAGCATTATGGCGTAAACATAGGGAATTTAATTTACAGTCATACATGTGTTAAAGTCTCACAGGTAATCCTTATGTTCAAAGGGAGTTGCATGATCATTTTCAACATTCATAGAATTACTGGACCTCAAAAGAAATTTATCACATTTGTAAATGGTATGAAGTCTGGAAAAGTGGCTAACATGAAGAATAGATTAGGATCCCAAATGATCCAAACAGCTTAGTGTGATGGGTTAAACCAAGAGAATATACTCTGACTGAAAAAAATCAGCTTCGCAAGACAAGATGAGGAATATTATATAATTCATGTGACAAAGATTCAGTAATTCTAGGGGCTTTCCAGTTCCACATAAGTTAACATGTGAACTACCTTTAAAAACTGACAAAATCCTAAGTCCTTTTCCATAAGAATCATAATTTCAAGAATAAGAAAGATGATATTCATGTTCTGCCATGTCTGGGTCAGATCTCATCTGGAGTAAATCTAGGTGCTACCTGACAGTGACAAAATGGAGAGATTAAAAGAATTGTCCTGTTGAGCCTGTAGAAGAGACTTATAAAAATGTGAAAATTGTCTTCACATACTTGAAGGGATGCTGCGTGGCAAAGGAATTAGACAAGTTGTATGTCCACAGATGATGGAATTTGGAACAATTAGTGGATGTTACAAAGAAGCAGATTTTGGCTGAATTCGAGGAAAAACTTTCTAAGAATTCCAAACGTCCAAAAGTGGATTGAGCCATCTGGGGAAACAACAGATACTCCAGTTATATACATCTCATATTTGTCTATGTATCTTAGAAGATACCAAAAACCTACCTGTGAAATTCAATTAAAAAAAGATTTTCCCCAATCACTTCTTTTTTTAACCTAGATTCATTAATATTGTTTGTGTAGAAACTTTTCTATTTCTTATAATCAAAATTAACTATTTTACCTTTTGTATTTAACTCTACCCCTTTAGGGATAAGAATGCATCTCTTACCTATAACTATATAAATCATATGCTTCTCTTCTAATTTTTTATCAAATGATCTTTAAAATTAAGATCATACATCCATTTTAAATTTATTGTAGAATGTGACTTATCGTATTGGTTAAACCCTAATTTCTGTCTGAATTCTTGTTGTTTTCCCACCATTTTTATCAAATAGAGATTTCTTAACTAAATTTTTTACTAAGTATTTCTAGTTTCTTAATCACTTGGTTTTTAAGTTCTATTGTTTATGTTTCTTCCTTATCTAGTCTGTTCCTTTGATTTGCTTCTCTATTTTTTAGCCAATATTAGATGGTTTTCTTTAACATTATTCTGTAATGTAGTTCAAAGTGTAGTAGTTCAAGTTCAATATTCCTCCTTTATTCCTTTTTACATCATTTCCCTTTTATTCCATATCTTTTGTTTCCCTAAATGAATTTTATTATTTGTCAAGTTCTGTAATATTTACCTTTGATAGTTTTATTTGTACAGCATTAAAACTACTAAGCCCATCCACATTACAAATGATGTTTACTTCTGGTTAATGCTAGAATAATAGACAATTCTTATTATGTCAAAAAGAGTCCCTCTGTGCCTATGCTCTACACATTTTGTTTTGTTTTTGAACAAAAATAAATGTTGTAATTTGTGAAAGATTTTTTCTTCATCTATTGAGATAAATGTGGTTTGGGGTGTTTTTGTCTTTAATATGACTAATTGTAGTGATTATTCCCTAATGTTGAGCCATCTTTGTCATCTTGGTATAAATCCAACTTGATCACAAGAAATAATTTCTTGAGTAAACAGCTGTAGCCTTTTTGATAGGGCTTTACTTACAATTTTTGAATCAATATTCAACATTTTGGTCTATAGTAATACTTCTTTGTTTTTTCCTTCCCTGGTTAGACATTAAGACTCTATCTCGTAAAAGAAGTCTGATAGAGTGCTTTCTTTCTCAATTTATTTTTAAAAATTGATTCCTAAAATATTAGTTTGTCTTTCTTTAGAAGTTTGAACGTATGATCCTGTGAATCCATCTGGACTGGAAGATTTTTGGGTTTTTGTTTTGTCATTTTTTGTCCTTTTTAGGAATATTATTAGAGATATTGTTATTTCTTTTTTGAGACTGGTTTATTTAAGAACTCTACTTGACCTTCTGTTATTTGGGGTATTTTATGTGTTTGAAGGCATTCCTCTATTTCTTTTGTGTTTTCAGCAGCATATAACTGTGAGATTCTAATAATTCCTTCTATTCCTTCTAAATTTGTTGTGATTTTATTTATTCATTTTCTAATCTGTTGATTTGATTTTATGTCATCGTTTTTGTAAGTCAATTAGGCTTAAGGTTTATCAGTTTTATTAGTCTCTAATCATTTTCAGCAATACAATGATCCAAGACAATTCCAAAGGACTTATGATGAAGAAAGAACTGATGGAGTCTGAATGCAAATTGAAGTACATATATTTTTTCTTATATTATTTCCTTTTCTTATTTTTTTTTAATTTTTGGTCTGTGTTTTCTTTCACAACATGACTAATATGGAAATATGTTTTACATGACTACAGAAGCCTTACTATATCAAATTGCTTGCCTTCTCAGTGAGGATGGGGAGGAGAAATAGGAAGAGAGAAAATTTAGAACTCAAAATTTTAACAAATTAATGTTAAAAATTCTTTACATATAATTGGAAAAAATAAAATATTTGAGAAATAATGATAAAAAATCATTCTCTTCAATGAACTACATTTTATTTTTTTTATCTGTTTCTTGTCTCAATTTATTTCTCTTTACTTTTCAAAATCTTCTACTGTTAACTAATTTTAGTTTTCCTTATTTAGTTGCTTTATAATTTTTTAACTCCATATACAGTTCAGTAAACCCCTCCTTTTCCATTTTGTTAATCATTATTTTTAGAGATACAGTTTTATTCCTAAGGCATTGGTCTAGCTGCATCCTAAAAGTTTTGGTAAGCTGCTCTTCATTATCGTTTAACTTCAATTATTCATTTTTTCTTTGATTTGTTCTTGGACTCAATCATTTAGAATTTCACTGTTAAGTCTTCATTTGGGTCTGTGTTTTTGTTTGTGCTTCATGAGTTTATTTCTATTTTTATTGCATTATGGTCTTTAAAGTATATTTACTTTGTTATGTGACATGGACAAGGCATGATCACAAACATGCAAATTTTCTCACCCAACATGTGAGAGGCATGATCTTCCTCTCCCTTTGTACTACCTCTGCCGCTGGGATGAAAAAGATTAGGTTCTTAGTTTAGTTCAGTTTCTCTAGAGAATAGTATCAATTCCAAATCTAAAAGTTACCTTAATCTTCAGTCCTAGGCACCCTCTCTCCTCAGAGGTTCTTGCCAGATTGGCTAACTATGACATCACATGTGCAATCATAATTCTAAGATCTTAATGACTCAACTCCTGAACTTCAATTCTAGTAGGTCCAGTGAGGCACCTGCAACTGAGGACAAAAAATGTACAATAGAAACAAACATCCCCATACCCAATTCTTGGAGTCAGTATTAAAAAGGGAGCAGAGGAAGGATGTCCTTCACCTCTCATTGGTTCAGTTCATGGAATCAGACCTTTAGGTTAACTGTGATCTTCACCCTGTTAAAAAAGCAGAAAAGTATACACATAGGGTACAGGAAAAAGCTCAAGGCAGAAGAGAAGAGACTGTCTCAATTTTAATAGTTTTAAAAACAGCTTACTGCAGTTATGCAGCTAAACAAAGAAAGCTATACTTGCCAACTAGGTAGGGGACCCCAGAATGCCTCATATTAGACAATTTAAGCATGCTCCAAAAGTCCCATTATACTTGCACCTTTCTGATATATCTCTGTGCCATAATACATAGTCAATACTCAATATATTACAATGTTTGTAATAATTTGGTGGAGTGCTCAAAATATGTTTATTTTTAGCAACGTCCATTTACAAGATGTTATAAATCTTTTAGCTCCAGTTTCTCCATCTAGTTGCTTAATTCCACATATTTTATTTCTTTTGCCCTTCTGTTAGATTTGTCCAAAACTGAAAGAGGGACATTAAATGCTCCCATTGTTACCATATTACCATTTTCCTCTTCTTATAATTCAATTAATTTTTTCTTTTCTGAAGTTAGATTCTAGGGCACTTGGAGCATACAAGATTAATATTTATATTGGACTGTTGTCTTTGGTTCTTTTAGCATAATGTAGTTTCTGTGTTTATCTCTTTTTGCATTGTGAATGTTTATTTTTGTTTAATCTGCTTTTTTCAATTCACCTGATGCATAGCAAATTGTGTTCCAGCCTAACATTATTATTCTGTGTATGTATTCTTTTAGATATGTTTCTTGGAAGCAAGAGATTGTTGTTCTTTTAATCAATTTTTTCACTCTTGTTTTTTTATTGAATTCTTTAATCCATTCGCAGTTAAAGCTTTGGGAGTTAGATTTATTTTTCTTTCATTCATCTCTAATATCACTTTTTTCTGGATTAGGATTTTTCTCTCTTCTATAAACACAGTAGGTGCTTTGTCTATTCAGTTCTTTTAGCCTAATCTGTTGTTGAGTCATTTCAACCTTATCTGACTCTAAGTGATTCCACTTTTGACTTTTCTTGGCAAAGATACTATAATGGTTCCCCATTTCTTTCTCCAGTTCATTTTACATATGAGGAACTAAGGCAAACAGGGTTGAGTAACTTGTCCAGGGTCACACAGCTAATAAGTATCTGAAACTGAATTTGAACTCTAGAAGAGAAATCTTCCTGATTCTAAATCCAGGGCTCTATTTGCCTATCCCTTAACTTAATCTATTTGCAGGCAATTCTATCATAACTAGCTCTTTGTCCTTTAAAGTTTTTGTTTCCTTAAACTCAATATATTCATTTTAAGGTCCCTACTTCCCATTACAAAATATCTCTCTTCCATTTTGGGAGTGACCTTCCAGGACCACTTCCAACAACCAAAATAACATTTGCTCCTTTGACCCTTTGACTTTCTCTTTCACCTTTATCTCCATGTGTAATTCTGGTAAAAAAATCTTTTAATGCTATTTCAGTTGTTATTTTGTGGTTATTGTTATTGTTTTGTAATTAACCCTGTAGATGTTGTAGTTATCTGAGATAATTTATTTCATTATTTCAATGCCACACTGCTTTCTCAGTCATAACAAGCTTCTAGCTTTTTGCTTTCTGTAGTGCCTGGGAGTTGGAATTATGAGAATGGAAGAAGAGTTGAATTCTGATGCAAATCTATGGATATCTTAACAAAGGAAAGTTAAAAAAATAATTATTGAGAACATTAAGGTTAGGGTTTAGCCTTTTCTGTTGTTGATTCTCCAGGTTGTTACCATAGACCAGGATTATCAAACTCAGATAGAAATAGAAGCCATTAAAATATACATAAGGATCCCTGTTGGAAACATAGTGACATATTAATATTTGCTCTGTTGCATTTTTATTTATTTTGTTAAATTATTAAATATTTTCTGATTTTATTTTAATCTGATTTAAATGTTTTTTAATCTGGGGATTATTATAGACAATGCTGCCCTCCAGAGGTACATTTGATAACTCAGTCTTAGACCATGGGGAACTGAAATTGTCTTGCACTGAAGACAACTGAAATCTCTTGCACATATTTATGATTTTGGACAAGTGCTAGAGATTTTGAGAATTGAAGAAAGAGTCTAGTCCTCCACCCTGTTGGAGAGTAAATTGCATAATCTACTTTAAAGCAACTCTATTTATACAGACTTTTTTGTCTTCTCTCTTAGATTCACCACCCCAATCCATTTGTTACTCTTTTCCTAGTTTTGAAGTCTTCCTCAAATTATTAACTTTTTTCTTTTATCCAGTTTCTTCACCTCTTTTTTCTTGTCAAGAACTTAAGAAAAATCTGCCTTTCCATCCTTTCAAATTCTTACTTTTGTTTCATTTTTATACTTTTTTCTAAAGAACATTCTTTCCTTAATTCTCTCATTAATTATCTTCCCTTTCTATTAATTCTAAAATTTTATTCTTTGACCCAAGATCCTTAAATATATTTATAATTTCCTTTCTACATGTATTCTTACTGGAATTAGCTTATAAAATCCCTATTTTGAGTTCACCCTTCTAAACAATTTCTTTGTTATTTCCCTTTAGATCTTGGCCCCTTTCCCTTTGGTTCTTTTGTGCATCACTCTTAGTCAAATTAATTCCTAGGGAGACAGAGAGAATACAAGTATTTCCCCAGTGCAAGCATTTCCCTACTGCCCTAATTTTGTCTTCCTTTATTATATCCCCCTTCCCATGAACATTTTCTTTCTTATTTGTTATATAATCTGCTCTCTAGAAATTTGTGCCTTCCCAACTTCCTGGATGTCATTTACTTCCAATTCCACTTCTCTTGACTCAAATTGCTGTACATAGAGGCACTATAATCTTTCACTGGCCATAGTCTCCCCAAGCACCAAAACTCTGCAGATTATACCAGTTGTAAAAATCCCATCTCCCATTACAGAATTTCTTTTTCCTCATGAGAAGATTCTTTAGTGGAACTACTTTACACCACTGAATGGAGATTTGTCTCATTTTTCCTCTACTGTTTCAATCTCTCTTTTTGTATGACATACATTCTCCAGTAAAGCCTTTTCTTCCTGGGAGACTGAGAGGAGTTATTTTCTATTCATTGATGTAATATAGGGATAATACTGCCATATTTTCTTGGGGCAGCCTTTCAGTTGCCCTGGTTGGAATGTTAACCATGGCATGAGCCATAGGGCAAGTACCAACTGGCAGTTGGACCCAGGGTATATAAAGCCCTCTCATTCTACAGTTTAATCCCACTAAAACATTGATTTGGAAAGCCAAGATGGCAGAAGTAAGGATCACAATTGCCAAACTTCCCCAAAAACCTCTCCAAGAAAATGACCATAAATAAAACCAAATCAAATTTTGGTGGGAAAAGTCAACAAAAAGTCACACTGAGTGTGAAAGGCCTGCTTTCATAGGACAGGAAACTTTAGGGCATGGTGGTGGCAGTGTGGTTGAATGAGCACAGCCAGAGATTGAGATGGTATTAACAGAGGCTGTCCTAGTGCCATCTGCTAATTTCTTTATTTAAACTTTTTTCTTTTCTTATGAGTACATACAGTGTTGGCATGGATATTTCATAATCAACATACATCTTTTCTTGGAGATAGTTGACAAGTCATACACCAAATTTATTACCAACAACCTTGTTACTAACAACTTTTCAAGGTGTGTTTACTTGTCTCTTTGGCTATGGGGTGGACAAAGCAATCCAGTCATTGGAATGAGACATGCCAACCTTTGAGGGCAATTTCTCCATTTATCATCCATTTTTAACTATCAAATCAAGGAGATGGGAAACTTGGAGAATTTTCTGGCCTGTTTTTGCAGGCATCTGTGTATGGGAATCTTAGTTAGAGTTTTAAAATCTTTAACATTAACTCACTATATGCTGGTTTGTAGTGAAGTGACTTCAGTGGAGGTTTACTTAGGGGTTTGTGAGAGGTCTGTGGGTGGCCTTGCCATTAGCCTGTATTGTTTTTCTGTGTTTCCCTGGGGCTGAGTAAGGATACTGATTTCAATAATTTCAGTAAAAGGGAATGTTAGTGGGAAAAGAGGCACATATGGGAAACTGAGTAGAATAACCAACCTTCTGACACCCACTATGCTGGTTTCATAACTAGTTATGAGCTGTGCTAAACATCAAAAGCTTTAAAGGCTTCCTGCAACTGAATCATTTGTCCAGTCCAGATCAGGGTAACTCAGGAACAGAGAAAAAGAAGTCTATGGGCAACTCAAGGGCTGGCTGGGAACAAAGCCCCCAAAACACAGCAAAAGAGTCCCTAGCTGTGGATCTTGGAATGGTAACTGCATCAACAGCAGCAGAATAGAGGGTGCATCCAATGCACAGAGAAAGTAAGGGGACTAATAGATTCCTAGTCAGAAAGAGTGACTCCAGGGCACCCATCAGCTAGCACTGGATATAGGAGCAGATGCCATTTGACAGCTCCATACCCTATTATCCAGTCCCATGGTGCAGCTCCATGGCAGAGAAGAAAAATTGTGGTTACAAAGGAATGGAGGCCTAAAGTGAATAAGGACCAGAGTGACCAGACCTCTTCCTAGATCACACCATCTTGGAAGTACCAAAAATGTACAGGCCCTCAGATTCAGATACAGAAACTCAGGTCATTCATTCCCCATAGCAGAGCCCAAGCCTAACAAAAAGCCTAAAGTGAAGAAATAGGCAAGAAAAATGAGCAAACAACAACAAAAAATTACTGGTCATAAAAATCTTATATGGTGACAACTTAAGACACAAATTCAGAAGAAGACAGTGACTTAAACAGATCTCAAAGATAATCAGATTAGACACAAACCCAGAAGGAATAATTAAAAGATGCAGAAAAATCTTTTGACAAAATACATCTATTCCAATTAAAAGCATTAGAAAACTTGGGGATAAATGCAACTTTTCTTAAAATTATAAAAAATATCCATCTAAAACCAAAACCAAACATTACATTTAAAAGGATAAACTAAAAGCCTTTCCAATAAGATTAGGGTTGAAGCAAGGATGTCCATTATATTCATTATTATTCAATATTGTACTAGAAATGCTAGCCAGAATAGTAAGACAAGAAAAGGGAATTGAAGAAATAAGCATAAGCAATGAGGGAACAAAATCATTACTTTTCGAATACTACATCATTAGAGAAAGATATACTTAGAGAACACTAGACAATCAACTAAAAAACAAATTGAAATTATTAACAATTTCAGCAAAGTTACAGAACATAAAGTAAAACTACACAACATCAGCATTTCTATATATTACAAAAAAAAACCTCAACAGGAAGAGATAGTCAGAGAAATTACATTTAAAATAACTATAGACAGAATAAAATATCTGGAAGTGTACCTGCAAAACTCACAACTGCAAAACACTCTTCCCACAAAGACAGATCTAAACAATTGGAAAAATATTAATTGCTCATGCATAGGCTGTCAACATAAAAGATGAGAATACTACTTAAATTAGTTTTCTTATTCAAACTATCAAAGAATTATTTTATAGAGCTAGAAAAAATAATAAAATTCATCGGGAAGAAAAAATGATTATGAATATGAAAGAAATAAATTTGGGAAAATATGATGGAAAGAAAACTTGGCAGGATCCATTTATCAAGTTATAGTATAAAGTGGTAATCATAAAAATAATTTCATGTTAAATTTTTACAAGTGATTAATTAATGGAATAGATTAGGTAAACATTACCCAGTAACCTAATGTTTGAGAAACCCAAAGATCCCAGCTACTGGATCAAGAATTCACTATCTGATAAAAACTGCTGGAAAAACTGGAAAGTAGCCTGGCTGAAATTAGGCATAGACCAATATCTATAACTATATACCAGGATAAACTCAATATAAGTACTTATGATTTAGAAGTCTAAATTAGAAGTCTAAAGGTTGATATCATAAACAAATTAGTGGTGCATAGGTAAAAATTACCTTTCAGATCAATTGATAGAGTAAGAGTTCATAAGCAAACAATAGAAAGATCACCAGAGGTAAAATAGGTAATTCTGATTACATGAAACTAAACAGTACTTACACAAATAAAATCAGTATAGTCAAAGTTAGAAGAAAGTAAGGAACTGGGCAGGGGTTGAAGAGGTTGAGCTCCCAGCAAGTTTCTCTGATAAACCTCTCATTTCTCAAAAATATAGAGAATTTGTGTTAAATTTACAAAAATAAGAGCCATTCCCCAATTAATAAATGGTCAAAGGATATGAACAAGCAGTTTTCAGAAGAACTCAAAGCTACTAAAGTTCATATTTTTAAAAGTTCTAATGATTAGAGTAATAAAACTAATAACTAGGGAAAGACAAATTTAAACAGCTTTTAGATACCACCTTGCACCTATCAAATTGGCTAAGATGACAGAAAAGGAAATGGCAAATACTGTAGAAGATGTCAGAAAATAGGTGGACTAATGGATTATTGGTGGGGCTGTGAAGTTGTCCAATCATTCTGGAGAATAATTTCGGTCTCTACCTAAAGGGCTAGGAAACTATACATATCCTTTAACCAAGTAACACAACTACAATATTAGATCTGTACCCTAAAAAGATCAAAGGAAAAAGAGGACCCCAAAATAATTATAACAACTCTTGCTGGAGGCAAAAAATTAGAAAGGAACATCCATCAACTAAGGGATGGCTGAACAGGTTGTGTTATATGATTGTGATAGGATACTATCATGCTATGTGAGATGTGCAATCCCAAATATTTATACAGCCTATTTGTACCCAACCTGTGTTGGAGACATCCAAACTTGTATTGATCTGATCAACCACAGTCAGAAACATTCATTGTACATTGACTTCAACATAGTAGTGTCATTTTGGTCATCTTCAAGTACCAAAGACAACAGCCAACCAATTATTGTGCTATAAGAAATGACAAGCAGAATGGTTTCAGAAAAACCTAAAAAGACTAACATGAACTGATGTAAAATGAAGTGAGCAGAGCCATGGGAACTGATGGCAATATTGTAATGATAATCAACTGTGAAAGATTTAGCAACTCTGGTCAATACAATAACAATTAAAAACTCATGATGAAAAATGCTATCTACCTCCAGCTAGAGAAGTGATAGATTCCTGCATATAGTACAATAGTTCATACTGAAAATTTTTCTCTTTATTTTCCTTGCTTCTTTTTTTTCATTTGCAACATAATGAATATGGATATTTGTTTTCCATAACTTTATTTTATAATGAATTTCATATATCTTGCCATCTCAATGGGAGTGAGAGGCAATTGAGTGAGGGAATGAATTTGGAATTGAAAATTAAAATAAAAAATAAAATAAAAACACTGATTCATAATAGGAAGTGTTGTAACGTTTAATCCATAGGGTTTTAGGTCTTTTCCTCTATTGTTTCTTCTTTTTATGTTCTTTTGTCCTTATCTCCTTTTAGAAATTTATAAATGGCCCCATTGTTCTTTTGTTGTTGTTGGTAATGTTAAATACATTAGTTACTTTTTCTTTATAATTTTTCCTTCCATTTTTCTAGAATAATTTTTTATCCTTGTTTTTCTTGGAAGCTATCTTTATTTACCTTTCTTGAATTTCTGTTGTCTGGTGTTTGCAAAGCAAATAGTCATTCTGCTTAAACACAACAAATATATTTCTAAAAATCACTGCAGTATGCAACATTGAGCAAAAAAAAAAAAAACCCACTGAACTAGTAGATAAAATGGAGTTAGGACCACAATCCTCAAAAACTTCATCACTGACACGTTAAAAAGATAGGAACCTAGTAAAAATGGTAGCACAGTCTTACACATGTTAAATGGTTAAGAAATGCATAAACACTACATTAAGTAGTGACATAATCCACAGCCTCAGACTGTTGCTCAGAACAGGCAAAACAGCATGACAGAAGGTAACTTTGGTGGACCTCATTTCCAGGACCCAGGCTTTGGTTACTGTGGAATGTGGTGGAAGAGGTAAAAGTAGACTAACCCTCCTCTGCCCACCTCTCCTATTTCATCAGAAGATATGCAATAAATGTCATTCTTTACCTTGAAAAAGACCCAAAGTCATCTTGTTGAAGTGAGCATCAGAAGAGTTGAGGTTTGAGAGTTATTGAGAAGTGAAGCAGTTTTCTGTATTGTCTTGCTCTTTTCATCAGGAGGGAAAAATGGCACATACACAAACAAAAAATTCTAGTTATTCTCATATCATTCGCCAGTATGTCAGTGATGCTGGAATTAATTTGTGTTTTCAAAACAAACATTTTATCAGCCCTAACTTTAATTGCTTGAGGATGATGCTTTGTAGAAGTGCTTCAAAGGCCTCTCTTTCATTGACTATCCATCTTTTTTCATTAATAATTATGCCTGGGTTTGCAGAGTATGTCACCTTGAGCTTCTTTGTTCCATGCACCACATTAGTCTATTTCCTTCTACGGCTTCTTTTTGGTGCAGAATCATTTTTTAATTACTATAGACAAAGTACGGTTCCTGTGTTGAAAAGGTCTTTTCCGTGGGCTGAGCTTCTAGGGCTAGGTGCCTTGGCCACATTGGAATGTGAAGGACAAGGAAAGGTGTTATAAGAGTAAGCCTGGTGACCAGACTACCATCACTGTTCCCACTTGAAGGAAGCTATTAGCCTATAGAATCTATGCATGAAAAACTTTATCAGAAGATTAGGTCTGATGCTCTTGATGTTCATTCACTTCTCTAAGTAACCTTTAGGTCATTTTCTGTTTTGTACACTGCATATTTTTTGTATATTTATTGTGTATTTTCTGTTGTAGTACCAGGGAGGTGAAGAGAGACTATCCCTCTGTTTTGAAATAGACCTTGGGTACAAGGAAATCCCTCCAAAGAGGACATACCGTCCCCCTACTAAACCTTCCTTTCTATAACTGGGTTCACGGTGCCAGACTCCTCCATCATAGGAGCTGTCAATAGGTTAAGTCTTTATCTGGGTAGCCAGTTGACGTCTAAGAAAAGGCCCTAAGGGTCAGCCAAAGAGTAGAGAAAAACAACCTTTTAATGAGTTCAATGATGAATAACTATGGGACTCAGTTCAGTGCAAAACTTTATTGCAAAAGAAAAGTAATAAATGTTGGAGGGGATGTGGCAAAATTGGGACATTAATGCATTGCTGGTGGAGTTCTCAGCTTAGGATATTTAGTTTCTGGAGGCGAACTGTGGATTCTTTTGGTTAACACTATTTTCTGTGTTCTGAAATTCTGAACAAATTTCTTGTGCTATTTCCAGCATTATATATTCAAATTTTATATTTGTCTTCTGGGCAATCTATGATCTTTAGATTATCTCTATATGCTGTATTTGAAATAAAAAAGTTTTGTCTTTGTAGAGATCATGTGTTCTTTTAATATTACTGGGGGGGGGGGGAGAGGAGAGTTGCTTTTCTTCTTCTATATTCTCCTTCACTTCTATATATTCCCAGCCAGTTGTTCTCGCTTTCATTTCTTAGGAAAAAAACACCTTGGGTTCAAGTTACTCTACTCTGCTAATTATTTCTGCTATATAAGTTATCAATTTTACTTTTACGATTCTTATTTCTCCTTTAAGTCAATCAGGAACATATGACTATGGTCTCATGCTTTCTTGGGAATCCATAGGGCCCTCTGCTTCATAAGGGACAGATTCATTTTCTTTTGTTTGCAATACTTATTCTTCGATGTCTGGATTGATTTTGATTACCTGGAGGCCATATTCCCTTCTTTTATTCATATCTGCCCTTTTGGTTTATCTGCTTGTATATAGTGTCTTTAACTGAATTTTGTCCCACTTTTTTTATGGCAGATTACAGAAACACACACATGCACACACACACACACACACACACACACACTTACACACTTACACACTCACACAACCTAAAAGCTCTATCAACCTTTTCTCCTTATTAGAGAATTCGCTTTTCAACAGTTTCGTTCCCTTCTCCAACTTGCATCTCTGGGTAGAAAACTCATCCCAGTTTGATACAACATCCCCTATATTTCAGGCCTGATATGGCCCCATCTTCTAGATACACACATAAAAACTGATACTTCTCTTCTTTTGGTCTCTGACTGTGAGCTGGCGCAGCTCATCATCCTAGTTCCCCAAGCAGAGCATCCTTCTGCTTTTCCTATATCTCTACTTTTTCCCACCATGTGGTATGAAGGGGTAGAGCTGAGTTCTATTATTTATTTCAGTGGGATGGTGGCAGGAGAGAAGGAGCAAGAAACTTCAGCAAGAGCAGGAAAATTGCTGACTGAATCCCTGAGCAAAAACCTGTGGTGCTATTGTGCTGTTCTGTCAGAGTATGTGTTTTGAGAGGGAAGGGGTTGCTGAATAAGCCTATTGGTATTAGAGATTATTCTTCCCTACTATTAATTCAGTATTACCTTATTAAACTTCTCAATGTCTTGGCATACAGAGACACCGATAATTATTTTACCTGGTGTTCATATTTTTTACGTAGGAGAGTTTTGAGAGTTCAAAAGGATCAAAGAAAAAGTATAGTCCTCTATTTGTGGGTCATTTGACTTTAAAATTTGAGGATATTGTGAAGGGCATTCTTATTCAGACATAATGTAGACTACATGACTTCTGCAGTTCCTTCTATCACTAAGATTCTATAATTCTCTGAAAATCCATTATTCACAGATTGAGTTCCCAATTCTTTAGCCTGATATCCACTATCTGAATCCATTATACATTTTCTCTTTTGTTTCTTTTTATCCCTCTAGTCATCCTCTTCTCTAGCTCTTGAGATTCATGTGACTTCTGCCCTGTGAACATATCTGATATTGCCACCTTCTTACTTTTATTCATGTTAAAACTCCTTCATGTTGTTTTCTGTCCACCCAACTTCCCCCCTCCCTTAAAGACCCATTTCTAGTCCCATCTTAGTAAAGATTTTTCTTGAGAGTGTAAATATTGCAGCCAGATTCTAATTGACTACCTTTTAAACTGGAGTGCCTTAAAGACAAAAGTATTAGATAACTTATGCACTCACTGAAAGTGAGTAATTGTCTATCATTGTTTTGTTGAAACTATAAGAATGCTTGTTTCTTTGAGTAAATTCTATATAATTGCTAGCAGTATGTGAGTTGTTGGCAAAGTTCTTAAGGTTTACAACTTCCAGTCATATGTTTTGTTAGAAACTTATTATGTTTCGTCTTTCCCCCCCTTTTTTTGTATTGAGCACTGACTTTTGAGAAACCAAAAATTGTGGTTTGTAATGTTAAAATAAATTGCAGTTCAAAAATTGTGGAGAAAGGAAGGTAACTTAATTTTAAGAAATTTCTTAACTAATTAGATTCAAGATGATGACCTTGGCAGACTCAATCTTTAAACTAAAATCTCATTTTCTTGAATATCATTTAGTGATATAGAGAGTACCTTTATCAGGAAAAAAATGCATAAATTGGACTTCCATGTCTCAAAGTTTTCTGTTCTGAAAAAAATCATGATATGTTCTTTAGTTTTCAAAAGGAAATATTCCCCTTTTTGAATAGCGTCAAGAAGCCAATGCATTTAGAAAATACCCTGAATAGGAGAGATAGGTTCTAGTCCTGACTCCTCCACTGTGAATTTAAGTCTTGTTTCATTCTTTGAATATCTGTCCCTAGTATCTAGCACAGCACCTAACATATAGAAAGAACAGAACAAAGACTTATTTATTGCTTCATTGATGCCACTACTAAATCACAGTGATGACTTCTTTTCAGCACTCCAGTGACCACTTTGAGTTTGGTATTTGCTTTAGTCTCCTTTTCTGTAAGGCCATGATCCTCTAGAAAGTGACTATCAAGTCTTCTGCCTTGGTACTGGGTTCCAAAAGTTCACACATGCCTGAATTCACAGTAAAATGTCAGGAAATGTGTATGAGAAAGAAATGATTTTATTAACATGAAATAAACAGACCTGAATGTGATTCATATGTTCCAGAGTGTGACAGGGATTAAACAAAACTATATTTTGGAAAGGCTCCTTAAAAAGAGCCTAAAAATTTATTTTCCCTTTCAATTTATTTTATTTGAATTCCTCCAAGTTCTCAAGCACCATTATAATGAGAATAATTCTTGAGAAGTCTCTCAATTCACCAAAAGCATTTTGTTGTTGTTCAGTTGTTTTAGTCATGTCCTACTCTTCATGACACCATTTGGGATTTTCTGGGAAAAGATACCAGTGTGGTTTACTTTTTCCTTCTTGAGCTAATTTTAGAGATGAGGAAATAGCAACAAACAGGGTTAGCTAAATTGCCTGTGATCACATGGCTAGTAAGTGTCTGAGGCCAGCTTTAAATTCGGGTTTCCTTACTCCAGCTCTGGTACTCTATCCACTGTACCTGCCAGCTGCCCCTAAGCCATTACCATAGAGCTTTATTAACATTAACCTGTACCATATTCCCTTCTGGTGGCACTGCAGAGAAGATTTGCATGCTTGTAACAGACATCAACATCTTTAGGATTATAGGTAGGACCCAGGTATGTGTTAAGCTATTCCTGTGGGGGTCAGCATCCTCCAAAAAAAAAGTTCATTGATTCTCTGAGGGTGATATACTCAGTAAGACTTTTTGCCCTGCATTTGACTCAACTGAGTATGAATTGGCATGCGTTTATTTCTAGTTCTCCTACAAATTTCACTCAATTTTGAGTAAGTTCCAAAAGGATGGGGGACCTGAAATATTCTCTCAGTGAACTGTTGCCATGGGATTCTCTTAACAGTCAGAAGCCTGAAAATCCAATAGCTGGACCATTAACAAATATTCTTTGCATTTCAGGCCCAGCCTTTAATAAGTGTTCTGATTTCTCTGCAGAAGCAATATCTTCTCTAAATTGCTCTTAACTGAATAAGAGGTGTCATCGTCTGGCTCTGTATTTCTTAAATATCAATGCAACAGAGATTTGAGGGAGCTGATACAATGCTACCTTCTTGAAAGAGGTTACGGACACTAGTTCCATAAAGGCATGATGACCTGTAATTCCAATGACCTGCTTCCCAATTTAGGTCATGAATAGACATTCTGTAGCTAGTTCTGAATGGCTATCTTCACAATAAGAATATAAACTATTTATTGGCCAACAGGATCTATCTCTTGATCTGACTCTTTCTTGGTCATCTGCTCTCCAAGTGAAGAGACAAATTTTTTTAAACCTTTATCTTCCATCTTAGAATCAATACTAAGGATTGGTTCCATGGTAGAAGAAGGGTAAGTCCTAGGCAATTGAAGTTAAATGACTTTCCCAGGATTACATAGCTAGAAAGAGTCTGAGGTCAGATTTGAGCTCAGGCCCTCCTATCTTCAGGCCTAACTCTCTATCCACTGAACCACCTTCCTGTCCCAAAGGAGACAAGTATTAAGAGGTCAGGACTAAATGTCATTCTGTCTTTTTGCATGTGTAAAAACTCCATTAAATTCCAGCACATTCTTCCCATGGATTTGAAGTGATATATACAAGAGAATGTGTCTCCAGATTCTGGAAAAATGTTTGTACTTCTATTATTGCTATGTTTTCTTTAGTAAATAGCCATTTGGAGTTAATTGATGCTAACTGGTTAAGTGAAACTGGAAGATAATCACTGGCAGCTAAAAGTGTAGGGAACACATAAGAATGGGGGTTTGAGCAAATAGGATTTGAGAAGAGATACCATTAGTAATTAAAAATATATAAAGTTAGACATAGACATGAATTACAGATACAAAAAAGAATTAGAAATAAGAAATAAATAGTCCGACTGCTGCACTGAAACCCAAGAAATATGAGGAAACTGAAAAGATCTCCAATACTATAGGTAGATCCTGTGTTAAAGATGCCAGAGAAGAGGGACAAGAAGCAATGGGGGGAGATGTCAAAGGTTTGTAAAAGGCATCAAATGGTAGGAAAACACAAATCTAGATCATATGAAGTATTAAAAATCACTCGACATTCTTTATAAGTTTCCTTGCACTGATGACTCATTTTGTGTTTCTTTGTTTTTTAGTCTTTTTACAGTCACATTCAACTCTTTGTGGCCTCATTTGGAGTTTTCTTGGCAAAGATACTGATTGAGTGGTTTGCCATTTCCTTCCGTAGCTCATTATTGTATTATTATACACATGAAGAAATCAAGGTCAACAAGGTTAAGTGACTTGCCAAGGGTCACCTATCTAGTAAGTGTATGAAGCCAGGTTTTAACTCAGGAAGATGAGTATTTCTGACTCCAGACCAGGCACTCTATCCACTCACTGTGCCAGTTGTCCTAGTTTGCACTATAGTCAAGTAAAGGCCCAAAGTTGTTTAAGGGGAATTGATTTCTTTGCTCTCCTTAGACTTGCACTGCTTCCAACATGATTTCCCTTATCTATCCAAACTGGTCAAATGAATGTGCATCATCTGTACTCTAACCTCTCTGATTTGTTTCATTTGTTGGTCCACCTTCTTAGATCCCCACATCAGGATTTTGATGAGACAGGAGAGATATAAAAAGTTATTTTTTGGTGAGGGAGGCCCAAGTTCAAACACAGAAAAATCAGAAAAGGAAAATACAAATATTGAGAGAGGCAAGAAAGTCAGTATTAAACTTTGCTAAGTTAAAGGACAAGAAATCAAGCCAGAAGATAGGAGAATCAGGAGTTAGGGTATTCAGAAGATATGTTCAACAAAGGGTCAGGAACACATGAGGTTTAGCCATGCTATGGATAATGGTGACTACATTGGAATATTTGTAGCCTCTAGAGAGAACTACATGAAAGAGGATAATGCTCATTAGAATAATTAAGTCTTGGTTTTTCTAAAGAAGTCTCACTATATTGGAGTTAAATCTCATAAATCAATCAATAATCATGGGGTTTTAAGTGACAAATTTAGCATTTTACATTTGAGTCTGGAGATAAAAGGGAGCCACTAGAGTTAATCCTTAGTACGGGAGGATGGCAAGGTCAGAACTACACTTTGAGGAAATCCCTTCAATAGCTGAATGGAAACTGAATTAAAACAGAACAGGGAGAGACTTGAATCAGGGAGATCAGGAAAAATGGTATAGCAAAAGACCAAGTGAGAAATGATGAGAGATCTGGCCCTAGAATTAAGAAAACATGGTTTCAAATCTGAATTCATATACTTATTAGGGAGGAAATTTAATTAAGCAGCACCTCATTTGTATTAGCTTTAGATTGATACCTTGTAGTAGTGGGATTTGTAGTAGAAATGTCCCAGAAAAGAGTCTGTGTATGTAACCAGATTAAGAACGGAATCTTAGGGTAATGTGTATTGTTACAGTAATTTTAAGAATTTTAAGTATGTGTGTTACCACATTGAACTTAAATTACTAAATTAATTCTAAGTATGTGAGCCCATTTTATAATGTACTTGTATCAAACCAATTCATGTAGGAAGCTACAAAGACTAGAAGGTCATCCATAGGACTCAGAGACCAAGTTTCAGGAACCAGGTCTTGGAGACCAGGTTCTGGGGAACCAAGTCTCAGAGACCTCTTGTAAGGGGTGGGATTTCTAAGAAATAGTGGTTGGGTTGTGCTATGCCAAGAATGGCCTGTAAAGAAGCCCAGGTCAAGTCTTTTGACCTGTCCATGACCTATAATTTCCTATTACTTACATCAATAGTAACCCCTGTAAGTGCCCCCCCAACCCTCCTACACTCTGTAAGTTCCTCTTTTTGCCTTTAAAAACTTGTCAATATCAATGATCAGGATCTCAGATTCCAGTGCAGAATCTGCAGACCTCTGGCCCTGTGATTTCACTACTCACAATAAAGCCAAATTTTTACCCAGAAGGGTCTTCCAAGCACCTTATCTTTATATCACTTAACTCTGTCAGCTTCAGTTTCTTCATTGTCAAATGGGATTAAAAATAGCATCTACTTCAGAGAATCATTGTGAGGATTAAATAAGAAAAAATTAGTAAAGTACTTTTCACAGTACCAAGCACATAGTAGAATATAATAAATGTTGATTCCCTACTAGGGGAAATACGAGGTTGTTGGCTCTATGGGTGGAGGAAAGGAGACATACAAGAAAAATGCTATGAAGGCTAAAAAAATTTAGCAAAAGATTAGCAATGAGAGGTGAGTATAGTGAAAAGTCAAGGATGATACCAAGATAATCAATCTCAGGCAATATAATAGGTAGAGTTCTAGACACAGAGCAAGGAAAAGGGGAATTCAGGCACCCACTAGCTGTTTAACCCTGTGCAAGTCATTTAACTGCCCTCTGCCTCAGTTTCCTCAATTGTAAAAATGGGGAAATAAACTCACCATTCTCAGAGTTGTTATGAGGATCAAGTGAAATATTTTTTATTCATGAAGAATTAAACTAAAATATCACCACAAAAATGAATACAGGAGTGAAAGAACCAATAAGGAGACACAGTGAAACAAATTTTGAGAAAAGAAAAACCCAAAAAGTAGAAGCAAAGACCATCTGGGGAACATAGGTGAGAGGAGAGCAGAGCCAGTAAGAGGCTCTAGCAAGGAGTAAAGAGCAAACCACAACTCCCCCACTATCACCTCACAGCTCTTGTCACAAGTTCGGAACTTAAGTCCAAACTAAATTCAGACCCTGAGGGCCTGCCTGGACAAATAGTGGTCCAAGCCAACTCACAATCCTTGAAATTTCAAACCTGTGAAGAAATCCTTAGTCCCAGCCCAGGGCAATCTGGGCTGAAGGGAGCTGATCCATGTGGGCCCAGAGTGAAGCCAAGAATCCCAATCTGGGCTTGGGATGAGGACATAATCCATGGTTTGGGTGAGGACACAGTTCTCAGGGGGAGCCCCATCTCAGGATCTTTTTGCTCAAAACTAAGGGCAGAACTCCAAAACAGGAAAATCAGGGGTGTTCCTGATTGAATTAAGAATACAGTGAGACCAAAACTGTGATCCTAAGCCTGAGGCTAGAATTTGATCAGTCCCTAACCTGATCAAGTTGAGAGTGATATTAAAAACTTACACCCAAGCCTGAGGAAAACCTTTAAGCTATCAGCTAATCAAGAGTCAATTGAATCAACAGGTGGAGGGGATGCTCAGAGCTCTCAGACCTCAGACCATCTGGTAAACTAGCAACAAACCAGAAAATAAGCTGAAAATAGAATCAGTTAAGGACTGAATTTTAAAAGAGTACCCCAAATTCCAAGAAAACAGAGCCTACCCATAATTAGATAGGAAAAATGACCAAACAACAAAAAAGCACCTAACTCTAAAGAATTTTTATGGAGACAAAGAGCAAGGTACAGACACAGAAGGGGGCAGTGAAAGCAAAGGACACACACCCAAAGTCCAAAAGAAAAATATGGATTGGACACAGATTCTGGAAGAACTCAAAAAGGACTTCAAAAACCAATTAAGAGAGGCAGAGGAAAAGTGGGAAAGAGAAATGAAAGTGATGAAAGGAGAAAGGAAAGTGATGCAAGAAGAAACAGGCCAAATGAAAAAGGCAAATGAAAAACTGACAGAGGAAAATCAGGACTTAAAAATTGGAACTGATCATCTAGAAACTAATGATTTCATGAGAAATCAAGAAAAAATAAAGCAGAATCAAAGGAATTTAAAAAAAAAAAACAGAAGAAAACATGAAATGCCCTAATGAAAAAAAACTGACCTAGAAAATAGATCTAGGAGAGACAATTTGAAAATTATTGAAGTACATGAAAGCCATGACGAAAAAACCCTGGACACCATATGATAAGAAATTAACAAAGATATCTGCCTAGAGATCATCAATCAAGAAATTAAAATTGAAATTGAAAGAATTCACAGGTTGCCTCCAGAAAGAAATCCTCAAATGATAACTTCCAGGAATGTAACACACACAGCTAAATTCAAGAGCCACCAAGCAAAGGAAAAATTACTTCAAAGAGCCAGAAAGAAACCATTCAAATACTATAGAGCTACAATTAGGATTACATAGGACCCAGTGACTTCAACATTGAAGCATCAAAAGGCATGAAATATGATATTCGGGAAGGAAAAAGATTTGGGTTTACAACCTAGAGTCACCTAACCAAAAAATTGAGTATATTCTTTCATTCAATAAGATAGATTTCCAAGCATTGCTGAGGAATAAGCCAGACCTAAACAAAAAATTTGAAAGCCAAACATGAGACACAAGAGAAGGCCAAAAATGTAAATGAGAAAGAAAAAATTTATGGTATTTGTTAAGGTCAAAATATTTATATGTCACATGGAAAGAAGATTTCTGTAATTCTCAAAAATTACTCTTAGTAGTAGAGAAGATAGGGGAGGTGGAGAACTAAGCTGATTATGATGATATGATGTATATGATGTATATATAAATGTGATGATATGGAATGATAAGTATGTATGATATTATATGAGTGTATAAATGATATGTAAAAAAAATCAATCAAGTGCTGAAAGAGAGGATTGTATGAATTGGGCTTGCAACTTTAAAAAATTAGAAAAGGAATAAATTAAAAATCCCACATAAAAATAAACTGGCAATCCTAAAAATTAAAGGAGAGACTAATAAAATGGAAAGTTAAAGAACTATTGAGTTAATAAATAAGATTAGGAGCTGGTACTTTGGAAAAACAAATAAAATACATAAAGTACTGGTTAATCTAAAAAAAAGAAGAAAATCAAATGAACATTATCAAAGATGAAAAGACTGATGTCACCTCTAATGAAGAAGAAATGAAGGTAATTATTAAGAACATTTTTACTCAATTACTGCAATAAATATGACAATCTAGGTGAAATGGGTGAATATTTACAAAAATATAAATTGCCTAGATTAACAGAAGAAGAAATAAAATACTTAAATAATCCCATATCAGAAAAAGAAATTGAACAAGCCATCAAAGAACTTCCTAAGAAAAAATCCCCAGGGTCAGATGATTCACAAGTGAATTCTATCAAACATTTAAAGAACAACTAATCCCAGTATTATACAAACTATTTAACAAAATAAGCAAGGAAGGAATTCTACCAAATTTCTTTTATGACACAAATATGGTACTGATTCCAAAGCCAGACAGACCAAAAACAGAGAAAGAAAACTACAGACCAATCTCCTTAATAAATATAGATGCGAAAATCTTAAATAGAATACTAGCAAAAAGATGCCAGCAAGTTATCATGAGGATTATTTACTATGATCAGGTGGGATTTATACCAGAAATGCAAGGATAGTTTAATATTAGGAAAACCATCCAGATAATTGACTATATCAACAACCAAAGCAACAGAAATCACACAATTATCTCAATAAATGCAGAAAAATCCTTTGACAAAATACAACTCATTCCTACTGAAAACACTAGAAAGTATATGGATAGAAGGGCCATTCCTCAAAATAATAAACAGTATACATTTAAACTATGAACAAGTATCATGTGCAATGGGGACAAGTTAGAAGTCTTTCCAATAAGATCAGTAGTGAAGCAAGGATGCCCATTATCATTTCCATTATTTAGTATTATTCTAGAAATGCTAATGACAGCAATTAGAGAAATAAAAGAAATCAAAGGGATTAAAGTAAACAATGAAGTAAATGAGCCATCATTCTTTGCACTACTTGATCTACTTAAAGAATCCCAGAAAATCAACTAAAAGGCTAGTGGAAATAATTAACAATTTTAGCAAAGTTACAGGGTACAAGATAAATCCCCATAAATGATCAGCCTTTCTATATATTTCCAACAAAACTCAGCAGCAGGGGTTAGAAAGAGAAACTCCATTTAAAATCACTCTAGACAAAATAAAATATTTAGGAATCATCTGCCAAGATAAATGCAGGAATTATTTGAACACAACTAAAAAACACTTTTCACACAATTAAAACTGTTTAAATTTAATTAAATTAATGTATTAATTAATGAATTAATTTAATGAAAAATATTTTAAAGTAAACAATAATTGCCCCTGGATAGAATGAGCTAATATAATAAAAATTAAAATCCTACCCAAATTAATCTACTTATTCAGAGCTATACTATCAAACTACCAAAAATGTTTTTCATTTGGAAGAACAAAAGATCAAGAATATCAAGAAAAATAATGAAAAATAAATATGAAGGGTTGGGGTCTAGAAGTACCAGATTTTAAACTGTAGTATAAAGCAGTGGTCTTCAAAACAGTATGGTACTAGCTAAAAGACAAAAGGGTGGATCCATGGAATAGACTAGAGATAAATGACCTCAGCAAGCTAGTGTTCAATAAACCCAAAGATCCCAGCTTTTGGGATAAGAACTCACTATTTGACAAAAAAGTGCTGGGAAAATTGGAAAACAGCATGGGAAAAATTAAGTTTAGATTAACATCTTATACTGTATACCAAGATAAATTCAAAATGGGTAAATGACTTAAATATAAAGAGTGAAATCATAAAAAAGTTATGTGAACATAGAATAGTATACCTGTCAGATCTGTGGGAAAGAAAGAAATTTAAGACTAAGCAAGAGATAAGGAATATTGCAAAATGTAAAATGAGCGACTTTGATTATATCAGATTAAAAAGGTGTTGTACAAACACAAAATCAATGCAACCAAAAATAGAAGAAAAGCAACAAACTGGGAGAAATTTTTATAACAAAACTCTCTGACAAAGGTCTAATTTCCCAAATATATAAGGAATTAGGTCAAATTTACCAAAAATCAAACCATTCAGGAATTGATAAATGGTCAAGGGACATAAATAGGCAGTTTTCAGATGAAGAAATCAAAATTATCAATAATCACATGAAAAAGTGTTCTAAACCCCTCCTGAGTAGAGAAATGCAAATTAAAACAACTCTGAAGCACCACCTTACACCTATCACTCTGGTCAATATAGCAACAAATGAAAGCGACAAATGTTGGAGGGGATATGACAAAATTGGGACACTAATTCACTGCTGGTGGTGTTGTGAATTGGTCTAACCATTCTGAAAGGCAATTTGGAACTGTGTGCCCAAAGGGCTTTAAAAGAATTCCTGTCCTTTGATGGAGCCATACCACTGCTGGGTTTGTACCCCAAAGAGATAATAAGGAAAAAGACTTGTACAAAAATATTTATAGCCACGCTCTTTGTGGTGGCAAAATATTGGAAAATGAGTTGGTCTCCACCGATTGAAGAATGGCTGAACAAATTGTGGTGTCTGATGGTGATGGAATTTTTTTGTGGTGAAAGGAATAATGAGCTGGAGTATTTCTATGTGAACTGGAAAGACCTTCAAGAATTGATGCAAAGCAAAAGGAGCAGTACCAGGAGAACATTGTACACAGAAACTGTTACACTATGGCACAATTGAGTAATAGACTTTTATACTAGCAGCAATGCAATGACCCAGGACAATACAGAGGAACTTGTGAAAGAAAAAGCTATCCTGAGGGGTAGGAATCATGGAGGAGAAGAGGAAACATCTACTTTGCTAACTTACTATAATGCTTGCATATAATAAAACTTAGCCCATCCTCCACTGCTAAGGGATTCAAGTGTTCATTATTGGTATTCAGGACCAGAAACACAGTAGCCTAAGTTACTACTCTACTTATAATCTTTGGACTATCCTTATTTTTACTTTTTAACCAGCTGTTTTGGAACACATGGAACTTTTGATCACATCCTAAAGAAACCATAAATCTCTCAACCTTTGGAAGTTTAAGGTCCTTGGCTCCCAGAGAAGTGTGCCCCATCTAATTGTCACCCACTTCTTAATCATTTGCTCCCAATAAAATGTCAGAAGAAAGAAACCGAGTCAGAAGTGATTGCTTTATATTTTTATATAGTTCTGGAAGACAATATTAGAAAATACAAGAGGAAGCTGGGAAAAGAAGACAGATAAAGGAACCTGTTGATCATCTGAGATGGCTGAGATTTCCTGCATATCATTCGTACTGAGGTGGAACGAAATTTTCTTCTCCTAGAAAATACCAAAGAGAAAGTCAATGATGGGTCCTTGAGATTACATAAGGAAGCATAAGTGAGAGCTTCTTATGAGATGTCAAGACCCATTCCCAGGGTGCAAGAGGTTCAGAAAACATATACTCAATACTAACAGAGAAGCCCATTTGAAATATTATAAAAAATAAAATAAAAGGCCATCCATCCCTCTGGCATGTGAAAGATCACCTTCCTATAGCTAAAGTGAACTGAGCAGCCACTTAAATCCCAGCTGAGATGTAGGATTCTAGATTATTCTGGAAGATGCTATAGAATTGTTTAAAACTCACTTACCTGAAATGTAGTCAATGAGGCAATCCTCTGCAGAAACTAAAAGACACAGAATTCATTTATTTGTCAAAAATGTTTCTTATCACAGAACTCTCAAGTTGGAAAATGGTTTAAGCCAGTGATGGGCAAACTTTTTAAAGAGGGGGCCAAAGGAAAGGAAAAAAATCTTTAGATGGGCCAATATAATTTATTAAAAAATAACAATGATACATTTTACAAAATTCTTGTATTTTTGCGATACTAAACCCTATTAATGACTGAAAGATTATGAAGGAGAAGGGCTGCATCTGGCCTGTGGATTCTAGTTTGCCCATCACTTAAACTTTAAGCAACTAGACATGGTCCAGCTAAGAAGTTAAGATAAAATAATTTCTAAGATTCTAACTAGAATGGAGAAGGAAAGAAGGGGGTGCAAGATAGAAAATGAAGAGACAGGGCAAGGTAGATCCAAAATTCCCTTCTTTTACCTTCTTTTCTGGGAAAGATGATTTTTCTTTCATCAAATCCTTCCTTCTTGCTGAATAGTTTAAACTCCTTAATAGCTTTCTGGTTTGCATGCATGTATGGAGCTGCAGAAAGAGATCAAGATAAATAAATTATTAATTCTCACTAGAACCTTCTCTGATCCTTGTCTCTATAATAGTCACCATCCATTATGAAAGTCCATGGATTTTGCACCCTAGTAGGTTAAGTTGACAGCATGAAGAACAGGAAATAACTTAGGGCAGTCAAAGAGTTTGGTTCTCTTTATCTTCTGCCAACAAATTCTTTTCCTCAAGTGCTCCCCACATCATCATCTCTATAGAAAATGCCCATATAAATCTCCCACACTTATACTTAATAAAATAATCCTAATGCCCTAAAATCTGAAGGGAGGTGAAGAAAAAGAGTAAGACATGAAGACATGTATATTTGCCTTCTTCCTCTTTCTCTTGCTTTGTTCAAAGCAGGATTTCCCTCAAATTGACTTACTAAGGACAAATTTAGTCATTACCTGAATCCAGGAAAGTGAATACTTAATGAGATCTAGGCTACCATCAAACATGCAGCAGACAAAATTTTGGAGATAATTTATGTAATATACTGGCCACTTTCCAGGATTCTGATTTGTATCAAATTCAAAATGGAGGGAGATGGAGAATTCCCAGGATGCCCTCCCCCTCCTCTCTGGGGGAATCTAGGTGGACAGGTTCCAATAGCTGTTCTACATATGGCCATGCTTTTCCTACTGAGATTTGTAGAATTACATGTTACTTACACAGAAGTTTGGCCACTCTGATTTGCTCACCATGGAGCTCACCCTCATAAAGGATAATCCAGTTATCTTTCATAGCCATCTTGGTTATATACACCTGGAGTTTGCCCTCATCTGTAAGAAGTTGTAAGGAGATGTAACTTTATCATTTTCAGTCCTCTTAGAAAATATTCCCAAAGAGCCTGGGACGAGTTTTAGATTCACAATTCTGATAAACAACCTGGGACCAGGAAGCATAAAAGACAGTTGTGTGACCTCCTGATGAGCAAGATTTCCTCTTCATCTTCATAAAGTACTTTGTTTTGAACCTTGCTAACAAACTTTATGTAAATGGATCAGTCTATCTCCACTCTTAATAGAATTTTGAGGCAGCCTAAATTTATCTTTAGCATCTCTCCCAACCTTCATGTGCCTCAAATTTAGGATCCCAGGCACACATCTATATGTAGTACCCAAGCTTTGCACATGACCCTGAGCATCACTCCCCACATTCATGCTCACAGCATGTTAATGTATACTTTTGCCTCTTACATTTCATAAATTACCCATGTGAATCCTTAGAACAGCCTTTATAAGAGAATGCCTTTACCGAAGGAAATATCTAATGATGGAAATTTCAGAGACAGAGCTTCTATAGGGATAGCGAGACTAAGTATGTATTCTTTTGGCTTCTCAATGTAAACCATGAGAGCAACTGAGTAGCCTACCTTTTCCACCCTGAGCCAACTTGGACCCAATGATCTGGTCAATCATTACTGAAGGAAGACAAACCCACTAGTCAACCCACTCCATATTGTGGGGAAAACTGCACAAGTCACCATATGTTATTTTTTTAAAACCCTTACCTTTTGTCTAAGTGTTAATTCTAAAACAGAAGAACAGCAAAGGGTAGCAAATCAGGGTTAAGTGCCTTGTTCAGGGTCAAGCAGTTAAGAAGTGTGTGAAGCCCCAGATTTAAACCCTAGGTCCTCCTGACTCCAGGTCTAGTACTCTATTCACTTTGCTATCTACCTGCCCTGTCATTTTGTGTTTTAAAGAAAGCTTAGCCTTTGGACTTTAGGGCTACAGAGAGGTTCTAAGTTAAAATTAGGTCTAAGACCTACCCTCTAACTATGATTCCTTATCAGAGTTCCTTTAATATGGCATGTTTGAATCACTTACTCATAGTGAATTTGTTGAGTTTAACTGTTTTCTCAAGTTTCGTTTTACTGGTTTGGCACTTGCCATTCTTCCTGGAAAACAGAATGCATGCATTTGAATAGTTTCACTGGAGAGAAGAAATAATGTTATCAAAAAGCTTAAACAGTGCTTTAACTGTTTAAATTGACCCAGTTCTCATCTAAGGAAAGTACAGCAGTAAAAGATCAGTATCCCAGTCTGTGCTCTGATTATTTCCACTTATAAAGAACTGAGTGATCTTCCATTCATCTTTTGACCATCAAATATTCTCAGGATCAAGTTGGGAATTGTAGAGTACCACGACCTCTAAGGAATCAAAGTCACAGATGACCCCAAAGGATATGGTGAGAGATAAATGGTTTGAGTATACTGAAATTTATAATCTAATATAATTTCTGTCATAAATGGTATATGATAGAGCCATTGACAGGGAAATGAGGAAAGTTAGAGGAGATGTGAGCCCATTTAGGAATAAACAATTACACAGTAACTCAGAAAGTCAACCAATGAGTGCTAAGTAAGCATTTCACTCCCTGGGGATAAAAATAAATCTTATCTCCATATATAAAAACATAACTGCTTTTCCTTTCTCATTCTGCCAGCCAAGATGCCCAAAAGAAAGACCAAGGGGAAGAAAATGGCCCTGGCCCCTGCTGTTGTAAAAAAACAGAAGGCCAAGAAAATGGTCAATCCTTTGTTTGAAAAATGGCCCAAGAATTTTGGCATTGGTCAAGACATCCAGCCCAAAAGAGACCTCACCCACTTTGTCAAATGGCCTCAAAACATTATACTGCAACATCAAAGGTCTATCCTTTATAAGTGATTGAAAGTGCCACCAGCAATCAGCCAGTTTACACAGGCTTTAGATCTTCAGACAGCTACTCAACTGCTTAAACTGGCTCACAAGAATAGACCTGAGACAAAACAAGAAAAGAAGCAAAGGCTGCTGGCTCTGGCTGAACAAAAAGCTGCAGGCAAGGGGGATCGTAGAAAACAAGAAAGCACAATTGGTAATGATTGCACATGATGTGGACCCCATTGAGCTTGTGGTTTTCCTATCTGCTTTGTGTCAGAAAATGGGATTTCCTTACTGTATTATCAAAGGTAAAGCCAGACTAGATGGATTGGTTGACCAAAAGACTTGCACTAGCAATGCCTTCACACAGGTTAACCCGGAAGATAAGGGAGCCCTGGCTAAGCTGGTAGAGGCCATCGAAACTAATTACAATGACAGATTTGATGAGATCCATCACCACTGGGGTAGCAATGTTCTGAGTCCAAAATCAGTGGCTCGTATTGCCAAGCTCGAAAAGGAGAAAGCTAAAGAACTTGCAACTAAATTGGGTTAAATTATGTTTGATTTTTCCCTACATAAAAATGAAAATTTAAACCAAAAATACCATAATTATTAAGCGTGCTGAGCTTAAATTAGTAAAGGATATGATTATTGGCTCTAAAGGAATAAAGGAGCTAATAGGACTATTATATACGGTCTACTTACCTCATCATAACACTGATCTCCACATTACCATCATCAAGTTGCTGGATTATAATCGATGGCACAACTTTAGACCTCTTCTCCTTAGTTAATTCCTTGTCTCCCACAACAGCCTTTATGTGGAATAAGCCCTAGAGAGAATCATGATAGGAACTGAGGAAGAGAAAATGAGGGAGGGAAGTCTCTCTCCTGCACAAACTTTCTTAGCCAAGTCCTTTTGTACTTGGCATACTCTCTGATTAAAACACCAACTCTGAAGCAAAAATCAACCATGAGCCTCTACCTAAGGGACCATGATGGTCTCAGAGAAAGAGGTCAATAATTTCAGTTAAACTATCATTGAGATCCCAAACTTATAAAGTTGCCCCAAATGTTACATATCCCAATTTGAAGCTGAGATTTAGCACTGAACCCACAGACTAAATCCCTGTACATAGTGACTTTGAATCCTTTGAGACTTAATTTCACTTTGGAACATAACTCATTTGGAATATTCATAGGCATGTATGAAATGAACTAGGTCATATACCTCATTTTCAGTTTGCTCTGGTCAGAGTAAATAAAATAAAAAATAAGAATAGAGTAAAATCCTTTATCTGGCACAAACTTCCTGAACATACATTCCTCCCTCCAAACCACACGCTCTCCCAATACAATCTCACCTCAAGTACTTCTTCAGAAGATTGTGACTCCTTAGCTTGTAGAATGGAGAATAGGCATAGAGCAATGCTGAGAAAAAGAATCTTCATCTTGACAAACTTTCACAAGATCAAACACCCAGGGACACTGGTTAGGTTAAAAATGTATGTGTTCCTCTCTTAAAATTTGTCTCTATTTATCTTGATATCACTTAGCAATGAAAACTTATCTCTCTTTTGCACAGTTTTTCACCTAGTCACACAATTGGGCAGCAGAGGTTAAAGGACAAGTGAAATAGCATATTATTATGTTTGGAAGCATAATGCCTTTCTGATTTTTCAATGACTATTCATTAAAATTCTTCCAAAGAATCAACACTACTTATTTTTTTAGTGTCTATATCTTCCATGAGTTTTAATAATCGAAGCATTTATTGGTGGAAAAGAGATTGTCGTTAAAAAAGGAACAAAGGTTCTTTAGTCAGAGTAAAAAAAGAAAAAATCAATGACTTCATTACAACTTCACCCCCCACAGTTCTACCTCCTATTTTGTGAGGTTTTTCAGATATATTTGAGACCTTCCTTTTATTTCATATCATGATTGAGTGAAAAGTACACTGGACAAAGCTCAAGTCAGGGTATCTGGCTTTCACATTTGATTCTGTTACTCACTTAACTTTGGACAAGGTTCTTCACCACCCAATTGTAAAAAGTTTTATCTTTCTCCCTTTTCATTGTTCTAACTACTTTGAAACAGTTTAAGGGAAAATCCTCAAAATCTGGAGCACTTTTTCCCCTGAAAAAAAGGGAGTCATACAGACTAATTTTCCAGTTAGATACATGTTGCATTTGTCTTGCACTTATGTTAAGTTTTATTTTTCCTCTCTTATTTAAGAATATCAAGGCAGTTCTCTCTGATAATCTCTTGCACTATGCTATATGAACTCTTTTTTAATTGTGGCTTACTAGCAGTCCAGTGATTCTTAGGTTATCTCTCCTGGGTTTCTTTTAAGGGTCATTTGTTTTTCCTGTGAGATACTTCTATATTTTCAGTCTTTTGAATTTGCTTTATTTATTTCCTACTGTCTTATGAGTTATTAGCTTCTATTTTCTTCCTTGAGGATTTGTACCCTTTTTTTAAAAAAAAGGTTATTCCATTTTTTAAGGTTTATATTTCCTTTTTTAGAAATCTATTTTCTTCCGTGAGATTTTGCTCTAATCTGTTGACTTTTTCTATCATTTTCTTTTTCTAATTTTTCTTCTGTCTTTTATTATTGTTTTTTAATAGTATCTTGGTGCTCTTCCCGAGTTCATTTTGGGCCTGGCATGCTTTCACATTTGCTGTGGGTCTGACATACTTTCAGGATTATACTTTCCACTTTGGTATTGCTGTCCTCTTCTACACTTGCATTTTGGACCTTTTGCTAAAATAGCTTTCCAGGGTTAGGTATTTTCTCTGTCTTTCACTCAGTTGGGGTATGGGGAGGGAGAAGGCTTTTTTCATAATCTGGCCTATATTTAAGAGTCAGCTTCACTTCTGAGATGAAACAAGTAGTACCCCTATTTGCCCCTAGTGCTACATGCAGTAGATTTAGCTGGATTTCACTCCTCGGCTCCCCCTGGTGTTGGAAGTACTGAAGTTGTTTTTTCCACTTAGTGTTCCCCTAGTGTGTTTCCATCAGGTCACTCCACAAGCTTCTCAGTATGTGTTTGTACCAGGCTGATTCTCATGCTGCTGATTCTTCTGCTTTTGCTTCTTACGCCAGTGAGAAGGATCCTTCCTGCAACCTCTTTACATTTTCTTTAGCTGAAACTATTTTTCCCTCATTCTTCTTCTGATTCTGTCACTCCAAATTTTGTTCTGAAGCATTTTTTGAATTTGTGATTGTTTACAGATGGGTTTGTACAAGCTAGGGACATTCTTTACTCTACCATCTTGGTTGCCAGATGCTGAATTCTAGGTCAAGTTTTACTCAAAAATGTTCCCCCACTCCAACTCAAAGAAAGTAACATTTTTTTGCTGATTTCTTGAGCAGGTAAAGCTCCTATTCTACACCTAAGGGCCATAGACACATTCTGACCTGGTTTCTAGTGTAAAATTGGAATTTGGGAGATGCCATTTAAAAGTATATATATTTTTTCTATGGACACGTGGGAACTATCAAACTACATTTCCCATGGTCCAACGGATTTCCGGTTCCGGTTTCTTGGGCATGGGGATGCCTGCATCACCACACATAGGACAGTTTAAATGGGAGGAGAATCCGAAAGGAAGCTCTCTCTCTTAGCTAGCAGGCGAGCTATACGAAAGGTAAAGATGGCTGAGGCGGCAATTTGAATACTTACAGGCGCGGTCTTATATATATTTTACCAGCATGGCCATGGCTTTAATTAAAATACTAATTTATATTATTATATCAGTCTTTATCATTTTTAATCGTAACACTAGACCATGCGGTCTGAAGGAAATATAGCATTAAAGACTTTTCCCTGTCTTTCTGGTCAAGATGAGGTTCTTTGGCGCTTTTAAAATTGCCTTTTTACCCATTTAGAGGTAATCTAGTGCTTATTTGTGGGTCATTTAGCTAAGTAACAGACTTACTTAGCTTCTTCTAGGAAATCAGATCTCTTGAAAGCTTTACTCTCTGACTGAAAATCAGTTACCTTATTTATTTAAAGTTTTTCAGAAAGCCAATAATAGACAAACATTTATTGAATGACTACTATGTGCCAGTAACTGTGCTAAATAATAGGCAAAACTGAAACAGTTTCAGGCCTCACATTCTGAAAGAGAAGTACCATGTAAATATATAATCAAGTACAAAATTAAAATATATGTGCATATAGATAGATAGGTATTTATATAAAATAATTACCAAGTATTTTCAAGGGCAAGGTAAGCATTAGCAACTGGTAAGAATATGAAAAGCTTCATTCATAAGGTAGCATTTAATATGTATTCTTAAAGAATCTACTGCAGACGAATAATCCCTGCCTGGTCCTTCCATCCTTTCTAAGGACATATATAAATGTCCAATATATATTTCATTGTTGCCTTTTTTAGAAATTAAGTTATCAGACTGAAAGACAGATCAGCAGAATAGTGCAGACATAGCTAAATTTAATATCAGCAATATAGAAGTCAATATATGTTATCTGTGTGGATAATTGATAATATAATTAGATGGTTTCAAAATTCACCGAATAACTGAGTTCAAAAGTAGTCATAAATAGCTCAACGTTATCTTAGAGGTGAAACTCAAGCATAGCATCTCAGAGGTTTGGGGTCTGTGCTTTTCTTTTTTTTCTTTATTTTTATTGATTAATTAAGAAAAAATTTCCATGGTTACATGATTCATGTTCTTTCCCTCTCCACCTTCCTCCACACTCCTATAGTCAAAGCACAATTCCACTGGGTTTTACATTTGTCATGGATCAAGACCTTTTTCCATATTATTGATATTTGCTCTAGGGTGATTGCTTAGAGTATATATCCCCAGGCATATCCCCATCGACCAATGTGATCAAGCAGTTATTTTTCTTCTGTGTTTCTGCTCCCACAGTTCTTCCTCTGAATGTGGATAGTGTTCTTTTTCATAAGTCCCTCAGAATTGTCCTGGATCATTGCATTGCTGCTAGTAGAGAAGTCTATTACATTAGATCGTGCCACAGTGTATCCATCTCTGTGTATAATATTCCCCTGGTTCTGCTCCTTTCACTCTTCATCAATTCCTGGAGGATATTCCAGTTCACATGGAATTCCTCCAGTTCATTATTCCTTTGAGCACAATAGTATTCCATCACCAACAGATACAACAATTTGTTCAGCCATTCCCCAATAGAAGGGCATCCCCTAATTTTTCAATTTTTGGCCACCACAAAGAGTGCAGCTATATTTTTGTAAAAGTCTTTTTCCTTCTTATTTCTTTGGGATATAAAACCAGTAGTGGTATGGCTGGATCAAAGGGCAGAGAATCTTTTTTTTTTAACCCTTGTACTTCAGTGTATTGTCTCATAGGTAGAAGATTGGTAAGGGTGGGCAATGGGGGTCAAGTGACTTGCCCAGGGTCACACAGCTGGGAAGTGGCTGAGGCCGGGTTTGAACCTAGGACCTCCCGTCTCTAGGCCTGACTCTCACTCCACTGAGCTACCCAGCTGCCCCACAGACAGTCTTTTAAAGCCCTTTGGACATAGTTTCAAATTGCCCCCCAGAATGGTTAGATCAATTTCACAACTTCACCAGCAAATATCCCAATTTTGCCACACCCCCTCCAACATTTATGACTTTCCTTTGCTGTCATTTTAGCCAATCTGCTAGGTGTGAGATGGTACCTTAGAGTTGTTTTGATATGCATTTCTCTAATTATAAGAGTTTTAGAACACTTTTTCATGTTCTTATTGATAGTTTTGATTTCTTTATCTGAAAATTGCCTATTCATGTCCCTTACCCATTTATCAATTGGGGAATAGATTGATTTTTTGTACAATTGATTTAGCTTCTTATATATTTGAGTAATTAGACCTTTGTCAGAGTTTTTTATTACAAAGATTTTTTCCCCAATTTGTTGTTTCCCTTCTAATTTTGGTTGCATGTTTTTGTTTGTACAAAAACTTTTTAATGTAATGTAATCAAAATTATTTATTTTATAATTTGCAATTTTTTTCTAACTCTGGCTTGATCTTGAAATCTTACCTTTCCCAAAAATTTCACAGGTATGCTATTCTGTGTTCACCTAATTTACTTATAGTTTCCTTCTTTATATTCAAGTCATTCACCTACTCTGAGTTTATCTTGGTGTAGGGTATGAGATACTGATCTAAACCTAATTTCTACCATACTGTTTTCCAGTTTTCCAAGCAGTTTTTATCAAACTGTGGGTTTTTGTCCCAAAAGCTGGGCTCTTGGAGTTTATCATAGACTGACTTGCTGAGGTCATTTTCCCCAAGTCTATTCCACTGATCCTCTCTTCTGTCTCTTAGTCAGTACCATATTGTTTTGATGACCTCTGCTTTATAGTACAGTTTTAAGATCTGGTACTGCTAGGCCCCTCTCCTTCACATTTTTTTTTCATTATTTCCCTTGATCTTCTTGATCTTTTGTTCTTCCAAGTGAACTTTGTTATAGTTTTTTTTTTTAATTCAGTAAAAAAGTTTCTTGGTAGTTTGATAGGTATGGCACTGAATAAGTAAAATAATTTGGGTAGGATGGTCATTTTTATTATGTTAGCTCATTCTTTTTTTTCTTTTTTTCCCAAACCCTTAACTTCAGTGTATTGACTTATAGGTGGAAGAGTGGTAAGGGGAGGCAATGGGGGTCAAGTGACTTGCCCAGGGTCACACAGCTGGGAAGTGTCTGAGGCCAGATTTGAACCTAGGACCTCCCGTCTCTAGGCCCGGCTCTCAATCCACTGAGCTACCCAGCTGCCCCCTTGTTAGCTCATTCTACCCATGAGCAATTAATTTTTTCCAATTGTTTAGATCTAATTTTAATTGTGTGAAAAGTGTTTTGTAATTGTGTTCATATAATTCCTGTGTTTGTCTTGGCAGATAGATACCTAATTAATTTATATTGTCTAGAGTGATTTTAAATATAATTTCTCTTTCTAACTCTTGTTACTGGGATGTGTTGGAAATACATAGAAATGTTAATGATTTATGTAAGTGGTGGGCAAACTATGGCTCCGAGGGCCAGATGTGGCCCCCTGAAATGTTCTATCCAGGTGCTTGACATTATTTCTAATCTGACAAATACAATGAGTAGGATACAATACAATGAAACTTTGAGTTATCTTAGAAACAGGCTGACAGATGAGCATTTCCTTTCCTTTGTCCCCCTCTTTAAAAAGTTTGCCCATCACTAATTTATGTGGATTTATTTTGTACCCTACAACTTTGCTATAGTTGTTGATTATTTCAACTAGCTTTTTAATTGATTATCTAAGATTCTTTAAGTAGATCATCATATCATTTGCAAAGAGTTATACCTTGGTCTCCTCATTGCCAGTTTTAATACCTTCAATTTCTTTTTTTCTCTAATTGCTACTGCTAGTGTTTCTAATACAATGTTAAATAATAGAGGTAATAATGGGCATCCTTGTTTCACTCCTGATCTTATTGGGAAGGCTACTAATTTATCCCCATTGCAGATGATGCTTGCTGATGGTTTTAGATATATACTATTTATTATTTTTAGGGAAGGCTCTTTTATTCCTATACTTTCTAATGTTTTCAACAAGAATGAGTGTTGTATTTTGTCAAAGGCATTTTCTGCATCTATTGAGATAATGATGTGATTTTTGTTGATTTGCTTGATAATATGGTCAATTTTATGGATGGATTTCCTAATATTGAACCATCCTTGCATTCCTGGTATGAATTCCTCCTGACCATAATGAATAATCCTTGTGATCACTTGCTGGAGTCTTTTTGCTAGTATTCTATTTAAGATTTTTGCATCTATGTTCATTAAGGAAATAGGTCTATAGTTTTCTTTCTCTGTTTTTAATCTGCCTAGCTTTGGAATCCATACCACATTTCCGTCATAAAAGGAATTTGGTAGAACTCCTTCTTTGCTTATTATATCAAATAGTTTTTGAAGTATTTGGGATTAGTTGTTCTTTTAATGTTTGATAGAATTCACACGTGAATTCATCTGGTCTTGGGGACTTTTTCTTAGGGAGTTCTGTGATGGCTTGTTCAATTTCTTTTTCTGATATGGGATTATTTAAGTATTCTATTTCTTCTACTGTTAATCTAGGCAATTTGTATTTTTATAAATATTCATCCATATCATCTAGATTGCCATATTTCTTTCCATATAATTGAGCAAAATAGTTTTTAATGATTGCCTTAATATATAATAGAGGTGAAGTCTCCCTTTTCTTCTTTGATACTCTTGATTTGGTTTTCTTCTTTCCTTTTTTTATTAGATTAACAAGTACTTTGTCTATTTTATTTGTTTTTTTTCAAAGTACCAGCTTCTAGTCTTATTTATTAATTCAATAGTTCTTTCACTTTCTATTTTATTAACTTCTTTAATTTTTAGAATTTCTAATTTAGTTTTTATCTGAGGATTTTTAAATTGTTCACTTTCTAGTTTTTTAATTTGCATGCCAAATTCATTGACCTCTGACCTCACTAATTTGTTAATATATGCATTCAAGGATATAAATTTTCCCCAAGTACTGCTTTGGCTACATCCCATAGATTTTGATAGGATGTCTCATCATTGTCATTCTCTTCAATGAAATTATTAATTTGTTTCTATGATTTTTTCTTTAACCAATTTTGGATAATCATATTATTTAATTTCCAATTAATTTTTTATTTGCCCCTCCAGGTACCCTTACTAATTATTATTTTTATTGCATTATATTCTGAAAATGATCTATGTATTATTTCTGCTCTTTTGCACTTGTTTGCCATGTCTTTATACCCTAGTACATGGTCAATCTTTGTGAATGTACCATGTGCTACTGAAAAGAAGATATATTCTATTTTGTCCCTATTTATTTTTCTCCACATATCTATTGACTCTAATTTTTATAAGATTGCATTCATATCTCTTACTTATTTTTTATTTATTTTTTGGTTTGATTTATCTAGATCTGATAGAGGAAGGTTCAGGTCTCCCACTAGTATAAATAGTATATAAATGGATAAATATATGTAAATAGATAGCTTTGCTTTCTATTTCCTCCTTAAGCTACACTAGTTTCTCCTTCAGAAATTTGGATGCATGCATGTTGAGTACTGATATTTCCTCACTGTCTATACTGCTTTTTATTGGGATGTAATTACCTTCCCTAACTCTTTTAATCAAATCTATATTTACTTTGGCTTTATCAGATATCATGATTGTGCCAGATCCTGTGTAATCCTGATTGGTGCTCCTTGATATATTAATTGTCTCTTTCTGGCTTCTTGTAATGTTTTCTCCTTAGCTTGGAAGCTCTTGAATTTGGCAATTATATTCCTGGGGATTTTCCTTTGCGGATTTAATGTAGAGGGTGATTTATGGATTCCTTCAATGTCTATTTTGCTCTCATGTTGAAGAACATCAGGGAAGTTTTCTCAGATAATTTCTTGTAGAATGTCAAGATTTCTATTTATTTCTAGATTTTCAGGTAAACCAATGATTCTCAAATTGTCTCCTCTAGATCAGTTTTCCAAATTAGTTATTTTCTCAGTGAGATATTTCATGTTTCCTTCTATTTTGTCACTCTTTTGACTTTGCTTTATGAATTCTTGTAGTCTTTTGAGATAATTAGCTTCTACTTGTCCAATTCTGGTCTTTAAAGACTAGTTTTTGGGTACAATTTTTTTAATTTTCCTTTTTGTTTTTGGTCTATCCTGCTTTTCATGACTTCTATCAGGTCATTTCTGGTCTTTGATATGCTTATTATTTCATTTGATTTCTGGGCTTCTTTTTCCAAATTGAAGATTCTGTCTTTTAAATTATTATTTTATTTTTGAACTATTTCCCACTTTTCTTGCCATGTTTCTTCCGTCTTTCTCATAATCTCAAATTTGAGCTCCTAAAGAGCTTGTGACAAATTTCCTTTTTTTCTGGAATATTTGGATGTATTTACTTGTTTTTCATCTTCTGCTGTCTCCTTTTTAATCTGGAGCTTTTCTGCATAAAAAGTAGCCAGGATTAAAGTTTTCTTCTTTGTTTTTTCAGTGGTTGTGCATTGTAGTTCTTGGGTGTTGTTTTCCATTGCTTTGTTCCTTCCCAACCATAAGTCTGAGTGAGGAAGGTGGGTGATCTTTGTATTGAGCTACAGAGAGGTTTTTTCCCTGAGGCTATTTTTTTCAAGTCTCCACAGTAGCATCTGCTGTGTGCAGCCCTGCACTATTTCTGCACCCAATCTTCACATTCCTCAGCCTACTGGGGTCCAAAGTCTAGCTGCTCTTAGGGGTAAGTCTGTGGTGTCCTTAGCCAGCCCTTCCACACCCCCAACCTGAGAACCCTGCACTTGCTCTGATTCTGGTGCCTTAGGTTGAGTGAAGGAGAGGTGATGAGCTCGCCCTTTGGTGGGAGTAATTTTGCCCCCTTTTAGGCCCCCTAACTTTGCTTATCTTCAGTGCTGCACCCTACTGTGGAGCCCCTTCATTCATCTGATTTTGGCTTTGTCATTTTGAGGCACTTTATATATCAGGTGGTGGAGATAAGAGAAAAAGCCTTGTTTCTACTCTGGGGCTATCTTAACCTGAAAGTCCCAAGATCTGTGTCTTTCAAAATATTAATCTGAAGGAAGGCAGTGACAAGCTTATCACATTTGTAAATGACATGAAGCTAACACTTAGAATGAGTCAGAATCCCAGGGCAACAAGGTGGCTCAGTGAATAGAGCCAGGCTTAGGGATGAGATGTTCTGGATTTTAATTTAGCCTTAGATACTTCCTAGCTATGTGACCCTGGATAAGTCACCAAGCCCCATATTATCTAACTCCTATCACTTTTCTGCCCTGAAACCCACACTTAGGGTCAATGCTTAGACAATCATTTAAATTGTTTATATGGATATATTTAAATGCTTTGAACAGATAAATAAATCAAGATCCCCAATGATCTAGATAGGCTAGAATGATGGGTCCCATGTAAGGAGATGAGATATAATGAGGATACATGGAAAGCCCTATATAGGGATTCAGAAAGTCAGCTTCTCAAGATGAGGAATGTTCTACAACAGTTCACTTGAAAAAGATTCAATAATTCTAGGGGATTTCAAGTTAAATAAAAGTCAATACTGCAACCTCAAAAACTGGCACAATTCTAGGTCCTTTCCTATAAGAGAATTTTGTTTCAAGAATAAGGGAGGTAATATTTATATTCTGCCATGCTCTATCTCATCTGGAATATGTCCCAGTTCTGGGCTCTCCCTAACAGTGATAGACTGGAGCATATCCAAAGGAAAGGTACTGAGATGGTGAAGAGACTCAAAACCATGACATACAAGAATTAGTTAAACAAGTCCCCATATTTAGCCCACAGAAAAAAACTAATGAGAAATTGAGAGCTCTTTTCTTGTAACTGGAGGCATTTCACATGTAAGAAGAATGAGATAAGTTGGGCTTAGAATTAGTCCAAGTTTTGCATAAGGAAAGTACATTTTTTGCTGATCCCTTTAGCAAGATAAAGGACAGAATTAGGGCAAATGTGCTAATTTGGCTGGGAAGAAGATTCTGACTAGATTTGAAGGAAAACTTTCTAATATTTAGTACTGACCTGTCGGGAGCTATTAAGAGAAATTAGAATCTCAAGTAGATATTTTTGTCTGGACCCCCTCAAAAGATCAATACAGACCAGCAGAGTATTGGTTTTTCTCCTTTTTGGGTCAAGAAACCGGAGTGGGATATCTAAGATAAAAATCTGAGATTCCTCTTTTGATTCCTTTCACAATTCTCACCTTCCTTCAAAATGCATTATAGTCTTATTGAAAAAGCTTTGGGCTCTCAGCACTCCAGCAGGAGGGGGGCTAACTCTGTTCCCCTGTGATCGAGAACACAGATGACTGGTAAGGCCAAGGTCAAACCCTTGGCAGGGCATTTTGCCCAGAATTAAAGTAAAATAATGAGGCTCAAAAAAATTGTTTAATACCATCGAGACTGAAAACTGCAGAGGCTTTCCAGCCTAACAAGATGTCCCAGGCTTCACTTAAAGATAACACATATAGTTGATAGTTTAGGATAGTTTTTTTTTTATCTACACCTGGAGGCTTCTAAGGCTTTTGTTTTGATTATAGTAAAAATCCTGCTCTCTGTAACTGTGGGAAACTTTCTTGGACTTTTGGGGGAAGGGGATCTTTAATTTCCTTTATAATAAAGTGGCTACTTCAGTATTTCTTTAAGTACTATGAGCTAACAAGCCGTGCTTCCAATCTGTTTCATTCTTTGCTTCTGATGACCACCCTAGGCCACTCGGATTAGTCTCTGGTTATAAAGCAGGATCTCTATACTGACCAAGAGTGTTATTGGGCTGACTCAAGAGAAAGTAGGTAATATCTCACTAAGGACTTCATGGAAAGGCTGAATCAACAATGGTTGGAGATTTTGTCATGGAAAGTTATCTTTCAAGCAGGAGTTGGACTAATGTTCTCTGAAGTCCCTTCCAACTCTCAGATTCTATTATTTTGTAATGGGCCATTGTCCAAAAGATGAATTCCAAATCATTTAGACTACCATCCTATTATCTGTACCCCTGTCTCCTCCCCTCCATATACTTGACTCTTCTCTATCTGAACCTTTTCTTGAAGCTTGACAGACTGATATGACTCCGATTGTTCCCTGAATATACCTGGTATATTGCTCCCCTCTAACTTTGCTTATGTTATCCTTTTTTGCTCACCTCTATCCTTCCAAGGGGTATATAGGGTATTCAAAGAACACTAACACCTCTTATATAAGGGCTTGTTGAGTCCTTTTCTTTTCAAAGCAACTTTCCTGCCACCCAGCTTTCACCTGTGGCTCCAAGAAGCTATAGTATGTACAATGGCTACACCTTATGGCTTGGAAGATGGGCTAAACCAAGGTGAGGGAAAGGTCTCAAAGCCATCAGTGAGTTAGAAGTATGTCTTTTCAAAGCTTATGAAGACTTTCCTCCAGCATAAGGTATAAATGAGAATAATTTTTTCCAGTAGCCATGAAGGCAGAAAAATCATGTCTTGGGGAAAACTAAGAGCTTGGTTAGACATAGGGAAAAGTCAACTTTTGACAACGTGTCCATCTCTACAAAGGTATCATTTAACCCCATCAAAAAGAAAAGTTCAAAAGAAGCTTAGAGAGATTCAGATTTCTTGGCTCAATAAGAAGGAAGATAACATTCAGGTTCCAAAACCCTTCTATGATGACCTGTAGACTATGATGGACCAAAGATCTATGGTGTGGCTTGACTACTCAGTGCTGATGGAGCCACACTGATCAGTGATAAGGACATGATCCTGGAGAGATGGACTGAATACTTCCATAATGTTCTCAACAGACCATTATTAATCAATGTTGAAGCCATTGTCCATATAGTTCAGTTTGAATTCAATCCTTCTCTTGACAAACTTCCAAAAATATATATGAATGCCATTAGACTCCCTTCATCTACAAAATGCATAAGACTAATTCCATTCTAGCAGATATTTACAAAGTATCAAGTCCATTGCTTATTCAAAAGGTAACAGAAATCTTCCAGGTTATTGCAAGAAGTTATGTCCCATGAGATCAAGAATATCTCTATTGTCTATCTCTATAAAGGAAATAGGAATGGGTTGTCCTGTGACAATCAAAGAGGAATCTCTTTCTTATTCATTATACAAAGGACAATAGGCAACAGATGACGATTCTTTAAGATGCATCTCTAATCTTATTTTGGTAGATTTTCCATTAGAATGTAAGTTCCTTGAGAACAATTCTTGAAATTTTTGTTTCATTGTTCATATCCCCAGCATCTAACACAATTCCTGGATCATAGTAGGTGTTTAATAAATACCCTGATTAATTGGTTGATGTCTCTCTCAGAATCACTGTGATTCCTCTTTCTCACAGTTCAGTGACTAACTGCTACTTCTGCCACTCGTGTAGCATTTATTATAATATGCTTTATCTTGCCTATTAGAATGGGATCTTACGGAAAATATATGCCATATCTTCTCTTTTTATTTTGTCCTAGTAGTCTCCATAGTCCTAAGTCCATAATGACCTTTTAAAAAATGCTTATTGAAATTTACTCAATTCATATGTAACAAACTAAACTGAAGGCATCTCTGTATGCTGCAGAATGTGCCAGGGTAAAAACAGGGAACACTATGTTTGGGAAAAACTCCTGATAAGATCATATTATATTTGCTTTCCTTCCTAGTTTTTTTTTTTCCTTCACTTCTCACAAGAGCCCTAGTTGGTCAGAACAGAGTACTCCTTTGTAGAATCAGCTACATGACCTTTCGAAGGGTGAAGGAGAAGTCAACAAAAACAAATAACCCTGGTTTTGTGGTTGGGGGGTTTTATGCTTCTTTGTGGTTGTTCGTTGTTTCTGTTAATTTGTTCTAACCACTGCACTGATTTCACTGATAGCCAAAAGAACATGAAACAAATGCACTTTGGAGGTGATCTGTCAAGTTTCTCCATTACACAGTGGCTCCTTTGGTGTAGGGGATGTTCCCAAAAACCTAGGAGAGATTAAGAAAATTTTATAGTTAGCAGGCTTATTCCTTCTTCCTCCTTGCCCCCCAAGAGAAAGTCGCAATTCTCATAATGTATAGTTCAACTCAATTGCCACAACTTTAAGGAAGACTTTCCTAACAACCTCAGTTTAGAATCTTTGCCCTAATATCCTTATCACTTTTAAATATATTTTGCATCTATCCCATAATTGTTCCTCTACAAATATTGTATGTCCCTCCAATAGAATGGAAGTTTGAGGGAAAAGACTCTCGACATTTGGGTTTGTATCTCCAATACCTAGCACAATTCATGGTACATAATCAGCACATTTAATAAAATGTTTGTTCTGTGGAGTAAAAATTGAGGGCACCTTGAAGATGTCAAAGTACAACCTCTTTAATCTCTATTAAAAATGACTGAAAAAATAATCTTGAAAATGGAATGGATTTATTGAGAGAGAAATGTGGGGCACTGCCTCAAGTCATTGACCTGAGACAAATGTCCCCAAATATTTAGAGAAAGAAATGGCCATGCCTGCTTCAGACTCACCTGAGACAGCCTCACTGACTGCCTTTAAAGAAACTCTGATACAATATTCCTGATACAAATGTTTCCAGGTTTCCAGAGATACTTCCAATTTATAGGAAGATAAGATAGAATTAACATTTCAAAAGATTGGAGGCAGAACAAATAGCTTTACAATGGCTTTACAATGGATGCATTCAAGCAAATTAACATCTTTAAGAAACTGGAGAATAGCTTCACTGTGGATACACCCAAGCAAATCAGAATTTTAAAGAAATGATCAGGAAGTTGGACTGTATTATCTAGATGGCGCTGATGCGATAATCAGACAAGCCACAGGGACTTGACCTACTGGAAAAAGCTTCAACAGACACAATACAATACAAAGATAAAATAGGAGGGACTTCTAAGACAAAAGGATACTCAAGATTGGTACTTGAGATTTGACCATGGTTCTACTGGGTCTAAGAACAGTCTAGCCTGAGTCTAGCCTGAGACTCCTGCCTCGGGCAAATTCCCAAACAAACTCAGAAGACTCAGTTCAAAACACAGTCCTACAGGGAGAAGGATGGAGTAATCTTGTCTTGAAGGGAGTTTGGAGGAAAATGGATGGGGAGGGGGTGGAGGAAAGAGGAAACCAGCTCTTACAACTTTTTGGTGATATTAATATCTATTAATAACTTGAAAATAGAACCCTAATTTATCACTCCACACATTTGTTAACTGATTGATTACAATTCATAAGCATTTATTAAAAATCTATAATGTGCAAGGCCCCATGCTAAGTGTTAGGGATATAAAGAAAGATAAAACAAAACCAAACACCCAGCTCCTGCTGTTACAATCTAATGGGGAAACAACACAGAAGATAGGCACAGCATAAATGGCTAAAAATCTCAGAAAAGGCATGAACATGAGCATGAACCCAGTGTTCTGAGGTAGTTTCAGAAATTACTAAAATTGGAATAATGCATGTGACCCTAAGTCTAGAAGACCAACAAGACAGTAGTAAAGAGGAGAAAAATAACCTGAAGTTTGACCTCTGCCGCTACCATGACTTATTTGCATGGTGTAGGTATAATGGGAAAGCAGTGACTCTCTCTAGCAATCCATTTGCATCCCTTCTTAGAAAATGTCAACATGGAATCTAGAAGCCCCCAAACTTGTAGCCTAGAAAGATTAAATGACTCCCATTTTACTTAGCTTAAAAGTGAAAGCCCCAGTTTAGACCCTGTCACCTGAGAGCTCCTCCCTGAGGGAAAGTCCAACTTCACTAGTCTCAGACTAACAATAGACATTAAAGTAGTTTAAGTGGGGAAGACTAATCCCATCAGATGTTAAGTATCTCTTTTGTCCAAATGGGTTCTCCCATTAGGCCAAAGTCTTTTACCTAGCCAACCCCAGCCTTTGGCTGCGTCTTTCCCTTTTGTGTCCATTGTAAAGTGTCAACTCCTCCCTGTTATTCCTGTCTGGAACTCCTCATTTTCCTTTGTTACCATTGCAAAGCCAATCAACTATCCCTCTCATCTTCAGTCCCCATGTTTCCCTAGAAAGGTATTTAAGCTTCACAACTTTAATGGCCCCTTGGAATTGTCTAATCTAGCACAGTTGGCATTCCCAGGGGTCAGTGACTAGAGCAACCAGAGTTCAGTCCTTGGACTTTGTATAGGAATGTGGTGCACAGCACTGTATGGAGGCCTAATTTAGCACTGTACCCCTTTCCTTAATTAAAGTACCCTGATGACCCTAGAATACAAAAATTAGAAAAACTAAGAGGTCAAAGAACCTCAGAGAGTTCAAGAAATAAGAACAACAAATAACTAAACTTTTAGACATTAATCCCCCAGAAACAGGGAGAAGAGGTTAACACTAGCATAAATTTAAAAATTAGAAAATAGGGCTGTGTGTGATGATATTAGTATTTTCCTCTCTCCACGTGCTCAGGTAGCTAAAGATGAAGTTCCAAGTCACTTCCCCCTCACCTTGAATACGTAATCCAAAACAGGAAACCCATTAGGGATCATGGGAAATGTAGTTCCAAGTATCCCAAGTGATTTTAAATGACACAGTTTGTATCCCCAATTTTCAAGATCCCTTAGTATTACTATTTCTTCGACTAAAACAGGCCCCCTCCCATAAAAACTTCTAGTTTTCCTGACCTGTTTTCAAAAACCTTAAAAAGAGTTTATCTATACCCTGGGAAGAAAACCAAATACAAGATAAGAAGGAATAGGCAGTTTCAAAAGTAACATTATAGTCCCAACCTTAAAATCCTATGAAAGTCAAAGAGTTTTTTTGATCATGGGAGTCTTTAGGGATACATAATGTTAAGAGATGAAATGTCACAGCTCCCCTTCTGTGGGATTGGACAGAGGGGAGGAGGAGAATAAAGATTATTATAAAAGTCTTTGTACCTAGAAGAGAGGACATTTTTGCCCCAAGTAAGCCACTTGTGTGGGCAGAATCCCTTTTTCTTCCCTTCCCCTCCTCCTTTCCCCCCACTCCTGCTGTCCTCTGTTTTCTCCAAATAAAGCTACTTTTCTCTGCCAGCATCTTATCAAGTCTCCTGTCCACTCGTTAGAGTGATTTCTGGAGGTAGGAGCTTCCCCAGGATTCCACTCCACACAGAGGCACTAAAAATTAAAAATAAACAAATGAATAAGCAAAAGAGAAAGAATTCAAGCATAGATAGAAATTGTGGGAAATAATAAAAAAAAAGATTGAGGTTCAAATTCAGAAGAGAGTGAAATTAAAACACTCACTTCTAAAACTTCAAAGCAAAACACAAGAAACATAAATGCAAAAAGAGATCTTATGAAAGAAAAAAACTTTAGAAATCAAATGAGAAAGGTTGAAAAAATTAGGGGGAAAAACCAATGCAAGAAAATCAAGAAAATTATAACAAAATGTCAGCCAACTAGAAAAAAAGCAACTCAAAACTCACCAAAGAAAATAACTCATCAAAAATAATAGAGAAGTTGGAAGCTAATAACTTCTTAAGACAACAAGAAATAATAAACCTACATCAATAAAAAAGAAAAAACTGAAGAGAATATCTCATTGCAAAAGTATCTAACCTGGAAAACACACCAATGAGAGAGAATAAAAGAATTCTTGGACCACCTGAATTTTTTAAAGAGTTTAGACAAAATGAGTGAAATAAAGTATGTGTGCTTATCAAAGTAAACATTTGGTGCAGCATTGAAGGTACGTGGGATCGAGGCATTTCCATGCTATAAGGGGGTAAAATAGCTCTACTAAAACATGAGCTGAGCAACCCTCTCCCCACCCCCACACCACCTACAGGGCCAAAGCCAGCGCACAAGAGCTAGATCAAGTTTGGGGCACCCGTTAAGTCCTTGGCAGCTACCTGAAGTCGCCAAGGCCTGCTCCTGAGAGCAACAAGACTTAAGACCCCAAGAGGCTAAAGAACATGTGGACTTTGAACACAGACCCTGAGTGCAGGCACAGTTGCAGCTGCAGACAGGGATCCTGAGTGCAGGAGCAGACTGTGGGTGTGGACCCAGTGCAGAGGGGTTGTATGACTGTGGAAGCAGCACCCTGACACTGTTAAAGGAGCTTCGGGCAGAGGAACAAGCAAGGGGACCACCAGGAGTTTTGATACTGAGAACAACTAGACCTGAGACCTCAGAAGCCTAAAGAGCACAGACAGACCCTGGGCGTAAGGATAAAGCTGAGAGGGTGCTGGGCTAACAATGGCAAGCCAGAGACAAGAACCCCAGAAGAAAAAGATCAAGAAGAAATCTTTAACACTTGACAACTTTTACACAGAAAAATCCAGACAACAGAGCAAACAGCAGAGGAGAACAAATGAGTAATCATATGCAAACCTTCCCAAAAAATGAAAACTGGACACAAGCTATTGAAGAGTTCAAATCTGAGATTATGAGAAAGATGGTAGAGATCTGGCAAGAAAAATAACAGTTTAAAAGGCAGAATTTCACAATTAGAAAGTGAGGTTCAGAAATCAAATGAATTGATAAGCAAATTGAAGACCAGAAATGACAAGTTGGAAGCCTTGAAGAACCAAACAGACCAGATACAAAAGGAAAACCAAAAGATTATAACCAAAAACCAGTCTCTAAAGGCTAGAATTCGGTAATTAGAAAAAGATGTCCCAAAATAAAAAATATTAATAAGCAAATTGGAGGCCAAAACCAAAGAGCTGGAAAACAGGACAGACCAAATCAAAAAGGAAAATCAAGAGAATATAGCAGAAAACCAGTCTCTAAAGACAAGAATTGGGCAAGTAGAAGCCAATGATCTCTCAAGATAACAAGAACAAATAAAGCAAAGTCAAAAATTCTGATAAAATAGAAGGAAACATGAAATATCTCAATGAGAAAGTGACAGATCAAGAAAACAGGTCTAGAAGAGATAATCTGAGAATCATTGATCATCCTGAAAAAGCAGAAATTAATAGAAATTTGGACTCCATACTGTTTGTTTAAATTCTGGGAAGTGCTATTTGGAAGTGTCTAGCAAATTTTCTATGTACACGTGGGGACTATCAAACTACATTTCCCGTGGTCCAATGGGTTTCCGGTTTCCGGTTCTTTGGGCATGGGGACGTCTACTTCCTCACACATAGGACAGTTTAAATGGGAGGAGGGCCGAAAGAAAGGCCTCTTGATCTTCCTGAAGGGCTGCCTGATGTGTGGAGAGGATGGGCTCCGGCGGTAAATATAAAAGATAGGCGCGGTCATATATATTTTTCCAACATGGCCATGTCTTTAATTAAACTACTAATTTCTCTTATTATCTCAGTCTTTATCATTTTTAATCTTAACAATACTAAAGGAAATTATTCAGAAAAATTGCCCTGAATTTCTACAACAAGAGGGCAATATAGGCATTGAAAGGATCCATAGATCACCCTCTACACTAAACCCTGAAAAGACAGCCCCCAGGAATATAATAGCCAAATTCAAGAGCTTCCAAGTAAAAGAAAAAAATTTTACAAGAAGCCAGAAAAAGACAATTCAGATATCAAGAAGCACCAATCAGGATCACATAGGATCTGGCAGCCTCCACACTACAAGACTGCAAGGCTTGGCATATAATACTCAGAAAGGCAAGAGAACTGGGTCTACAACCAAGGATCACCTACACATCAAAACTGACTATATACTTCCAGGGGAAAGTATGGGCATTCAACAAGATAGAAGATTTCCAAGTATTTGCACAGAAAAGACCAGGACTAATTGGAAAGTTTGATATCCAACCACAAAAACCAAGAGAAACATGAAAAGGTAAATAAGAAACAGGGGAAAGAAAGAAAACTCTTATTTTTAAATTTGCCTCTTTAAGGGCTTCAATAAGATCTAATTATTTGTATTCCTATATGGAGAAATGTTATGTGTAATTCTCTGTAGTGAACTCTATTCACTATTATAGTGTCCACTATTATATTAATTATAATAATTATTCACAAGGAGAGGTTGGAGTACTAAATGGTCTAAGATGATAAGGGGGTGGGTGGGAAAGAGGGGGGTGAATAGTTAAGGACACCAAGAGAAACTTGAATGAATAAGAAATATAGGATATTATATTACACACAAAGAGGGCATGGGAAGGGGAGGGGATGCATACTATTATAAGAAGGAGAGGAGGAGAGCATTAAGAGGTAATATTTAAACCTTACTCTCAGTGGAATTAACCCTGAGAGGGAAGAGTAGGTATATCCATTGAGATATAGAACTCTATCTAACCCTACTGAGAAAGTCAGAAGGGATAAACCAAGGGGAGCAGAGGAGTGGGGAGGTCAAAAAAGGGAGAGGAGGAGAAGGGAGAGGGATTCATTAGGCTTTAAAAATAAAAAGAGAGGAATAACAAGGGAGGGGGTAGAAAGGGTAGTAAATCAAGGGAGGGGACAAGGGTTACTGGTTTAAAACAAATCACTGGTTTGAAAGGAAATAGCCTAAGAAGAAGGGGTAGAACTAAGAGAGGATACCAAAATGTTGGGGAATACACAACTGATAATTATAACTCTGAATGTGAATGGGATGATTGATTGTACTAGATTGGAAGGCTTTTTGTACAGGCAGAAATGGTGCAGCCAAAATCAGAAGGGAAACAACAAATTGGGAGAAAGTCTTTATAACAAGGAACTCTGAGAGGGGTCTAGTTACTCAAATATACAAGGAGTTAAATCAATTGCATAAAAAATCAAGCTATTCCCCAACTGATAAATGGGCAAGGGACAAAGGGACACAAACGGGCAATTTTCAGATGAAGAAATCAAGACTATCAATGAGCACATGAGAAAGTGCTCTAAATCTCTAATAATTAGAGAAATGCAAATCAAAACAGTGCTGAGGTATCACCTCAAACCTAGCAAATTGGCTAAAGTGAGTGTAGGGGAGAATAATGAATGTTGGAGGGGATGTGGCCAAGTTGGGACACTGATGCATTGCTGGTGGAGTTGTGAACTGATCCAACCATTCTGGATGGCAATTTGGAACTATGCTCATAGAACTATAAAGGATTGCCTGCCCTTTGATCCAGCCATAGCACTGTTGGGTCTGTACCCCAAAGAGATCATAGATAAACAAACTTGTATGAAAATATTTATAGCCACGAATTTTGTGGTGGCAAAAAACTGAAAACGAGGGTATGCCCTTCTATTGGGGAATGGCTGAACAAACTGTGGTATATGCTGGTGATGGAATATTATTTTGCTAAAAGGAATAATGAATATACAGTTTTCACATGAAGAAATCAAAATGATGAGTAAGCACATGAAAAAGTGTTCTAAATCTCTCCTAATCAGAGAAATGCAAATAAAAACAACTCTGAGGTATCACCTGACACCTAGTAGACTGACCAATATGGCAGCAAAGGAAAGTGATAAATGATGGATATAATAAGGGGATAAGGCACAGTAGATGGGGTTTGTGGGTCCCTAAGTGGGAAAGGAGGGTACAATGGTGGAGGTAGTAAATTGAGGTGGTAGGAGATGTAAGGGAATGGCTGAGTTTAGGGAAATATAAGATGATGAAGTAGAATGAGCGGTAAGGGGAAATGAGGTAATTGGGCAGGCAGCTGCAACAGGGAGACACAGACTGGGTACACAGGCTTTAGACAGAAGACACTTAGGGAAAACAGGCTGAACCCTTCAGTTAGAAAGGGCACTTCTACAGACAAAAGGTTAAGGCCAGCCAGAAATGGTTTGAAACTAACTAGAGGGCTTTCTAGTCAATTTCTCAGGTTCACAAAGGAAGTGTCTGTGAAATAGACGGGCTTCTTCAGAGGAAGTATGGAGATCACCACTTCCTCCAAGATGGATGCCTCCAACTCCCCTCAGGACCCAGAGAGAAACTATTCTTTTCTCTCCTTTTTCCCTCTTTTATCATTCAACCAATGACTTAGCAAAAGGTTTGATTAAATGACAATAGGGTTTATTAAGTTGGCAGGGTTGGTTATAAAGGACAGAGGGATACAAGGTTTCTCTAACAATCGCCTAGGGAGAAGCTCCAGTTGGGGGAGGGACACAGGAATGGGAGACTGAGAAAGGGCCTGCCCTCACTCAGTCCCGGGAGGTTTTGTTGCCTTTGAGGTTAGGAAAGTTACACACAATGAGTCAGGAGATAATTTGTATCAAGGGTAAGCTCTACTTGACTATGGGGAAAACCTAAGTCTTCAAAGTTTGAATGCTACCACCCAAATCCACCCTTCTCCCATAACCCACAGGAAATTCGGAAGGGAAATGGTGATTGGAATAGGGAAGGTCAGGGAGATCCAGAGGAATTAGCTAAGCTACAAATGTCAAGAGAAAAGGCACAGAATCAGGGAATCAAGGCCAGGTTTCAGCACCAAGACCAAGCTCAGTTGACTCTTCTGCTCTCACTGAGCCTCCAGGACCAACTGCTTCTAGTCAGGGTTCTAAACCCTCTCAACTGCCAGAAATTCTGCAGTAAGCCTTTTACAAGGTCTTTTGCACTTTTGCACTACATGGAGGGGATGTGACAAAATTGTGATACTAATACACTTCTGGTGATGTTGTGAATTGGTCCAACCATTCTGGAGGGCAATTTAGAATTATGCACAAAAGGCTTTTAAAGACTGCCTGTCCTTTGATCCAGCCATACCACTGCTGGGTTTGTACTCCAAAGAGATAAGGGAAAATACTAGTACAAAAAATATTTATAGCTGTGCTCTTTGTGGTGGCAAAAACTTGGAAAATGAGGGGATGCCCTTTGATTGGGGAATGGCTGAACAAATTGTGGTATATGTTGGTGATGGAATACTATTGTGCTGAAAGGAATAACAAACTGGAGGAATTCCATGTGAACTGGAAAGACCTCCAGGAACTGATGCAGAGTAAAAGGAACAGAACCAGGAGAACGTTGTACACAGAGATTGATACATTATGGCACAATCGAATGTAATAGACTTTTCTACTAGCAGCAATGCAATGATCCAGGAAAAACCAAAGGAACTTATGAGAAAAGAATGCTATCCACATTCAGAGAAAGAACTTTGGGAGCTGAAACACAGAAGAAAAACATATAATCGATCACATGGTTCACTAGGGATATGATTAGGGTTTTGATGTTAAAGGATCACTCTACTGCAAAGATGAATAACATGGAAATAGGTTTTGAACAATGATATATGTATAACCCAGTGGAATTGCTTGTCAGCTCTGGGAGTGGTGAGGAAGAGGGTGGGAAAATCAGGAATCATGTAACCATGGAAAAATATTCTAAATAAATTTAAAAATCTAAAGAGGGGGCCAAAGGAAAGGAAATGTTCATCTGTCAGTCTGTTTCTAAGGCAACTCTTTAGAAGTTTCATTGTATTGTATCCTACTCATTGTATTTGTCAGATTAGGAATAATGTTGCATGGCCAGATAGAACATTTCAGGGGGCTGCATCAGGCCCGCAGATCATAGTTTGCCCATCAGTGACCTAGACTAAGAGAGGAAGAAATAGAATATGCAAATAAACTGGTTTTAGAAAAAGAAATTAAATGGACTTCCTAAGAAAAAGGCAAGAGGACCAGATGGATTTACAAGTGAATTCTACCAAACATTTAAAGATCAACTACAGTGATCCCTCATCTATTGTGAGAGTTATGTTCCAGAGACCCTTGCAATAGAGAAAATCTGTAAAGTAGCAGCACTATACGCTATATATATTTTATTATTTATATGTATTTTAAGACTTTATAAACCCTTCCCAATATTATTTAATAATGTATTAGAAATTCTAGTGTGTGGTGTGAGAAATTAGTGTGTTTTTCTCATTATTAATAATTATATATATCTAAAAGCTGGTGTTCCTCCCCTCCAACCCATATCCTTACAAAAGTTTTACAGATATAAGTGAGTCTGTCTGGGAATTTCCCTAGGCAGGAGTCACAGACTGATGGTCTTAGATCCTGAAGAACCTGGGATCAAATCTTAAATACCAATCTTAAGTGCCTTTTTGTCTAAGAAAACTCTCCTATTGTATCTTTGTGTTTAGATGGCTTGACTGATCTTCTCATCAGCCTCTCCTAGATAATCCATTTCTGAACTACTCATCTCCTTGTATTTGTCTCCAACTTCCCATTTCTTTAAAATATTGATTTGCTTGAATGTATCCATTGTGAAGCTATTCTATAATTTCTTGAAGATGTTAATTAGTTTTAATGTGTTCATTATAAAGCTATTCTGACACTCTGTCCTCAACTATTGTAAAAATGTTATAATCCCTTTTAGGAGGCTTGATTGCATCAGATTCTTATGAATAAGGAATTTTTCTGTGAATTTTTGGGCATTCGTCTTGGGTCAATAACTTGAGGCAGTGCCCCACATTTTCTCTGTAATCCCTTGGGGTCATCTGACTTGGGTCAAAGACTTGAAAGAGTGTCCCGGTCCCCACCATCTCTCGCTCAATAAAGCATTATATTTTAAATGATTAATTTCCCTCATTATATATTCTTTAAAAAAGTGGCAAAAGAGGGTGAACTTTGAAATTTTCCAAGGCCCCCTCAATTTCCACTCCATACACTAGCACTAGCAATGAGAGAAGAAAAAGAAAATGAAGGAAACAGAATGGGCAAAGAAGTAATGAAATTATCTTTTCACAGATAATATGATGATGTATAACAGAAAATCCTGGAGATTACACCAAAAACTAGTTGAAACTATCAATTTTTTTAAGTAAAGGATATAAAGTAAACCCACATAAATCATCAGTATTTCAATATATCACCAATAAAGTCCTATAAGAAGAAATAGTAAGAGAAAACCATTTACAATGATCAAAGATGGAATAAAATACCTAGGAGAATACCTGTCAAAGCAAACCTCAAAACTACAGGAAAATAGTTATAAAATACTTTTTATACAAATAAAGACATTTAAATAATTGAAGAAATATCTGTTGTTCATTGGTGGCTACAGTTTGTCAACGTGGAAACTAGAAACCCCCAAACTTATAGCCCCATAAGATCCAATAAACCCCAAGTTTACATTTGGGCCAGAGATAGGTATGCAGTCTACCTCTGGTAAATTCTGACAACCAGTACATGACCCCAATCCCCCCAAAGTCTTTAGTCTCTTGAATCTGGCAGGTTCTATGGTGGGTCCTGATGTAATGACTTCTGCATCCTCTCTCTCCTATTGATTTCTCCTTTGTATAGATGGCTTCTTTCACTGAAAGGGAAAATAAGAGAAATCCATAAACATATTCTCTAATAGGACTTAGTCAACTCCCAATATACTTACTCATTGTACACACTGCTAATCTTAGTCTGCAAATGCTATCAGTCCTTAAATATTACTTGGCACTAGTGCTTAAATCAATGCTTGAAAAATTAGCCAATGGCCTTCCTCACTACTTGTGGTCAAAAATAAAAATATCAGCTAATACCAAGTAAAATTCTAATTAAATATTCTATTACAAAAATCCCAAAACAATATTAAAAATCACTGCATGACAATTTCAGCTTCAAAACAATTTTAAAAGTCAAATTTTAAAAGTCTCAAAATTAAAATTAACTCCAAAAAGTTCTCAAAATTGAAAATGTTTTTAACTTTCCCTAAATTTAAACTGTTCACACACACCTGTTTGGGGAGGTTGAGATGCTAGGGATTTTAATAATTGCTTTCATTCACCTTTAACTATTTAACAACTATAATCATACTTAAATAGCTTACTTAGACTTTTTATCCCATTAACTATTACTTTGTATGAAAGAAATAAATGGTGCAACTGAGTCACAGACAAAGTAAAAAAGGTGTACATAAAAATTATTGTGAAAATAATTCTCTTGTGGTAGTATTACAGGATTTCCTGATTCAACTGAATTCTAGCCTCTCTAAATTATCCATTCATTGTCAGTAAGGACTCATTTACCACTGAAGGTCTAGTCTATAAGTTATTTTCCTTAGCATTCCTAGGCACAAAAGACTCCCTTCTTAACTCATTGTTTCCTGACTTGAGACTTCAAAATGTATAGACTTTACTGGTACTAGGAGGCAATTCAGTGCTCTATCTGAACTTTGTTTATTAAAAATGTTGCTTAGAATGCATTATTTATATGTATTGCTTCTCCCCCCGCCCCTTTTGGTACTGATGTTTGTCAGGTTTTCCTTATGATCTGAATTCTTCCTACATTTAAAGCTTTAGGAAAAAAGGGACCTCTTTGAACCTGCTTACTTATTTAAAATGGCTAAAAATTTCTATCTATCTACCTCCTCAATTCCTGTATTTTAGGCCTTGCCTTTCTAAGGCTTCCTTCATTATATGATTATAAAAAACTTGCTATAACAGGAGAAAAGTGGGAAGTAACTTAAAATGAAAGAGAAATGCTCCCTTAATTTGAACTATTAATGCTATGCATAAATTGGCAATGATCAACAGTTACTTGTAGAACTTGACAGGAACTCACCTGAGCTTTCTCTCAGCCCTTCCATTTGCCCTTGTGACTGCATCAATAACCAGTTTTCCTCCATCGCATTTCTTTTCCCAATTATCTTCCTATACAATTCACCCTTAGATGGCAATTCTTTCTAACCATCCTAAACGTTTAAAATAAATTATGTTCTATTATTAAGAATTACTTCTGAGCTCCATCATTTCTTTCCTAAATTCTTCTGATGCTACCTTGGGACAAACATATCTGGCCATCTAGGCCTATCTTGAACCTATGCTTGCTAATATTAGAAAAGCACTCTGGAATCCCTGTGGCAAATCCTCAAATTTAACAGATATTACTAAAATGCTACCACTTTAAACCTTTCCTTTAGTTAATTGTGAGGAATGGTTCTCTTCTTTTTAGGTTATCTACATAAAGGGATTTTGCTCAGGGTAAATATAATTCCCAGGGGAGATAAAATGATCAGCTTTATGTCCGGTACAAAAATATTTCTAAAAGTCAATGAAAATGATGAGAAACAGAATGTTTATGATTCTAGTAACTTCTTGGGGGCTTCTTCAGATTTCTCATAGAGATATTTTCTTCAAGAATCCTTCAGATTCTAGGCTACAGGAAAATCTTGTCCAGGCTTTGGCTCTAAGAAACATCTTGAGATAATAGTTAGTGCTCCAGGGGTCCTAAACAAATTCCTTTTTAATAAGCAATCTAGCAAACTTAACCTTAATAAGTTCTAATCACTTCACCCACACTCTAGAGCTGGGATGATAAAATGCAGGGCATCCCTAGAAAATTCTTAGGTGGGAGATTTCTTTCCCTAAAATCAGTTACGTGCTAATAATCATTTTCCAGGGGAAAATAATGCCCAAAAAATGGGTAGCAATTCAGGCCAGTCTTCTTTACTTAAAAAAAAAAGAAAGGGAAAAATTAAAGATAAATTACTATAAAAAATGATCATCAGGATTCAATAGTCTTTTTTAAAAAAAACAAAAACTTATCTATTGTAATGGTTGCACTCTGAAAATTTGCCTTAAATCCCAAAAATCAGGGTGTAGTTCATGGCTCTTTTACTTCTTCAGAAGTAAATTTAACCCATAAAAATTTCTCACTAAACACAAAACTTAGGATCACTAAGGAAAAACCTTCAATTTCCTTTAAATCAGTATGCCTGTCTAATTCCCTTCTTTCCTCCCACCCTTTTTTTTAATTTGCCTGCAGCTCAAAAATTGCATTTCTTTCAGCTGTGCCCTAAACTTCTCCTTTGCCTAAGGCTAAAAGGAAATTTGTTGATCAGTATAAAAACCTCTCAGGGTTTCCTTACCATTTAAATCAAAGTCTTTTCCCAAATATGCCTTGTCCTATTACAACAATGCAATGACTAATCAGGTCTACAGTTAACCTAACTGAAATTAAGCTTTCTCCTAGTCCAAAATAACAAATAAACATTACTCATAAAAACTCTGTTCTCTAAAAATATGTAAAATCATAGTATTCAAATGAAGGGTCAATACCTAGAATAAATGTGTCTCATTACCAACATCATTAAAAATGAACTGCTCTTGATATATAATATTTTTCAATTCAACCATTTCAAGACCAGAAAAAAAAAACCTAATACATAGAAAGTTATGAATCATGGGCCTCTTTTTGCCTACAAGTGAACTACAAAGGCTAGAACCTTTTGAGGGAGAATCCTTCTGAGGAGGATTGAAACTTACCTTGTTGCCATTTTATCTTACTTAGCAGCTCCCTGAAATCTCTCTTCGGGTGTCCAGGCTTATTAAAAAAAAATAATACCTTCCATCCCTCTGCCTTTTGATTGGATACCTGAAAGGAAAACGTCTAGAAACCAAGGGTGAGACTATAGCATCAGGATTATCTGGAGAAAAGCCAAAATTGGCTTCAAATGTAGCCAGAAACTCATTATAAGGACAAAAAATGGATTCTCCCACTTTTTGAGTGCAAATCTGAATGTTTCCCCTATAGACAGGCTTCAGAAGAGCCTTGGGAATAGCCTCTAATAAGGTCTCCTCAACTTTTCAGGCTTCTTGTATGCAGACTTCAGGCTCATCCTTTCTAAGCATTAACTGCTTTATATGCTCTAAAGGATTTTCCCATTGGGCTGTCTTAAACTAGTGATCAGCATCACTTGGACCCATCAATATTTGGGCTAGCTGATAAAAGTCTAAGAGGTCAGGTTGGTAAGTAGAGAGAATGACCCTGAATTCTTTAGTGAATTCCATGGGACTCTCACTAGCTTTTGGGAATTCCTTAGTCATTGCTCTGAGCTCAGCCTTGGTCCCAGGGGTGAGAGATGCCTGAAATGCCCTGGTATCTTTCTCTTGCTTGATTTTAGAAGGAAACTGGGGAATTGGGACTTCAGTGAGCTGAGAGTTTCTGGCAGGTGGCTTTTAAGGAGTGGTGGACTACCAGGGTCCTTTAAACTCTCTTAAACTCTTCTATTTCTCTCTGTAATCTGGCAATCTTAGTCAATTTGTTCCCTGTTTAGCTCCTTAGATTTTTCCCTTCTGCCTGGATTAGCCTGGTTTTCCTCTTTGCTTACCTTTTCTTCCCTTTTACCTTTCTCCTGACTTGGAGATTGATCCAACCCCAATTGTCTCCTGGTACTTCCCTGGAGCCATTGGTTGAAACTTCCCTTTTGGCATTTTCTATCCTGCAACCTGAATGAAGTACAGAAGGATAATCTCTTTGCTATCAAAAGAGTCCCACTTTGACCACCTCCCTTTGGGATCAGATCCTGCTACTGTCTGCCATCTATCTAAACCTTTGCCTGCACTAGATTCATATTTTGAAAATATGTAATTTACGACCTCTTCTTTGGTGGTTTTTCAGGCTCCTGGCTGCCCCCCACTCCTGCTGGGAACACAGACTTGCTGTTTCCCATTTCAAGCAGCCCCTGGGTAGGCTCTGGATTATGCGGCTTCTCTGTGCAACCACAGACCACTGCTAAAGCCCCCTTAATTAAAGAGTAGGTCACACTCCCAAATACAGGAGACTAAGTCATTTTATCTGAGAGCCACTTACCTCACCACTCTGCTAACTGGACTCCTGACTCAATTTCAAATCGGTCCAGTGGGTACCTTATGTCTTGGGGTCCTTGTTAGCAGGGCAGCTCAGGCAGCTGGGACTTTGGGATCTTGCTGGGGACTCCAATGTGATAACTGGGGAAAAAAACAGAACTATCAAATAGTCAAAAAAATCACTCCTTTTTAATTTATTAAGGAAAGGAGTCTAGCACTAAAGTTTAGGCCTCCTCACAGAGCTGTGCAATATCAACCCATAACAGAGTCCCCAGACTCTGGCAGCTTTGGTCAACCAAACTCCTAGGAGTTCCACCATGCTAGATGACAACTCTGAGGGGCAAAAGAATATAGGGGACTATATACCATTTGAGGGATTGTGGGGCAGGGAAAGATGATTGACATTATCATAGCTACAAGGAAATGGGAGTGTTGGAACTATACTAACAGGATACAATTAAGATTGGGTAAGGAATCTTAACTAGAAGGTAAGGTGTAAGGTAAAGGGCTATTTACAATGGATACTAAAAGGATGGCCCCTGATGAGTTGTTGGTCTTCTTGGGAATGGGGAAGACTACCTAAGACAAAAAGAATATTTAGCATTTGCTTAACCCCACCTAACTGGGATTGTCATTTACCTTAGGGTCAATTATTCAGACTGAAACTTCTAGCCTGAGATTCCCTTCAGGGTGGATTCTTTTTTTTTAATTTTTTAATTTTTTTTTAGAAAAATTTTCCATGGTTACATGATTCATGTTCTTACTTTCCCCTACACCCACCCAAACACCTCCCCCCATAGCTGATGCACATTTCCATTGGTTTTAACATGTGTCATCAATCAAGACTTATTTACATATTATTGATATTTGCATTGGTGTGGTTGTTTCAAGTCTGCATCCCCAATCATGTCCTCATCAACCCATGTGTTCAAGCAGTTGTTTTTCTTCTGTGTTTCCACTTCTGTAGTTCTTCCTCTGAATGTGGGTAGCATAAATCCCTCAGAATTGTACTGGGTCATTGCATTGCTGCTAGTGCAGAAGTCCATTACGTTTGATTTTACCACAGTGTATCAGTCTCTGTGTACAATGTTCTTTTGGCTCTGGTCCTTTTACTCTGCATCAATTCCTGGAGGTCTTTCCAGTCCACATGGAACTACTCCAGTTTATTATTCCTTTGAGCACAATAGTATTCCATCACCAGCATATACCACAATTTGTTCAGCCAGTCCTCAGTTGAAGGGCATATCTTCATTTTCCAGTTTTTTGCTACCACAAAGAGCTCAGCTATAAATATTTTTGTACAAGTCTTTTTATCTATGATCTCTTTGGGATACAAACACAGCAATGGTATGGCTGGATCAAAGGGCAAGCATTCTTTTAGTGCTCTTTGGGCATAATTCCAAATTGTCAGGGTGGATTCCCACAGGAACCAGGAATAAATACAAGCTTTCATGTCTCCAACTTACAAGCTAGTCCTAAAACTTGGGGTTCATCAGATCTTACTAGGCTACAAGTTTAGGGGTTTCTAGATTCCATGTTAAAAGTCAATAGAATTAAAAGAAGACAGTGAATAAACAAGAGGTAGAAAGCATTGTGAGTCATGAAATGGACAATTTTCAATACATTCAGCTAAAAATTTTACACAAATAAAATTAATATAGCCAAGATTAGAAGGAAAACAGAAAATTTAAGGGAAAAAATGTTGACAGTTTCTCCTATAGAGGTCTCATATCTAAAATATGTGGACAAAATTGTAAAATTTATAAGAAAATGAACTATTCCTCAAATGATAAATTGTCAAAACATATGAAGAGACAGTTTTTGGAGGAAGAAATCAAAGCTATATATAACAACATAAATGTTCTAGATCATTATTTATTAGAGAAATGCAAATTAAAACAAGTCTGAGATATTATTTCATACCTATCAGACTGACTAAAGGGCCAATGACAAATGTTGGAGTGATTATGGAAAAAAGGGGAACAAATACATTGCTGGTGGAACCGTAAATTGACCCAACTGTAGATCAATCTAAAATTGGGTCTAAAGTGTTATAAAACTATATACACTGTTTGACCCAGAAATACAATGATTAGGTTTATTTCCTAAGATGATTATGGAAAAAGGAAATGATTCTATTTGTTCTAAAATATTTATGACAGCTTTCTTTGGGGTGGCAAAGAACTGGAAATTGAGGGAATGTCCATTGATTGGATAATAGTTAAACAAGTTATGGCACATGATGCAGAGAATGCTATTGTGCCATAAGGAATGAAAAGTAGGTTAATATTTTTTTAAAAAACATGGAAAGACCTACATAAAATTATGGAGTGAAATAAGCAAAATCAAGAGAGAATTATATACAAGAATAGAAATACTGTTTGAATAATGATTTGTGTGTCTCCACTTCCTGAGAAAGGACTTAAAAATAAAAACAAGCAAGACATAGTTGTGTGTATGTGTGTATATATGTATGTGCAAGTGCACATGTGTGTGCTCATTACATTAATATTTAAGACACTAGCCATGGATTTCATTATTTTATTAATCAGAAAGGAAAGAATGAGCCTCCATTTTGCTTATTAAGACATAGACCTCCTTGGGCAGTGAACCACCTCTTGCATCTGCTCTATCTCTATCCAGGAAGCCAACAGCCTATCCTCCTTCCAAGTTCAACTAGCTCCTTCTTCCATAGCAATGATGCACACTGATGTGCCAGCACCATGGCTGACAGCAGGGTGCTGGACATGTTGCCAGACACCTAGCCTCCACTGATGAGAGTCATTTAGGCTATGGTCAGGGGACACTAGGCCATGGTGGATGCTGGAAAAGTGGGTAGAGCTATTTTTCCTCACACCTGTATGTGTGTGTGTGTGTGTGTGTGTGTGTGTGTGTGTGTGTGTGTGCCTTTTTTGTTAAATGATGCCTTCCTTAGTTCAGGGAGGGTAGGAAAAGTGGGAGATAGCTGGGAATTTTAACATAACAAGTAAAATAATTAATTTTTTAAAAGATCAAAAGTACCCTCCCTATTTGACATGGTACTAGGAATGCTAGCTTTAGCAAAGACAAAATAAAGAGATTAAGGAGATTAGCAATGGCCAAGAGGGAAAAAATTAACCCTATTTTTACATAATGTGACATTTTACATGGAAAATCTTTTAGAATCTGTTTTTAAAACTAACTCAAATTCTGCAAAGCGATATAAATCCTTAAAAATAATAAGTATTTTTGTATATTACTAACAAAATCCAGGTGGAAAATGCAAAGAAATTTCATTTAAAGTAATTACAAATTGACTTTGCTACTAACAGCAATGCAATGATCCAGAACGATTCCAAGGGATTTATGAGAGAGAATGCTATCCACATCCAGAGAAAGAACTGGGAGCAGCTGGATGACTCAATGGATTGAGAGTCAAGCCTGGAGATGGGAAATACTAGCTTCAAATCTGGCCTCAGACATTTCCTAGCTGTGTGATCCTGAGCAAATCATTTAACCCCCATTGCCTAGCCCTTACCACCGTTCTGCTTTAGAACCAATACATAGTCTTGATTCTAAGTTGGAAGATAAGGGTTTAAAAAGAGAGAGAGAGAAAGAGAAAGAACTGTGGCAGTAAAAACACAAAAGGAAAACATGATTTATCACTTGTTTATATGGGTATGGGATTTGGGGTTTTGGTTTTTAAAAGATTAGTCTATTAAAAAAATGAATACTATAGAAATAGATTATGAGTGATAATATATGTATAACGCAGTGAATTGCTTGTCAACAAAGGGAAAGAACATGAATCATGTAACCATGTAAAAATACTTAAAAATAAACAATTTTTAAAATTAAAATAATTACAAAATATTTGGAAATTAACTTATCAAAATAAGTGTTGGAGTTATTATAATGAGACAATGAAATCAAATTTGACAAAATAAAGAGATATCTAAATTAATCTACAATTGTAATGTTATACCTATCTAATTTTCAGAAAGATAACTCATAGAATAGAGTAAAACAATAATGTATATGTAGAGGAAGAAAAGTTCAACAGAAACCATTTTAAGTAGGAATAAAGGATGTCCAGGACAACCAAAAATTAAATAACATTATAAAACTGTAAAATAATCTTTGGGTATCTTTTCAGAATAATATATTTAAGTGCATAAAATAATATACACAGAATTACAAAGGATATCAATTATATTGAAATATTAAGGTATTTTTAAAATAAATTCACAGACACAAGGTTAATATTCTAAGGCATAGACAGTTACATCACCTCACTTAAAGTAAGTTACAAGATGCCCTGTCCTAATACCTTAGCTTAATGATTTAGTCAATAAACATTTAAGTACCTACTCTGTACCAGGCACTGTACTAAACAATGGATAGAGAAAGAAGGGTAAAATAGAGTCCCTGCTCTCAAGCATCTTATGATCTAATAGGAGAGACAACGTGCAAACTAAATGTTCAAACAAGCTAGATACATGATAAATTGGAAATAATCAACTGAGAGAAGGAATTAGAACTAAGGTGAAATAGGAAAGACTTTTTATAGAAAGTGAGATTTTACCTGGCACTTGCAGGAAGCCATGAGGCAAAGATGAGGAGGAAAAGAATTTCATGCTTCAGCGATAAGCCAGTGAAAATGCCCAGAATTGGGAGATAGGGTGTCTTATTCAAGGAATGGCAAAGAGGTCAATTTCACTAGATCATGAAGTACTGAGGAGGAGGTTGATGGAGTAAGAAGCCTGGAAGTATGAAAGAAGGAGGTTATGATGAGCTTTGAATGAGAACTCACCTCAGTTTTTGACTAGGTATGACAAAAGCCTAAATATCTCCAGTGAATGAATAGATCTATCTATTTTAGGGCTCAAAAGAAATGGGAGAAAACCCTTGATCAATCTTTGATAACCACTGGATAAACCGAAGTGACATTGTACATTAAGCTGTTCAGATTGGTTGAGGAAGCAATCAAACCTGATGGAACTTGAACCTCTGGGAGACTAAAAGTGGAAGCTTCCAGTCAAGCTACTGAGAAAGAATAGCTTGAAGGGGTTGGGAGTGGCTTAGTCTCTTCCTTTGCTCAAGTGGAGAACATATGAAATGTGGATGATGAGAAGATTTAGAATTTTCATTAGTGTATGGGGTGGAATTTTTATTGGGGTTCATACCCCTAGAAATCACTCTAATGACCAGACAGGAGACTTGATAAGATGCTGACAGAGAAAAAGTGGCTTTATTTGTTAAAAAAAACAGACACCAGGGAAGAGGGGGAGGGAGAGGGAAGGGAAAGGAAAAGGAATTCTGCCCATACAAGCTGGTTCCTCGAGACAAAAATGTCCTCTCTCTTATGTACAATCATACACTTTTATAATAATCCTGATGCAAGATTTCCCTCCTTCTCTCTGTCCAATCCCACGGGGTAGAGGTGGGGGAGTTGTGGTATCTCATATCTTGAGCATGTGATTTTCAACATTATATACCCCTAAAGACCACAACCAAAAAACCCATGACTATCATGAGATTTTCAGCCTGAGACAGTAAAGATACAATTGAAACTCACTGTTCCTTACTCCTTCGATTTATCTCATAGTTGGCTTTCTTCACAGGCTACAGAATAACTCTTCTCAAGGTTTTTGAAAATAGTTTAGGAAAACTAAAAATTTTATGGGGTAAGGGGAAGGAGGGACAAAGTTTTAGTCTAAAGAATAGTACTACTAAGGGGTCTTGAAAATTGGGGTTACAAGCCAAATACTACTCTTAGAATTACACAATGAATATCATTCCACACAATTAACCACATTCAAGAAACAATACTGACTGGCAAGAGTGTTTATTGAAGACAGACTGAGGAAAGAAAAATTCAAGGTCCTACAGGAATCTAGCAGAAAGGTTATAAAATACTTAAAGAGAACTTCAAGAAGACATCAGAAGAGGGAGAAATTCCTATCAATGATTTGCTATTTACCCAATACTACCACTATCACTATCACCACCAACCCAATTTGCCATAGATCCCTAATCTTGAACCCACCTTCCCATGATTTCTGGGTGTACTTGTTGGAGCATATGTCACAGGTATTTTAGGGGTGGGTAAGTGAGATGTTTTGTATCAACTAGACCAATATCTCTTTCTAAAAGATAACTGATATCAACTGATAATGATAGAGAGAAACACTAAGTGAACTTAACAGAATTAGAAAATCAACTTTCATAGTCTTCTTGAACCCTGAGTAAATTTATTCATCCAGTTTTACTCTCAGGTCCCAATATGCCATTGGCAGGAGGAATAAAGAGAATAACTACAGAACATTGTTATATCTACAATGTAAATAAAAAGTCTTTTCAGGGTTCCGGGTTAAGATGGCGGCAGAGTAAGAAGCAGCTCTTAACCTCTCCTGACCGAAACACACAAAACTCCTCAAGGGGACATAAAAACAAGTCCAGACGAACAGAGGAACCACACAACAGGGCACAGCGTAGAAGGTACGTGGAATCGAGGCATTTCCATGCTATAAAGGGGTGAAATAGCTCTCACTAAATCGCCGGCTGAGCAACCACCCCACCCCACCCCCTCCACACACAACACCTATAGCACCGAAGCCAGCTAAAAAGAAATAGAGCAAGTTTGGGGGCACCCATCGAGTCATTGGCAGCTCCTGGGCCTGTTCCTGAGAGCAGCAAGATTTGGGACCCCAAAAAGCCAAAGAATGCACTCAAAATCTGAGTGTGGGCTTAGGGTGCAGAGCGCGGGAGCAGAGCTCAGGCGGGCTGAGAGCGCAGGCACAGGTGGAGGCGTGGGTGGAGGCAGACACAGCCACAAGCTAAAGCTCTGAAACCCTGAGTGGGGAACCAGCGTGGACGGGTGTACGACTGTGGAACCAGCGCCCTGAGACTTGTAAAAAAACCTCCGGCAGAGGATCAAGCAAGGGGGTCCACCAGGGGGCTTGACCAAGGACAGACCCTGAGTGCGAGGATAAACCTGAGAAGCTGCTGGGCTAACGATGGCTACCCAGTCTCAGGAAGTTCAGAAGAGAAAGATTAACAACAAGAAAAAGAAGTCTTTAACACTCGACAACTTTTACACAGAGAAAATCCAGACAACCGAGCAAACAGAGGAGGAGAACAAACAAGCATCCGGACCCTCCTCAAATAAGGAAAACTCCTCACAAGCTATGGAAGAGTTCAAAACTGAGATTTTGAGGAAAATGGAAGAGATCTGGCAAGAAAATAACAGTTTAAAAGGTAGAATCTTGCAACTGGAAAGTGAGGCTCAGAAACCAAATGAACTGATAAGTAAATTGAACAACAGAAATGACCAGATTGAAAAGGAATACCAGAAGTTTATAGCCGAAAACCAGAAGATTATAGCCAAAAAACAAAAGATCATCGCCGAAAACTGAAAGATTATAGCTGAAAACCAGTCCCTAAAGGCTAGAATTGAGCAGCTAGAAGCTAATGATCTCTCAAGACAAAAAGAACAAATAAAACAAAGTCAAAAGACTGAAAAAATAGAAGGAAACATGAAATATCTCAATGAGAGAGTGACAGACCAAGAAAACCAGTCTAGAAGAGACAATTTGAGAATAATTGGTCTTCCAGAAAAACCAGAAATTAATAGAAACCTGGACTCCATACTAACAGAAATAATTCAGCAAAATTGCCCTGAAGTCCTACAACAAGAGGGCAATATAGACATTGAAAGGATTCATAGAACACCTGTGACATTTGACCAAGAAAAAACAACACCCAGAAATATAATTGCAAAATTCAAGAGTTTCCAAGCAAAGGAAAGAATCTTACAAGAAGCCAGAAAGAAACAATTCAAATATCAAGGAGCACCAATCAGGATCACACAGGATCTGGCAGCCTCCACACTAAAAGATCACAAGGCTTGGAATACGATATTCAGAAAGGCAAGAGAGCTGGGCCTGCAACCACGGATCAACTACCCATCAAAATTGACTATATATTTCCA
>NC_058131.1:270923831-270983648 GCF_016433145.1 Gracilinanus agilis | reverse complement strand
GGGGGGGGGGTTGAAGGGGAAAGGTGGAGCATGAATCATGTAACCATGTTAAAAATGAATATTAATAAATGTTAAAAAAAAGATAATGTGCAAATGAAGCTGAGAGATTCAAGATTCAAGAAGGAAAATGAAATTGTTTTACACTGATAATAACAATCCAAGGCCCCCTGAAGACTACTGATGAAACAAAGACCTTTGTCTCAACTCCTTGGTGCTAATGGAGCCACACTGAGCAGGGATAAAGACATGATCCTGAAGAGATGGGCTGAATACTTTCATAGTATTCTCAACAGACCATTATTAATCAATTCTGAAACCATAGAGCATATACCTCAGGTTGAAGTCAATCCCTCTCTAGCCAAACTTCCAAGTAAAGAAGAAATTCTGGATCCCATTCAGTTCCTCTCATGTACAAAGTGCCTGGTTCTGCTTCCATTCCTGCATACTTCTATTATCCATCTCTAGAAAGGAAAAGGGGAAAGATTTTCTTGTGATAATCACAGGAGAATCTCTTTTAGTCATTGTTGCCAATATTCTTGCAAGAGCCCTCCTTAATCAGTTAACTCTTCACCTGGAAGATGGTCACCTACCTAAGAGCCAGTATAGCTTCAGAAAGAGCCAAGGAAAGGTTATTATGAAATTTGCTGCCTGAATACTCCAGAAGAAAGAGAAATAGAACAGAATTATGTACACAGTGTTCATCAATGTGACCAAGGTGTTTGATACTGTCGATCCTGAGGGTTTTTGGATTATCATGGAAAAATTTGATTGCCTGGTGAAGTTCATGGACTGAGATGGAATAATAGATCAATTCTCTACCACTTGTGCTAATATTGATCTAATCAACCATAGTCAGACACACTACACATCAAACTCAAGATAGTGACATCATTTTGGTTCTTTTTGAGTAAAAAGAAAAATAACTGCTCAACAACCATTGTAGTTTTTATTTTCTCAAAAAAAAAAAAACAACAAAGTGACTCTTACATTCTGGATTAGATTTAATACTAAATATTGTGTCCAAGGCAGATGAGTAGTACAAGCTAGGCAATTGAGTTTAAGTGACTTAAGCAGGATCACATAACTAGCAAGTGTCTGAGCCCATATTTGAATTCAGGACCTCCCATCTTCAGGCCTTTTGCTCTGTCCACTGGGTCACCTAGCTGTCCAAACAACCATTCTATAAGATGCATCTCTAATCTTATTTTGGTAGACTTCCTCTTTCAAATATAGGTTCCTTGAGAATTAATTTGAAAACAATACTTGAAAATTTTGTTTCGTCCTTTGTGTCTCCAGTATCTAAACAGAGCCTGGAGTATAGTAGATATTTGATCGGTGCCTTCACTAATTAGTTTCTGTCCCACTTTGAATCACAGTGATTCCTTTTTTCTCATAGCTCAATGATCACCTGCTATCTCTAACACTCATCTAGCATTTATAACATGCTTTATTCATCTTGACTGTTAGAATGGGATCTTATGAAAGGCATGAACCATGTCTGTTCTTTTTATTTTGTCCCAGCAGCCTCCATAGTTCTGAGTCCATAATGACCTTTCAAGAAATATTTATTCAATTGTACTGAACTCATGTGAAACAAACTAACCTGAAGGCATCTCTGTCTGCCCCACGGTGAGCCAGTGAAAGAGCAAGGAACACTGTGTTTGGAGGAGGTTCCTGTAAAAGTCATAGTATACTTGTTTTCCTTCCTAATTTTTTCCCCTTGAATTCTCTCAAATGCCCTAGTCCTTCAAAACAGAGTATCCCTTTGTAGAATCAGCTCCATAACCTTTCAAAGGTGAATGAGAAATCAATAAAAACTATTGACCATGTTCATTTCTTCTGGTAATTTGTTCTAATCACTGCACTGACTTCACTGATAGCCAGTAGAGCATGAAAAATGCACTTTGGAGGTGATCTGCCAGGTTTCTCCATTACACAATAGCTCCTTTGGAGAAGAGGATGTTCCCAAAAACCTAGGAGAGATTAAGAAAACTTTACAGTTACCAGGCTTATTCTGTTGCCAATGGTCAATTGTATTTACATAACATTTCAAATATATATCCCCTTCTCTGTTCTAAAACTGCTATCACCATGATGCAAGCCCTCCTCACTTCATCCCTCAACTATTACAAGAATTTGCTAGTAGGTCTCCCAGACTCAAACCACTCAATGAATGCTTTTTAATTTAACTTAAGCAACTGAGATAGGATTTGAACTCAAATGTTCCTGAGTCAAAATTCAGCATTCTATCTACTATGCTACGTGCAACAGTATCACTTTTGAGTATTGATGTAAGCATTGTAAATAAAATATTAACTATATATTGCACCATATCCAAAAAAACATTATTATAAAGTACAGTTTTACTAATACTATCAGGTCAGCTCATCAATAGGAAAGCCTTTAATATAATTAATCATATTATTTTAAAATTAAAATTGCCTGGAGACTCTATCTTAATTTATGATTATTTATTAAATAATAAAAATCAAGCCAGAGAAAAAGAAGGCACCAGTCATGTGCTCAGATAATCCATTCAGAGCCTCTTCCCCAAGTTGGGTGTACCAGTTTCACAAGCAGACCTCAGGTGTGCTGATGCTCCCCTAGCCAAACCAACTGTGTGTGAGTATGGGGGCTCTTCTATCCAGCCCTAAGGTAACCTTGCCTGCACTGGCACTCTCCAAGCTGCCTCCCTGAAGGCAGCTGCACAGTCAGACCATGGACACACCAGTGCTCTCCTAGCCATCTCCTCTATCTGCAGTTCTGAGGCAAAAGAGACTTAATTCCTTCCCCTAATCAAATTTATGCTGTATGTGACATCCCTTTCTGGATCCCTTCTAATTTGGTGAACTCTAACCTCAGTCCAGATAAGACTCAGGTCTTCCAGACCCTAGGAGTCACCCCAGGGTCCTTAGAATGGCCACAGAGCACAGTACAGCATCTCCCAGTAGGGTGAGAAGACTCTATACCTCAGAGATATACAGTTCAGAGATTCAGAAGTAAGTTAATTTGTTTAAAATCCAAAAATTGTCTTGGGGTGCCAAAAAAAGGGACGGACTATTGTTAAATTTCTACAATTATAACTAAAACAACAAAAATGAAATTATTGAATTTTTATTCTTCATATATATATTTATATTATTAGATTTTAGTAGGTCAAATTAATCATTAATATTAAAAATATTAATTGCATAAGAGTAAAAAGACTATTCATTAATTGTATGGGAAACAGTGTGACTAAAACCATTTGTAATAAAGAAATCCTGAATGCTTTCCTAAAAAGATCATAGGTCTTGTGCATTGTGGAAAAATAGATTACTTCACTCTCAAAATTCTCCCAAAAAATAATTAAAATAGTGCCTCTGTGTAAACTTAAACTTTCAAAGAGCAAAAATAGTTTAGAGTCCAAAAGAAATGATCATCCAGCACAATGTAGCTTGGAAAAGAGCTGGGAAGGCTCTCGGTGGTAGTCTGACAATTGAATAAACAGATGGCAGGGTATAAAGGTAGTTGTATAGGGTGCAGCTTCAGTTTCTGAATCTTCAACCAACTGACTGTGGGTGAGGAGGGGTGTGGACAGCTGACTGGGAGAGATTGTGGAGCCTAGGTACACTGACCAGACACTCTCTCAGGCTGTGACTGCAGAGGAGGAAGAACAAAAACACACAAATTAGTATAGCTAAAGGGTGGCAAGAATCCTAGGAGAACCAGGACAGAGAGGTAAAATGAGGCTTATAGCCTCTAAAGAGAATTCAGAGAATAAGAGCATTGAAGGCAACAGTGTTGCTGGTGACCCTATAATAAAGAAATTAGAAAAACCAAAAGGTCAAAGAACCCAAAAAAACTCAGAAAATAACAAGAATTAATAACTAAATAGTAAAAAACTAAACCCAACTCTCACATAAAGTTGACAATTTAAAAATAAGTCCCTAAAAATTAAAAAATGAGTAAGCAAAAAAGAAAGAATTCAACCAAATAGAACTACTTGGGAAATAAAGATCAAATTCAAAATGACATTAAAACACTCCCTTCTGAAACTTCAAAGAAAGATGTAAAATAGGAACAAGCCCAGAAATAATTCTTATGTGAAAGACTTTAAAAACCAATTGAGAAAGGCCAAAGAAAAAAAAGAAAAAAAGAAAAGCAGTGCAAGAAAATCAAGAAGGCATTTTTAAGTCTCCAAAGAACCATGTCTTGATGAGCAAAATTTAGGCCAAATTCTGGACTGCTATTTGTCCTTCACAGCTCACATTTTACAAGTCAACTCAGAATGTATCTGAGGTATAGAATAGGAGTTCATGTACATCACCTGCTCAAGAAATCAGCAAGCAAGGTTCTATCCTGGTTATGGGCCTTTTCTTTCAACAAATATTGAACCAAACAAAAGGCACATGCAACTTCTCTCCAGGTAGAAGATTAGTCTTTGCAGCTCCTTTTTTTATTCCAGGTCAAAAACTGCTCCAGACTTTTGGAGATGTGTCCTTAATACTGATTCAGGGTTATTAGAAAAGGGAAATGGAAGAATGACAAAGCCCTTTGCAATAGAGAGGTGAAGAGTTTTGTCCAAAGTTAAGTGAGGAAGAGAACTGGATCTGAAAGTCATATACTCTAACTTCTGCCTTGTCCAGTGTACTTTTCATGGTACAATACTAGAGGAATGTCTCCAATGTCTCTAAAAAAGCTCACGAAATAAGTCACTAAAAAGTAGATATGTGGGACTGGTAGTGCCAGTGAAGTTGTCATGAAGTTGCTGATTTTTTTTTATTTTTTTCTCTAAGTAAAGAACTTTTGAAAACTTCCTTTTTTGATTATAATCTCCTTCCCATAAATAAACGCTTCAATTATTAAAACTCATGAAGGATGTAGACACTAGGAAAAGAAAAAGAAAATAAGTTTTGTTGGTTCTTTGGATGGATTTTAATTAATAGTCATTGAAAAATCAGCAAGGTAGGGTGCTTCCAAAAATAATAACATGCTTTTCCACTTCTCCCTTTACCCCTATTGCCCTATTGTATAACTAACTAGGGTATTGTGCAAAAGAGAGATCAGTTTTCAGTGTAACACTGATCTCAAGATATATAGAGAGGCAGATTTTAGAAGAGGATCACACACATTTTTCAGCAACTTCATAAAGTGATTGACTAAAGAAAAGGCCCTGTAAAAGTTTGCAAGATGAAGATCCTTTTCCTCACCATAGCACTAAGCCTGTTCATCATCCTACAAGCTGGGCCCACATTAACTTCTGAAAATGTGCTTAAGGTGAGACTTCCTTGGGAGAACTTGTAGATAGGAGGGAAGGATATATGCTAGCAAGAGGCTGTCATTTCAAAATTAGGGCCCTACTAGGTTCTTTTTTGAAAAATCTGGAGTTTTAAGAACCCATTCTACAAGAGACAGCAACTCTAGAACTATGGGGCTCTACTAGAAAATACTGAATTAACTCTATGCGGAAAGGCAGTACAGTGAATAGATGTCTGATCAAGGATTTTGCTCTTCTTTTGCTTTTTTTACTTTATTCACTTTGTCCAGAGCAAAGTGGAAATTGGGGGTATTAACATTTCAAACAAGTTATATATTATATATGAAAATATATATTATATATTAGAAAGAGGAATTAGGTCTCAAAGGATTCAAAGTCAGTCTGCAAGGATTTAGTTTGTGGGTTTAGTGCCAAATCTCTGCTTCAAATTGGGTCATATAACATTTAGGTGAACTTCATAGGTTTGAGAACTCGAAGCTAGTTCAACTGAAATTATTCACCTCTTCCAAATGTCTTCTCAATTGAATATTCTACTACCAAATACATCATGGCCCCTGATCAAATCTGGGACCAAGTATAGTTAGTAATTAACTAAGAAAGTTTGTGGAGAGGAGAGAACTCCCTCCCTAATTTCTCCTTCCTGAAGTCCTGACTATAAATTATATTCTTTTCAGGGCACATACTATATAAACACTATTGTGTCAAGCATGGAATTTCTTGAGAAGAACGATGTGACTATGTCACCCTTGACCTTTTCTCAACTTAAAGATGGTAACATGGAGGTCACACTTACCACCAAGTAAGTAGCCAGAATAGAAAAGTCCTCTCAGATTGTTTATTCATTAAAATTCCTTTTTTGGCCCACAAAAATTTTATATCTTCTGCTCACTTAACCTGATCACATTTAGTAGTTGTAAGTTTTTATATATCAATATTAGTAAAATGCTTACTTAGCACCCATTGGTTGACTTCTTGAGTCACTGTCTAACTGCTAAGTTCCCACATGGGCTCAGGCCCCCTCTAACTTTCCCCATTTCCCTATTGATGCTTCCATCCCATGACATTCATGACATCTTAAATTATACATTTCATCCTACTCATACCATCCATCTCTCGCCATTTCTTTTGGAGTCCCCTGTAATTTTGATTCGTTAGAGATCATGGTGTTCTATCATTCACAACTTGACTCCCAGAATGTCTGCCAGTCAAAAGATGGATGGGAAATCACCTAGTTCTTTATTAGTGGAAATAATCAGACACAGATTGGGATACTAATCTGTTTCTGCTTCACTTTCCTTCATTGAGAATTGGACCAGGAGCAAGGCAGCCAAGCCACCTTTTTAAGATTTTTTGATGACATCATTTATTACCTCCAGTAAAACTATTCATATGCATTCTGTTTTTTAGGCTTAATGGCAAGTGTGAAGATTTGAAAGTAAAATTGGAGAGAACAGAAGATCCTGGGAAATTCAGTGTAGGTAAGTCAAACATGCTCCATTAAAGGGACTTTGATAAGAAATCACAACCTGATGGTAGATTCCAGAGATTACCAAACCTGGGACCTCTCTGTATCCCCAGAATCCAAAGGCTGAGTTTGTCTGACAACACATAGTGACTTGGGCAGTTTTTTCCATGACATGTACTGGATTGGCCAGTGGGTTTGTCTTCCTGCAGTGATGATTGACCATATCATTGGGCCTAAGTTGGCTTAGGGGAGCAAAGTAGGCTAGGCATCTGCTCTCATGAACTGTATTAGAAAAAAAAAAGAATACATACTTAGAATCTCTATCCTAGGTTGAAGCTCTGGGTCTGAAATTTCCACCATTAGATATTTCCTTGGGTAAAGGCATTGGGTAAAGGCTATCATAAAGAATCTTATGAGTAATTCAGAAAATGTAAAAAGCTAAAGGGTACATTAATATGCAGATACCAAGAATGTAGGGGTGCTACTCAGGGGGATGTGGCATAGCACAGATATGTGCCTGGAACCCTACAATTAGAGACACATGGAGGGTAGGAAAGAATCTAAGAATAAACTTAAATTGTGTCAGAATTTTTTGTGAGGGTCAAGGTGGATTGATTCATTTACACAATGGGCAGACTGGGTCTTGAATCATATCCTAGAGTCCAGGCTTGTTGCTCATTCACTCAATCAACCAAAATTTATTCAAGTCCAGTAGGAAAAAATTATAACTAAGAGGTAAAGTTCAAGTAAGTTATCATCCCCTTCAAAAGGTATAAATACTTAAGTGACCTTGACTTTGAATCAATGTAGATCAGTATTTAGTTTCCAACTTAAAGCATTTGAGAGTCACATAGGGCCCAGAGAGCTTAAAAGTGTTACTCTAGCTAACAGCAAGTATGATTTTAAAATGGGACATAAAGTTGGAGCCACCTTTCTCCAAAGTTAGGACTCCATCTATTATACACAGTTCCTTTATTACTCTGTGTAAAACTTTGAGCTTCTATTAACCCATTTGTAACATAAGGGGTGAGACTAGGTGTTCTTAAGGTTCCTGAAAAACCAAAGTCATTGGATTCTGTGCTCTTATAACAAGCAATATTAAGTCCATAAGCAAAGTGCAAAACAAAGTGCTATAGGAGGTTGAAGGGTAAATTTTCCTCCTCAGAAGACCATACAACTCTCTTTAAGCTTCCTGGCTTCTGGCTGCTTGCCAAGAATAGTGAATCTAAAGCTTGTCTCAGATTCTTTCCAAAAAATTATTTTCCAATAGAATTAAAGATGCTAAAAGTATATCATCTTTTAACTTCTTACAGATGAGGGCAAACGCCATGTATATTTAACCAAGACGTCTGTGTCAGATCATTGGATTATCATTTGTGAGGGCGAGCTCCATGGCGAGCAAATCAGAGTGGTCAAACTTGTGGGTAAGTAACGTGATTCTGTGAATCCCAGCAAAAAACAATGTCAATATGTGAGACAGCTGTTAGAACCTGATCACCTGGATTCCCCTGGAGATGGAGCCTGAGGGAACTCCTTCCTGTCTTGGAAAATTTTCCTCCCATCCTAACCATTTTGAACTTGATACAAATCAAAGTCCAGGAAAGAGGTCACTAGATTCCATGAATTACCTCAGAACTTGCTTGCTGCCTATTTAATAGTGATTTAGGTCTTATTAAGAAATGACTTTTTTTAGTTGCAGATGCTGATTCATTTTGTCCTTAATGAGTCAGCACAGGGGAAGTTCTACTTTGAACAAAGCAGTTGGAGGAGGGAGAAAGCAAATATGTATCTGTGTCTTTATGTCTTACCCTTTCCTCCATCACATTTGTACAGATTATAGAGTATTCAAACTCTCTCATTTGGTGCAAGTGTGGAAGGTTGATATGGAATTATTCTGTAGAAATGATGATCCAGACAGCATTTGAAGCATGGAATTTGTTGGCAGAAAATAAAGAAAACTAAACTTTTCAACTCCCCTAAATTTTTTTCCTATTCTTTCTTTTTGCTTTCAATTTCACTTCCTAGGTGCAAAAACCAGCAACTTCTCATAATAAAAGACAACTATTATAGTGACAAGGATCAGAGAAGGATCTAGTTACAGCTGATAATTTGTCTGCTCTGATCTCTTTCTGCAGGTCCAAACACACATGCAAACCCCTTAGCAATGAATGAGTTTATGGAGTTCATCAAAAAGGAAGGCCTTGGTGATAAAAGAATCATCTCTCCCAGACAAGAAGGTAACCAGAAGAGAATTTTGGCAATGCCCTGCCCTGTATCTTCATCCCCTATCTTCAACCACTTTACTTTCCCTGTCCATTCTAATTGTTTCCTCCCCTTAGAAGCTGTTTTATCCTAATTTCTTTTTTTTTAAACCCTTAACTTCTGTGTATTGGCTCCTAGGTGGAAGAGTGGTAAGTGTGGGCAATGGGGGTGAAGTGACTTGCCCAGGGTCACACAGTTGGGAAGTGTCTGAGGCCAAATTTGAACCTAGGACCTCCCATCTCTAGGCCTGACTCTCAATCCACTGAGCTACCCAGCTGCCCCCTTATCCTAATTTCTTAGCAAATCATAACTAACTGCTTAAACCATTGTCTAGCTTGGGAGCTCTGTGGAAGGAGGTGCTTTTGGCAAATAAATGTATTTAAACATGTCTTTGTTTCTGCAGAGTCTTGCACTTCTGAACAGGATTAAGGTAAGTGATCTTTAAAAATTTCTCAAGCATCTTCCAGAATATTCTAGAATTCTATATCTCACCTGGGAGTTAAATGGCCCCTTAGCTCAGCCTCCCCATAGCAAGGTGAACTTCCAAACCATGAATGAGGGATGAATGACATTTTTTTAAACCCTTAACTTCTGTGAATTGGCTCCTATGTGGAAGGGTAGTAAGGGTGGGCAATGGGAGTCAAGTGACTTGCCCAGGGTCACACAGCTGGGAAGTGTCTGAGGCCGGATTTGAACCTAGGACCTCTCGTCTCTAGGCCTGACTCAATCCACTGAGCTACCCAGATGCCCCCTGAATGACATTTTTTAAAACATCTTTCAAATAGTCTTCAGCCTCCCCTTGGGTTTCTGTGCAAAGTTTGCACATATCTTTTCCATACATCTTATGCCCTGGCAGTGGGCCCTACTAGCTCTTGGGAAGATGTCACTTCTACTACCTTATTCAACTCCAAGAACCCATCACTGATTTTCCCTTTGGTATTTTCTAGGAGGAGACATTATGTTCAACTTCAGAATCAAGGATATCCAGGAAATTCCAGCCATCTCCTCAAATGATTAATAGCTTCCTCTGTCTGGTTCCTCTCCTCAGCCCCCTTCTTTGCTTTCTAATATTTTCTTCCAGTTATACATAAATGTATGAAACAATCACTTCTGACTCAGACTCTTTCTTTTACGGTTTTATTAAGGGCAAAGAAATGAGAAGTGGGTGACAGTTAGATAAAGTACCCTTGCCTGGAAATTCAAGGATCTTGGATTTCCAATGATTGAGAGACTAATGGTTTCTATAGGATGTGACCAAAAGTTCCATATGTTTCAAAACAACTGGGTGAAAGGTGAAAATTAGAGTAGTACAAAGATTTTAATTAGAATAGTAACTGGGTTTATGTTCCGAAACATCAAAAGTGAACATTTGAATTCCTTTGTAAGTGGATGTGCTTAGTTCTACAATAAATTCGCAAACATTAATTTTCAAAATAATAAGTTAACAGAGGGTAGGAAAAAGAAAAACTTATTTTTCTTCTTATTGCTATTGCTAGCATTTCTGATGCAACATTAAATAATATCAGTAATAATGAGCATCCTTATTAAATTCCTGATGTCATAAGGAAGGCTTCTAATTCATCCTCCTTATAAATATTGTTTACTAATGATTTTAGGTATATATTTCTTATCATTCTAAGGAAAAATCCATTTAAGCCTACCTTTTCAAATATTTTAATAGGAATTGTTCTAGTATTTTGCATAAGTTTCTGTTTCGATATTTACATGATCATAATCTTTGTCACTTTTTTGTTGTCATCAATTATCTTAAGAGGTTTCCTTACATTAAATCATCCCTATATAATTGGTATTAATTTTTATGCATAATGTATAATCTTTGGCTTATATTGTAACAATATCCTGAATAGTATTTTATTCAGAATTTTTGCATCTATATTCATTAATGAAATTGGCCTATAACTTTTCTTTCTCTGTTTTTGCTTTTCCTGGTGTAGTTATCAATACCATATTTGTTTCATAAAAGAAATTTGTCAGGACTCCTTTATCAGTTGCTCTAAATAACTCATTTAATACTGGAATTAGATCATCTTTAAATGTTTGTCAAATTCATTTGTAAATACTGATGCTTTTCTCTTGCAAGTTCATATCACAGGCCATAGCCTATTCAATTTCTTTTTCTTTTTCTGAAATAAGTTTATCTAGGTATTTTTATTTTGACCTCTGTTAATCTAGGCAATTTCCTAGGCAATATTCTTCCATTTCTTTTCATTGTTAAATTTGTTGGTATATTATTAGGCAAAATAATTCCTAATAATTGCTTTAATTTCATCTTCATTCTTGGTAAATTCACTATTTTCATTTTTGTTGCTAATGACTTGGTTTTCTTCTCCCTTTTTAAAATCATATTAATCAATAGTTTTTCATAAAAACAACTCAGTGTTATTTATTAATTCAATAGTTTTCTTAAATTCAATTTTGTTAATCTAATCTCACTTCTAATTCTTAGGATTTCCAATTTGGTATTTAATTCAGTATTTTAATTTGTTCTTCTTCTAGTTCTTTTTTTTTTACTATATACTCAATTCATTAATCGGTTCTTTATTTTATTGGTATAAGACTTTAGAGATATAAATGTTCCTCTAATTACCATTTTTTCTGTAATGTCAAAGGTTTGGGTTTGTCCTTGCATATATTTTTAATTATAATTTTTAAAAATATTTTTCTATTGTTAGATAATTCATGTTCTCTCCCTCCCCTCTTCCCATCCTCTTCCTGTAGCTGACAAGCAATTCCACTGGGTTATACATGTATAATCACTTATAACCTATTTACAAATTATTCATTTTTGTAATAATCTTTTAAAACCAAAAACTCCAAATCATATGCCCATATAAACAAGTGATAAATCATAGGCTTTCTTTTGTATCTCTTGTCCAAACTTTCTTTCTCCAGCTGTGGATAGTATTCTTTCTCATAAGTCCCTCAGAATTGTCCTGTAAATTATATTTGATCATCCCACAGTGTTTCAGTTACTGCGTATAATCTTCTCCAAGCTCTGCTCATTTCATTCCTCATCAGTTCAGGTAGGTCTTCCCAGTTCCTGTAGAAATCCATCGATTTGCAATTCCTTACAGCACAATAGTACTCCATCACCATCATATACCACAATTTGTTCAGTCATTTCCCCCAATTCAGGGACACCCCCTCGTTTTCCAATTTTTTGCCACCACAAAAAACACAGCTTTTAAATATTTTTGTACAAACAGGCCCATCCCCATTTTTTATCTCTTTGGGGTACAAACCTAGTAGTGGTATTGCTTGATCAAAGGGCATGTATTCTTTTAAAACCTTTGGTCATAATTCCAAATCACCTTCTTGAATCGTTGAATCAATTCACAACCCCATGAGCAATGCATTAGTGTTCCAATTTTTCACATCCCCTCCAACATTTATTATTTTTCATTACTATCATATTGGTCAGTCTGCTAGGTGTGAGGCAGTACCTCACAGTTGTTTTGATTTGCATTTCTCTAATCAAGAGGGATTTAGAATACTTTTTCATGTGATTGTAGATAGTTTTGATTTCTTCATCTGAAAACTGCCTAATCATATCCCTTGACCATTTGTCAATTGGGGAATGGTTTGATTTCTTATAAATTTGACTTAGTTTCTTATATATTTGAGAAAGCAGACATGTCATAGTTTTGTTATAAAATTTTTTTCCCAGTTTGTTGCTTCCCTTCTAATTTTGGTTACATTGGTTTTGTTTATACAAAAACCTTTTAATTTAATATAATCAAAATTATTCATTTTACATCTTGTAATATTCTCTATCTCTTGCTCAGTCTTAATTTCTTCCCTTCATAGATCTGACAGATATACTATTATACATTCACCTAATTTACTAATAATAACAATCTTTATATTTAAGTCAAATACCCATTTTGAATTTATTTAGGTATCTGCAATCTTTTGAGCTTGGTGTGTCAAAATTCACCAAAAAACTGAACATAACTCAGGTGGTGTGTTGCTTCAAGCAAAAAACCATAGTTTTGCAATATTTATAGTTTAAATAACATACTTCTCTGTATGCAACCACATGCAGCCTCATGTCATTGAAAATGGCTACATGTGTCAGTGCTGACATGCGTGTCATAGGTTTGCCATCAGGGGTATAGGGTGTGAGATATTGATCTAAACCTAATTTTTGCCATTCTGTTTTCCCATTTTTGTAGCAGTTTTTGTCAAATAATTAGTTCTTATCCCAAAAGCTGGGATCTTTGGGTTAACCAAACATTAGATTGCTACGGTTATATATTCCTAGTCTACACTATTGATTCACCCTTCTGTCTCTTAGCCAGTACCATGTTATTTTGATGACCACTGTTTTATAGTACAGTTTAAGATCTAGTACTTGTAGGCCCCCATCCTTCACATTTTTTTCATTATTTCTCTTGATATTCTTGATCCTTTGTTCTTCCACATGAATTTTGTTATTATTTTTTGTAATTCTATAAAGTAATTTTTGGTAGTTTAATTGGTATAGCACTGAATAAGTAAATTAATTTAGGTAGAATTGTCATTTTTATCACAGTAGTTTGGCCTACCCATGAATAATTAATGTTTTTCCAATTGTTTAGACCTAATTTTATTTGTACAAAAAGTGTTCTGTAATTCTGTTCATATAATTCCTCCATTTGTCTTGGCAAACAGATTCCCATATGTTTTATATTGTCTATAGTGATTCTAAATGGAGTTTCTCTTTCTAAATCTTGCTGCTGTTTTGTTGGAAATATATAGAAATGCTGATGATCTATGTGGGTTCATTTGGTATCCTGCAACTTTGCTAAAGTTATTCATTATTTTCATTAGCTTTTTAGTTGATTTTCTAGGATTCTATGAGTATACGTTGTATCATCTGCAAAGAGTGAAAGTTCAATTTCTTTTTCTTCTCTAATTGCTACCACTAGCATTTCCAGCACAATATTAACTAATAGTGGTTATAATGGGCATTCTTGCTACGTTCCTGATCTTATTGTGAAGTCTTCTAACTTATCCCCATTGCAGATAATACTTGCTGATGGTTTTAAATAAATATTACTTATTATTTTGAGGAAATGTCCTTTTTATTTATTATCATTTTCTTTAATAACATTTATTGGGGCAGCTGGGTGACTCAATGGATTGAGAGTCAGATCTAGAGACAGGAGGTGCTAGATTCAAATTTGATCTCCTACCTGTAAGGTCCTGGGGAATTGACTTAACCTCCATTGTCTAGCCCTTACCACTCTTTGGCCTTAGAACTAATACACAGTATTGTTTGGAAGGTAAGGGTTTTTTAAACAATAAAAATAAATAAACAAATAACATTATTTATTGTTTCCCAAACTTGTTCTTTGTCTCTCTCATTCTATAAGATTAAGACTCCATTCTGTGTTTCCAGTGTCCCTAATTAAAAATAATTTTTATTGCATTATGATCTAAAAAGGATGCATTTTCTATTTCTGTTTTTCTGCATTTAATTATAAACTTTTTTGTTTTTTGAAAGTCTAAACTTCCATTTTAGAAACGATAATAAGTATTGGTTCTAAGGAGAAAGAGTAGTAAAGGCTAGACAATTAGAGTTAATGACTTGCCCAGGATCACATAGGTAGGAAGTATCTGAGGCTATATTTGAACTCAAGACCTCCCATCTCCAAGCCTGGCTTTCTATTCACTGAGCCACGTAGTTGCCTCTACTCTAAAGTGTTTGTGACTTAATATAGAGTCAACTTTTGTAAAAGTGCTATGTGTCACTGAGAAAAAATACCATGTATCCTATTCCTTTCCAATTCTCTCCAGTTATCTATTATATATAGCTCATCTAAGATTTTATTTATCTCCCTGACTTCTCTCTTATTTGCTGTTTGGTTAGATTTATCTAGCTTTGAGAGGGAAAGGTTGAAGTTTCCCACTACTGGGTTTTTTTTCTTTCACCTGTAATTCCTTTACTTTTTCCTTGAAAAATCTGGAAGCTATAATATATGAGGCATATAGGGTTAGTATTGATAATGCTTTATTGACTATAGTACCTAGTAACATAATATAGTTTCCCTGTTTATCTCTTTTAATTTATTAAAATTTACTTATTTATCTTTAAGTTTCTTTGAAATGATTTTTGCTATCCCTTTTTTATTAGTCAGGTGAAATATAATATATTTTCCTTGAATCAATTGAAATTGTTGTAAGCCCTGGAAGACTACAACTCCCAGGGATCTCTGCTACAACTTCCCCTGACACCTCCCACTTCTTTTGTGGGAAGTGTCAGAAAGTATGAATGAGAAAGTTTGGTGCCTTTTCTCTCTCTATGCCCTGGGGTCTCTAGCTCTCTGGAGCCTGGAGGCTGAACTCTGCAGAGCTCTCTCTTGGCACCTTTTTCCATTTCTATCTACCTCCTAGTTTTTCCTAGACCTTCCCCTTTCTGATTTAAACAAAACCTAACTATTCTAAACTCTAAAATTGCTCTAAGATCTTTTATTTGAGCCCCCTAAGGACTCTGGTCAATTTCCCCCTGCCTAGGGACCACTACCTTCTTTTCCCTTCCTCTACCTTCCTCTCTCCTTTCTCCCATCCATTCCTCCTACCTTCATCCCTTTCTTTACCCCCTCACATACTCCATCTCTATTTTTACTCTGTGTGTTCCTCATTTTTAAATGTGTTTTTTGTAAGCAATAGATTGTTGACTTTTGGTTTTTTATCTATTCTGCCATCTTTTTCCATTTTATGAGTGAATTAATTCCATTATTAGTTGAGCATTTCCCTCTATGCTATTTCCCTCTATGTTTTTTCCTTCTCTGCCTCTCTTTCTATTCTATTCCTCCTCAGAAATTCAATTGTCTTCTAACCACTCCCTTCCTAATCCCTATCCCTTCTAAGGATTCCTTCTTTTATTTCTCCATCACTCTCTTAGTTCTAAATCAACCTACCCTTTTATTGGCCCCTCCATTACCTTCAAATCTACTTTCCTAGTTATTAACCTATTTGCCCTTTTAATGATATCTCCCTCATCCCTCACCTTACTCTTATTTCTTAATATGATTTCCTCTATTGTTCCCTTGCTTATCCCTTTGCCTTCCTCTAGTATTCCTTCCATTATGTTATCACTCTGTCCTCTTTTTTCTTAATCTACACAGATTTCTAAGAGTCCCTCTCTTATCTTTATCATTCTCTTGCCTATCTCCTTATAAAGTAAGAAAAAATTTACCCTTCTATTTGCATGTATCATTCCCTCTTTTGCCTAGATCTGATGAGAATAAGGTACTAGCATAAACAGTCCTCCATTCCAGCCTTCTCTTCACTACCACATTTCCTTCATTCATGCCTCTTTTATATGAGATAATTATTCCTTTTTATCTCTCACCATCTAATTTTATTTTATTTTTTGACTCATTCCATTATATTCAATTTGATCGCAATGCTTCTATCTACAGATGCTCTTTCAAACCACCTATTCGGTGATATCATTCTTAGGATTTAGATGTACCATTTTCCCATTTAAGATGTAAACAATTTGACCTTATTAAATCCTTTATAATTGGGTTTTCACATTTATCTTCTTATATTCCTTCTCATTCTTGTAGATCAAATTTTTTGTTCAGTTCTGGCCTTTCTTCAAGAATATTAAAAAAAAACTTGTTTCTTACTAATTGCTTATAATATTGTCTTCTTTACCTAGGAATTACAAAATTTAGCTATAATGTTCCTGTGCATTTTCCTGTTTGGTCTCATTCAGATGGTGATCAAAAGATTCTTCCAAATTCTACTTTATGTTCTAGTTCCAAAAGTTGTAGGCAATTTTCCTTCAAAATTTCTTGAAGAATAGTGTCTATACTCTTTTTTTTTATTATAACATTCAGGTAGTTGAAGAATTATTGTACTCTCTCTCCTGGATTTGTTTTCCAGATCAATTGCATTCATAATAATATGTTTCCTGTTTTTTCATTTCTTAATTTAGTTTTACTCTTTCTTATTATTTTGAGAATTTATTAGCTATTCTTGCCCAGTTACAATTTTTGATGTGTTATTTTCTTTGGCGAATTTTTGGATCTCTTTTCCCAGTTGGTTAACCTTTTATTCATAATTTAATTGATTTTCTTTCATTGCTTTTTTTTCCTAAATTTTCCTCAACCTCTCTGATTTGGTTTTTAAATTTTTTAAAGCTCTCCCAAAAACTCTTTTAGGGGCTTGTAACCTTTTTTTATGTTTTTCTTTGAAGTTTGGAAGTGGATATTTCCATTTCACTGCCTTCTGAATTTGAACCCTTATCTTCTTTATTTCACAAGTAGATATCTATATTTCCTTACTTTTTAAAAAATTTTTAAGTTTTAGAGGCCTAATTATTAACTTTATACTAGTATCGGCTCTTCTACCTGTTTTGGGGGAATAATATCTCAAGGTTTAGTTTGCTGTTATTATTTCCTGAGATCTCTAGGACTCCTTGACCTCTTGGCTCTTCAAGTTTCTGTATTACATAGCCACGGTTACACTGTCACCTTCAACACATTTACTCCCTAAAGTCTCTCCAGAGGAGATCATCTCTCCCCTTTGTCCTGAAGCCAAAATAAAAAAATTCAGTTCTCCCAGGGATCTTGTCTCCCTTCCACTGTACTCACTCATATGTGTTCTCTCCTCTTCATCCTCAGCCATGGCCTGAGATGGTATCTAGTCATTGCACATAATTTCCACAATCTTCTCCAAGTCAGTTGCCAACCCTACCACAGTCAGTTAGTTGGAGGTTCTGAAGCCGAGGCTGAGGTCTACACAACTGTTTCTAGGACCTAACATTTCTTTATTTGGTTATCCCATTCTGCAAAATGAGATAATATGCATGAATACCCCACTTACAAAGAACTAGATTTAGAGGGCCAGAGTAAAAGGAGACAGCATTTTTATTTCTCTTCTCATGAAACAGGACATTTCCCTAGTGGCAAATTGCAAAGAATTAAGGAAATACCTCCTATACATATAGGAATCTCTAATTATAAATCCTCTTCTCCACTTCTTCCTCTTCCTTTCATAACCCCAGTGGCTTACAATCTTGTACCCAGATGTTTCTAACTTAGAATGGAAAAGTTACATTCTACATTCCTTTAAGAGATAAAGAAGGAACTAAACTATCAACTGCCCTGGAATTTGTACCCTTTTTTCTTTGTTTTCATTCATTCTTCCAAGTGCTCATATCTGGGACTTTTAGTTATCAAAAAGCAACAAAACTAGCCTCCACATCCCCTTCCCTAGTGAGGATAAAATCGGGTGTTAAACTGCACTTGAAGAAATGGGATTCAAGTCAACACTTGTATGGAGGGATGACTGAGACTAATGTAGAATCAACTAGAAACCTTGAGACATTATGAGAAACTTCCCTGAGGAGTGAGAATCACAGAGAGCAAGAGAAAACACATCCTCTGCTAGCTCATTTTGAAAATTAATAGGAGGATTGTTGAGAATAACATGATTTTTAAAAAATAAGATATTAAGAAGGATTGTACTGAAAGAAGATGGAAGAGAGAGGTTTAATAGGATAAATTATAACATCTAAAGAAGAACAAAAAATACTATCACAGTGGAGAAAAGTATAAGGGTGATGGGCAATACTTAAATCTTACTCTAATTGGAACTGGCTTAGAGAGAGAATAACAAGATTCATTTGTGTATGGAATCCCACATTATCCTATAGAGAAGGAAGTGAATAAGAAGGAAGGGGTGGAGAGGGGAGCAATATAAATGAGGATGAACTTAAGGGGTGATTAAAAGCAAAACACTTGTGTGGAGGGACAGAGTAAAAGGAGAAGGTACAGGATCAAAAGGGGAAAATAATATGGAAGGGAATACACAAAGGGTAATAGTTAATGTGAATGTAAATAGTATGAATTCACCCATAAAATGGAAGTGGATAAACAGAGTGGATTAAAAAACATAACCCTGTTATATCTTGTTTACATGAAACACATCTGAGTGAGGTAGACAGACACAAATTAAAGTTAAGATGATGGAGCAGAATTTATTGGGCTTCAACTGAGATAAAAAAAAAGGAGGAATAACAATCATGATCTCAGACAAAGCTAAAGCAAAACTAGATCTAATTAAAAGTGATAAGGAAGTTTGAAGTGTGAATCAAACTTTGTCTATCAATTAACAACTTTTAACTTAATCAACCAGAAACTGGAAACACCCCTACTTAACATTTTGTTAGCCATCAAGTAAGAGAATTCACAAGTCAATTTTACTTAGAGAGCTCCACCCTGTTAACTCAATTAGTCAGAAACTTGTGAATCCTTTGATAAGAGTTGACACCTTCAGATGATGAGAGGTATGAATCCCACAGACACTGCCCCCATGGCCAGTTCTAGGCAATTTGGAAGCTGTGATTGGCTCCTGTGAAGAAGGAAAAGGACAGAAAGGACTATAAAAGTCCTGATCTTCTTAAGCTAGAAGTCTTCTTTGGCAGTCATCTTTAACTTGGAGGATCTTGGACTGGGACTGTGGCTTGGAGCTACAACTTGGCTTCAACTTGGGACCTTGGCTCTTGGACTGGCACTTGAGTGAGTGAGTAGCTGGCCTTTCTTTCCTGGCTTCTGGAGAGATTAGTTCCAGACAGGCCTTCCCCTCTTGGAAGAGACAGTGTAGTTGGAACACCACATCCTTCGGTCAAGGGTTAACAAGTCCTGATGGGATGAGCCAAGCACTGGATCAATATTTAGTGTCATAGGCTAGACATCTTCTCTACCCTCTTTAGAAAAGTTAGATTTAACAGATAACTGAAGAAAATTGAATCAGGATAAAAAGGAATATACCTTCTCTTCAGAAGCACATGGTACATACACAGAACTAGACCATGTAATAGGGCATAAAAACTTCACCATTAAATGCAGACAAGTAGAAATAATAAATGCAAACTTTCCAGATCATAGTACAATAAAAATTAAAATCAATAAATGTTCACAGAAAGACAAATTAAAAGTTAATTGGAAAGGATTTTCTATTCCTATACTTTCCAGTGTTTTCAATAAGAATGAATGTTGTATTTTGTCAAAGGCTTTTTCAGCATCTATTGAGATAAACCTGTGATTTTTGTTTGTTATATTGTTGATACGGTCAATTATGTGGATGGTTTTCCTAATGTTGAACCATCCTTCCATTCCTGATATAAATCCACCTGATCATGGTGGATAATCCTCTTGATCACTTGTTGGAGTCTCTTTGCTAGTATTCTATTTAAGATTTTTGCATCTATGTTCATTAGGGAAATTGGTCTGTAGTTTTCTTTCTCCGTTTTTGATCTACCTGGCTTTGGAATCAGTACCATATTTGTGTCATAAAAGGAATTTGGTAGGACTCCTTCTTTGCTTATTATATCAAATAATTTGTGTAGTATTGGGATTGGTTGTTCTTTGAATGTCTGATAGAATTCACTTGTGAATCCATCAGGCCCTGGAGATTTTTTCTTAGGGAGTTCTTTGATGGCTTGTTCAATTTCTTTTTCTGATATGGGATTATTTAGGTATTCTATTTCTTCTGCTGTTAATCTAGGCATTTTATATTTTTGTAAATATTAATCCATATCACCTAGATTGCTATATTTATTGCCATATAATTGAGCAAAATAGTTTTTAATGATTGCCTTAATTTCCCCTTCATTAGAGGTGAGATCTCCCTTTTCATCTTTGATACTGTCAATTTGGTTTTCTTCTTTCCTTTTTTTATTAGATTGACCAGTACTTTGTCTATTTTATCTGTTTTCTCAAAATACCAGCTTCTAGTCTTATTTATTAATTCAATAGTTCTTTTACTTTTGATTTTATTAATTTCTCCCTTGATTTTTAGTATTTCTAATTTAGTTTTCATCTGGGGATTTTTAATTTGCTCGCTTTCAAGTTTTTAAAGTTGCATACCCAATTCATTAATCTCTGCCCTTCCTAATTTGTTAATATATGCACTCAAGGATATAAATTTCCCCCTGAGTACTACCTTAGCTGCATCCCACAGAGTTTTGTGGGATGTCTCATCATTGTCATTCTCTTCAATGAAATTGTTGATTGTTTCTATGATTTCTTCTTTGACTAACTGGTTTTGGAGAATCATATTATTTAATTTCCAATTAGTTTTTGATTTACCTGTCCAGGTGCCCTTATTAATTATTATTTTTATCACATTATCATCTGAGAAGGTTACATTTATTATTTCTGTTTTTTTTGCATTTGTTTGCAATGTTTCTATGCCCTATTATATGGTTAATCTTTGTGAATGTACCATGTGCAGCTGAAAAGAAGGTGTATTCCTTTTTCTCCCTATTTATTTTTCTCCACTTGTCTATTAAATCTAGTTTTTCTAGGATTTCATTCACCTCTCTTACCTCTTTCTTTATAGAAGCAATAAATGATTTCATTAAAAAAAAAGACGATGAGGAGACAATATACCAAAATTAATGGGATACATCTAAAGCAATGCTTAGGGGAAATTTTATCTCTCTCAGTGGTTATATCAATAAAATAGGGAAAAATCAGATCAATGAATTAAGTATTCAATTTTTTAAAACTAGGAAAAGAACAAATTAAAAACTTCAATTAATCACTAAATTGGAAATCCTAAAAGTCAAAGAAGAAATTAATACAATTGAAAGTAAGAGATCTATTGAACTAATAAATAAGACAAGGATTTGGTTTTATCAAAAATAATAATAAAATAGATAGAGTATTAGTTAATTTTTTAAGTAGAGAAGAAAATAAAATTATTAGTATCAAGAATGAAAAGGATAAATTAATGACCAATGTAGAGGAAATTAAAGCAATCTTAAGGAGCTGTTTTGCCTAATTATATGACAATAAATCTGGCAATCTAGGTAAAATGGATGAATATTTACAAAAACCTAAATTGTCCAGATTAACAAAAAAGGAATATTAAGGGGAGGCATTGTGGGAAATAGTAATATAGGGCAAGAATCTTTTTCACCCTCCTAATATCTTCCCTCAAACAACCAAAAATAACTCCTCAGAATCAAAGCTTAAAGAAGCAAAAATACACAGGAGTCTGAAGTGAAGTTAAATAGTCTGGGAAAACTAGGGAGGAAGGTTTCTGACTTCCCTGGCCTCAATCCCACCGCTGTAGGCTCTGGGTACAAGAACAAAGCCAACATAATGGAATCAACAATGTAATCCCTGAGGACAGGATTGGCAACCACACCTTGTTTGCTGAGCCCTAGAGCCTTTATCCACAAGAATACCACTGAAATCCTCAGGTAGAGGCCACCTATGCCTGCTGTGATCTTGACTCCAGAGACCCCCACTGGTCCGCATTTGTGTGTTGCAGTTCTACTGGCAAAACTGCCTATGAGTTCTAGTTAGAATACCTGAGATCAATCATAGACTGTGGCTTGAGCAGGAGACCCAGTATTACTTCAGACCATGGACTATAAAAACCAGAATAACTCAATTGGACCCAGGTAAAAATAAACACACACAAAAATCCTGAAACCTGAAGTAACATACCCCAGCACAATAGGAAGCCTGAGAATAAAGAAGGCAATAATTAAATTGATTAGCCTAGCCACTAAAATTTTGAAAATAAATAAACAAAAATGAGAAAGCAAAAGATAATGAATCCAACTACTGATAGCTATTATGGGGATAGAGAAGACTCGCCTCAAACTCACAGGACAATGAAGTAACAAACTCCTACTCCAAAAACAGGAAAGAAATACAATAAATGCCCAAAGGAGTTTTTGGAAGAACTTTATAAAGACCACAAGAACCAAATGAGAGTTTTTGAGGAAAAATTAGAAAACAATAAGAGTAATGCAAAAATATCAAGAAAACTATGAAAGAAAAATCACCTAAATGGAAAAAGAGATCCAGAACATCACAGAAGAAAACAATCTGTTAAGAACTAAAATTGAATCAGGGGAAGCTAACAATTTCCTAAGACAACAAGAAATAAAACAAAATCAAAAGAATGATATATTAGAATAGAATATGAAACATCTCATCACAAAATCAAATGACCAGGAAAATGCATCCAGGAAAGACATAGCAGAATATTTGAACTCCCAGAAAGTTACAATCAAAAAAAGAGATTAGTTTAGACACCATATTCCAAGAAATCATTAAGGAAAACTGCCTAGAAATTCTAGAATCAAAGGGGAAAATAGAAATTGAAAGAATGCATTAATCACTACCTCAAAGAGACCCAAAGAAGAAAATTCTCAGGAGCATCATTACTAAGTTCCATACCTCTCAACTTAAAGAGAAAAATACTATAAGCAATGAGTGGGAGGGGCAACAATTAATTTAAATACTGTGGAGCTACAACCAATATAATTGTTGTGTGCATATGCAAAGCATGGAATCCCTGCAAAGGTACTATTGAGGTAATCCTACATTCCTGAGGGGTTGTGACATTGGTGCAAGAGTTCCAATAGGTATACACAAGCTAGAAAGACTTGGTTTTGAAAAGAGTATGGTCCTGACAACAGATTTTTGTCTGTTGCCCTAGGACCATTATGGTCCTGGTAATGTAGATTAACTGAGAAGCGGATGGTTTAAAGTGATCAAATTAAATGCTCATAGGAACATGGAGAAGCAGGCGTAATATGACATTGCTAGAACAGCTATGAATCTTTTTTTTTTAATCAAGATGAGAATACTCAAGAAGAGCTGTAAAGTTATTCATGCTCATTGACCTATATTAGGCCTTAAGAGATTTTTTGAAAGGGTAAAAAGCTGCATATGTATGAAAATATTCATGGAAGTTTTGTTTGTAATGACAAAACAACCGGAAATAACACAGATGTAATGAATGGGGAAAGTCATTGACTACATTGTAGTATTTGAATGTAATGGATTGTATTATGTTAATAGAAATGACAAATATTGAAAATAATGGAAATATAAAAAGAGATGAAAAAAGAATAAGAACAATGCATTCTATGATTACATTAAAAAGAATAACAGCTACAAAATGAAGAGAAAAATTATCCAAGTATAACAAATCCAAAGGGTACTCAAAAGCAGATAATATTTATATCAGCATACTTATATAATTTAAATATTTTTTTAGAAATTGTAAACAATTTTGTAATTTTCTCTAACTCTTGCTTGGTTTTAAAATCTTTCCTTTCCCAGAGATCTGACAAGTATACTATTCTATGTTCACCTAATTTACTTACAGTTTCCTTCTTTATATTCAAGTCTTTCACCCATTCTGAATTTATCTTGGTGTAGGGTGTGAGATGTTGACCTAAACCTAATCTCTCCCATATTGTTTTCCAATTTTCCCAGCAGTTTTTGTCAAATAGTGGATTTTTGTCCCAAAAGTTGGGTTCTTTGGGTTTATCATACACTGTCTTGCTGATGTCATTTATCCCAAGTCTATTCCACTGATCCTCCCTTCTATCTCTTAGCCAGTACCATGTTGTTTTGATGACTGCTGCTTTATAGTATAACTTAATATCTATCTGGTACTGCTAAGCCACCTTCCTTAATGGTTTTTTTTCATTATTTCCCTTGATATTCTTGATCTTTTGTTCTTCCAGATAAACTTTGTTGTAGTTTTTTTTCTAATGCAGTAAAAAAAAAGGTTTTGGTAGTTTGATAGGTATGGCACTAAATAAATAAATTAATTTGCATAAAATGGTCATTTTTATTATGTTAGCTCCTCCTACCCATGAGCATTCAATGTTTTTCCAATTCTTTAGATCTAGTTTTATTTGTTTGGAAAGTGTTTTGTAATTATGTTAGTATAATTCCTGCGTTTGTCTTTGCAGATAGATTCCTAAGTATTTTATATTGTCTAGGGTGATTTTAAATGGTGTTTCTCTTTCTACCTCTTGCTTCTGTGATGTGTTGGAAATATATAGAAATGCTGATGATTTATGTGCATTTATTTTGTACCCTGCAACTTTGCTAAATTTGTTGATTATTTCTACCAGCTTCTTAGTTGATTCTCTAGGATTTTTTAAGTAGACCATCATATCATCTGCAAAGAGTGACAGCTTAGTCTCCTCATTGCCTATTTTAATAGCTTCAATTACTTTTTCTTCTCTAATTGCTACTGCTAGTGTTTCTAGTACAATGTTAAATAATAAAGGTGATAATGCGCATCCTTGTTTCACACCTGATCTTATTGGAAAGGCTTCTAATTTATCCCCATTGCATATGATGCTTGTTGATGGTTCTAGGTATATACTGTTTATTATTTTTAGGAAAGGTCCTTCTATTCCTATACTTTCCAGGGTTTTCAATAGGAATGGGTGCTGTATTTTGTCAAAAGCTTTTTTAGCATCTATTGAGATAATCATATGATTTTTGTTTGTTAGATTGTTGATATGGTCAATTATGTGGATGGTTTTCCTAATATTGAACCATCCTTGCATTCCTGGTATAAATCCCACCTGACCATGATGAATAACCCTCTTAATCACTTGCTGGAGTCTTTTTACTAGTATTCTATTTAAGATTTTTGCATATATGTTCATTAAGGAGATTGGTCTGTAATTTTCTTTCTCTGTTTTTGATCTACCTGGCTTTGGAATCAGTACTGTATTTGCGTCATAAAAGGAGAATTTTGATTATATTAAATTAAAATGTTTTTGTACAAACAAAGATAATGCCACCAAAATCAGAAGGGAAACAACAAACTGGGAAAAAATCTTTCTAACAAAAAATTCTGACAGAGGTCTAATTGCTCAAATATACAAGGAGCTAAATCAATTGTATAAAAAATCAAGCCATTCCCCAATTGATAAATGGGCAAGGGACATGAATAGGCAATTTTCAGATAAAGAAATCAAAAGTATCAATAAGCATATGAGAAAGTGCTCTAAATATCTAATAATTAGAGAAATGCAAATCAAAACAACGCTGAAGTACCACCTCGCACCTAGCAGATTAGCTAAAATGATAGCAGGGGAGAGTAATGAATGTTGGAGGGGATGTGGCAAAATTGGGACATTAATGTATTGCTGGTGGAGTTGCGAACTGGTCCAATCACTCTGGATAGCAATTTGGAACTATGCCCAAAGAGTGCTAAAAGAATGCCTGCCCTTTGATCCAGCCATACCATTGCTGGGATTGTACCCCAAAGAGATCATAGATAAACAGACTTGCACAAAAATATTTATAGCTGCTCTCTTTGTGGTGGCAAAAAACTGGAAAGCAAGGGCAAACCCTTCAATTGGGGAATGGCTGAACAAATTGTGATATATGTTAGTGATGGAATACTATTGTGCTCAAAGGAATAATAAACTGGAGGAATTTCATGTGAACTGGAAAGACCTCCAGGAATTAATGCAGAGTGAAAGGAGCAGAGCCAGAAGAACATTGTACACAGAGACTGATTCACTGTGGTAAAATCGAACATAATGGACATCTGTAATGCAATGCAATGACCCAAGACAATTCTGTGGGATTTATAGAAAAGAACACTACCCACATTCAGAGGAAGAACTACAGGAGTGGAAACACAGAAGAAAAACAAATGCTTGAACACTTGGGTTGATGAAGATATGATTGGGGATGTCAACCCGAAAAGACCACACCAATGTAACTATCAATAATATGTAAATAAGTCTTGACTGACCACACATGTTAAAACCAGTGGAAATGCGAGTTAGCTATGGAGGGGTGAGGGGGGATTGAGGGGGTGAAGGGTAAAGTAAAAACACGAATTATGTAACCATGGAAAATTTTTCTAAAAATAAAAAATTATAAAAAAGAAAAAAGAAAAGAAAGAAAAGAAATTGTAAACAATATGAAATTTGGGGGGTTGCACATAATTTTTATGTACTTATTTAGTTAAATGTTTTTATTGGTGTTGGGGTGGTTTTTAAGTTTATAATTTAAAAAAACCATTTTAAAAGAAAATTAATGTTTGCAAATTTATTGTAAAACATTTCCACTGTCACTGTTCTAAGGGATTCAAATGTTCACTTTTGGTCTTCTAGAACATAAAACCAGTTGCCATAGTTATTACTTATAACTTTGGACTATCCTAATTTTTACTTTTCAACCAGCTATTTTGGAATATATGGAACTTTTGGCCACATTCTATAGAAACCATCAGGTTCTCAACCTTTGGAAATGCAAGGTTCCTGTACTTCCAGACAAGTATATCTGCTTGATTTGTCACCTACTTCTTATTCCTTAGACCCCAACAAAACATCAAAAGAAAGCAGTTGAGCCAGAGATAATTGCTTTATACATTTATGTAGCACTGGAAGAAAATATTAGAAAGTACAGAAAAGGTTGAGGAGAGGAGCCATATAGAGGGTCTTGTTGATCATCTGAAGAGATGACTGGGATTTCCTGGATATTATTGATTCTGAGTTTGAAAGCAACTGTCTTCTCCTAGAAAAGATCAAAGGGAAAGTCAATGATGGGTCCTTAGAATTGCATAAGGAAACAGAGGTAACAGCTTCCCATGAGGTAGCAGGACCCACTCCCAGGACACAAAAGGTACAGAAAGGGGACTCTCAGCACTTGCACAGAAATCCAAGGAGAAGCCGTAGCTTTTTTGAAATAAGTTTAAAAAGGGGGAGAGAGGAGGAAGGCCATCCATTTATCTGACATGGTTTGGAAGTGCTCCCTCCTATGGATAAAATGATTCTTCCTTGACTGAATAATGTAGTTTCTTAAAGCCACTACAGCTAAGATGTAGGATTCTACATTATTCCGGAAGATGCTCTAGAAATCTTTAATGATTACTTACCTTAAGCATGTTCTGGTGTGCAGGATTCTGCAGAAACAAAGACACATGTGAATGCCAAAATTTGTTGCCAAAAGTTTTTTTTATACCACAGAGCTCCCAAGCTAGACAATGGTAAACAATAAATATGGTCTCCTAAGAAGTTAGTATAAAATAACTTCTAAAAGGAGGTAAAAATTAGAATAGACAGGAAAGAGAAGGGGTCCAAGATAGGAGATGAAAACACAAGGCAGGACACAGCCAAAACTCCCTTCTGGTTACCTTCTAGTCTGGGAGATACAATTCTTCTATCCCCAAGACCTTCCTTTTTGAGTATTTCCTGAAACTCATTCAAAGCTTCAAGGTTTATGTCTTTGTGTGGACCTGGAGAAAGAGATCAAAATGGAAAAATTATTAGTCCTGAATAGATCCTTTTCTGATCCTTGCCTTTACAGTGGTTTCCCTCTATAATGAAAAGTTCCTGGTTTTTGCACCTGGTAAGTTAAATTGGCAGTATGAAGATAGAACAGAAAATAAATTAGAGTGAAAAAGGTTAACTCTCTTTATCTTCTGCAAACAAATCCCGTGCCTCAGTGCTCTCCAAATCATTATCTCTACAGAAAAAGCCCATATAAACCTGTCACACTTGCTCTGTACAAAATAGTCCTACTATCCTATAAAATTTCCACAAATATAGTGGAGGAAGGCATAAAGAAACATATGCGTATTTGCCTTCTTCCTCCCTCAACTGCTTTTGTTCAAAAGAGAATTTCCCCTGTACTGATTCATTAAGAAAAAACTGAGTCAGTACCTGCAACTAGGAAAGTGATTTCTTAATAAGACCTAAATTGCCTTCAAACAGGCAGGCAACAAAATGTGAGGTAATTCATAAAATCCACTGGCCTCTTCCCAGGACTTTGATTTTTATTAAGTTCAAAATATCACATTCTATAGAAACCATAATGTTCTCAACATTTGGAAATACATGGTCCCTGGACTTCCAGACAAGTGTACCTGATCGAATTGTCAACCATTTATTATTCCTTTGACCCCTATAAAACTTCAAAAAAAAAGAGACTGAGCCAGAAATATTTGTCTCATACATTTACGTAGCACTAGAAGAAAATATTAGAAAGTATAGAAAAAGGTTAAGGAAAGGAAACAGATAGAGGAGGCTCCCAAAACAGGAACTCCCCCACACTCCATCTCAGGAGAAATCCAGGTGAGCAGCTTCCAAGAGCCACCCCACATATTGACATTGGTCTCTTTCTGGGATTCACAGAATCACATATTACTTACCCATAAGTTTGGCCACTCTGACTTGCTGGCCCTGGTACTCGCCCTCACAAATGAGTGTCCAATAATCTTGCTCGGACATCTTGGTTAGATGCACATGGACTTTGCCCTCATCTGTGAGAAATTGTAGGAATATAAACCTTAGCATCCCTCATCCTCTTAGAGAATAGCCTTTGGGAAGAGTCTGAGATAAGCTTTAGATTCACTATTCCTGGTAAGTAACCAGAAGAGCCAAGAAGTTCTAAGAGAGTTGTATGATCTTCTCAGCAGGAAAATTTCCCCTTCATCCTCATATAGTACTTTGTTTTGCACCTTGCTAATGAATTTATCTTGCAATATTGTTTATTATAAGATCACAGGATCCAATTCCTTTGAATTGTCAGGGACTCTAGGAACATCTAGTCTAACACTTTATGTAACAAATGAGAAAACAGAAGCTCAAAGAGGTTCATTAATTTTTACATTCAGAGGGGAAGTTTGTTATAATAGATGGAGTCCTAACAATCAAGTAAAGTGGATGTGAGTTCATGTCCAAACTCACGATTGTATTTGTTGTCACTCAGAGCAACTCATTTAACCTTTCAGGACCCAGGCAACTCTCTAAGACGTATAACTTGGAGAGAAATGGTGATCTGCATTGATACAGTATATATGTTCACATATAGACTCTGTATACAGAGTCCATATGGTCAGGTCCAAGGTCACATAAATGTCTGTGTCTTCAGCAGGGATCATATCTTCCTTTAAGTCTTACTCATTGAACACAATGATTCTCTCCATGCTGGAGTTGACTGAGTGAACAAGGTCAGTGCCAAGGCTCTAGAACAGTGATGGCAAACCTTTTAGAGACTGAGTGCCCAAACTGCCACCCTCACTCCACATGTGAGCCCCGCCACCTTACCCCAGACAGGGGAGAGAGGAAGCATTCCCACTGGGCTGCTGGACAGAGGGACTGGTGATGTAACAAATCTCCTCAGGCATGCATGGAGAAGGGAAAGGAAGCAGCCTCATTTGGCTCATGATGGTACATATGCCATAGGTTCACCAACATGACTCTAAGAGATGATTCATGACCCTTTCTACCTATTATGTACATGGGTCGATCCATCACTATCCTCAACAGAACTTTGAGGCAATTTAAGTTTATTCATAGCATTTCTACCATCCTCCATGTGACTTAAATTTTAGGGTTCTAGGCAATATCTGTGCTGTGGTAACCCAACTTTGCACTTCGCCCTGAGCAGCACTCCCTACACTCTTCTTATTAGCATGTTAAGATATATTTTTGTTTTCCCAGTACATTCCATAAGAGCAGCTGTCTAATCTGCTTTATCACCCTGAACCAACTTGGGCCCAGTGATATGGTTAGTCAAGTCTGCAGGAAGACAAATTTACTAGTCAACCTACTCCATGTCATGAAAAAACTGCCCAAGTTACTATGTGTTGTCAAGCAAACTCAGCTTTGGACTCTAGGAGTATAGAGAGGTTCCAGTTCAAATCATCTCTGAGACCCAGTCTAAGGCTGTGATTTCTTATCAAAGTCCCTTTAATGGGGCATATTTGACTCACCTATAGTGAATTTCTTGGGATCATCTGTTTTCTCCAATTTTATTTTCATCTCTTTGCACTTGCCATCCTTTCTGGAAAATAGAATGCATATGAATAGTTTTACTGGAGCTAAGAATTAATAACACCAAAAATCTTAAAAGGTGGTGTGATTCCCTTGGTCCTGATCCAATTCTCCACTAAGGTCAGTGTCCCAGTCTTTGCTCTGATTATTTTCACTCATAACAAATAAAAAAGCATTGACAAAGAAATGAGGAAAGTTAGAGGAGGCCTAAGCCCATGTGGGAACTGGAAATTAGACAGTGACTCAGAAGATCAACCAATGGGTGCTTAGTATTGGGTAAAAATAAATCTAATCTTCATATATGAAAACTTATAACTACTAAATGTGCTCAGGTCAAATGAGAAGAGAATATAAAACTATTAGCTCTAGTTCAGGGTCTGAAATAAGGACTATAAATGAATAAATAAGCTGATAGGAATATTCAATACAGGCTACTTACTTGATGGTAAATGAGGCCTCCATATGACCATCTTTAAGTTGGGACATGATAATAGCTGATATGCTTTCATACTCCTTCTCCTTAGGTAAATCTTTGTTTGCCGCCATTTTGAGGGCATAGTATGTACCCTAGATAGAATCATAATTTATAACCAGGACTTGAGAAAAGAGAAATGAGGGAGGGAGGTCTCTTCCCTGCACAAACATTCTCAGCTAATTCCTTCTACATTTAACACTTTCTTTGATCATAACCCCAACTCTGAAGCAGGGGCCATGATGGACTTGGTGGTAAAATATTAAGATGAGAAGTAATTAGGAAGAGATCAATAACTTCAGACGAAATAGCCTTGAGATCCTAAACCCATAAAGGTGCCCCAAATGTTACATAATCCAACTGAAGCAGAGATTTGGCATCGAACCCACAAACTAAATCCCTACAGAAAGTGACTTTGAATTCTTTGAGACCTAATTCCACTTTGGAATATAACTTGTTTGGTATGTTCATAAGCAAAGATAAAATAGACTGGATCATATCCTTCATTTCCAGTTTATACTGGACAGAGTAAATAAAGGCAAAAGCAAGAAGATAGTAAAAATACTTTATCTGATGTCTAATTCATGCCCTGATTTCCCCCAAAATATCAATTCAATATTCTCTAGTTGAGTCTATAGCTTTAAAGTTTCTATCCCTTGTAGAATGATATCTCACAACACCAGGTCCTCCTGAAAAGAACCAACTGGAATCAATCCTAATTTTGAAATGACAGCATCTTGTTAGCATATAACCCTCCATCCAATCTATAGATCCTCCCAATGAAGTCTCACCTCAAATTGTTTTTCAGTAGATGTTGACTCCTCGGCTTGGAGGATGGCAAACAGGCTTAATGCTGTGGTTAGGAAAAGGATCTTCATTGTAACAGACTTTTACAGGGCCTTCCCTTCAGTCAATCACCCAATGAAACTGGTTAAAATGCTTGTGCTCATGTCCTAAAATCTGCCTCTCTATATATATCTTGAGATCAGTGTGACACTGAAAACAGATCTCTTTTGCAGAATGCCCCAATTAGTCATGCAATGGGCAATGGGGATTAAGGGACAAGTGAAATAGCATATTATTATTTTTGGAAGCATCATACCTTGCTGATTTTTCAATGACTATTCATTAAAATCCATCCAAAGAATCAACAACTTAATTTTTTTTACTGTCTGCATCATCCATGAGATTTAAAAAATTGATATATTTATTGATGTGAAGAAGATTATCATCAAAAAAGGATATTTTAAAAGATTTTTAAAGTAACAAAGAAAAAATCGGTGACTTCATTCCAACCCTACCCAAATGGTAAGACTAAAATTATTTTTAAATTGGCATTCCATTTGTATTTTAAAGGAAGTTACTCCAGAAGAATGATCCCTGTCAGCTCTCTCTTTTATATATATATATATATATATATATATATATATATATATATTGTCCAGTATAGATTTCATTGTTGCCTTTTTTAGAAATAGCTACCAGATTGGAAGACAGATCAGGAGAAAGGTGTACACACAGCTAAAGTTACATAACAGGTGGTTTCAATATTCATTGAATAACTTAGTCCAAAGAGTAGTCATTAAAGATTCAGTGTCATTTTGAAGGTGACTCTTTTGCATAGTGCCTCAGACCTATACCTTTCAACAAATTAACATGGAGGGAGATAGTAATGACATGCTTATCACATATATCACAGCTTGGCATGAAGCTACCATGTGGAATAAATCAGGATACCAAATGATCCAAGCAGGCTAGAATGACGGTACCATATAAGAAGATGAAACATAATGAGGCTACATGTAAAGCCCCATATTGGGATTTATAGCTTCACAAGACAAGATAAGAAATATTCTACAACAATTCTCATGAAAAAGATTCAGTGATTCTAAGGAGTTTCTAGTTCAACACAAGTCAATGTTGTGACATGTCTTAAGAAACTGGCACAATTCTATGCCTTTTTTGTAAGAGACATCATTTCAAGAATAAGAGAGGAGATGTTCATGTTCTGCCATACTCTGTATTCAGATCTCATCTGGAGTATGGGGGTTCAATTCTGGGTGCTCCATAATGATGAGAAGGTGGAGTATATCCAGAAAAAGAGACTCAAAACCACAAGAATCAGTTAAAAAGATTCCCATGTTTAGCCCACAGAAAAGACTAATGAGGAATCGAAAGCTCTCTTCTTATAACTGAAGGGATTTGGTGTATAAGAGGAATTAGACAATTTGTGCTTAGAAGTTAGTCAAGTTTTGTTGAAAGATGTCCCTCCAGATTTCTATGTGAACTAGAAATTGAACCAGGAATTGATGCAGAGTGAAAGGAGTAGAACCAGGAGAACATTGTACACAGAGCCTGATACAATATGGCAAAATGGAATGGACTTTTCTACTAGCAGCAATGCAATGATCCAGGACAATCCAGAGCAATTTATGAGAAAGAACGCTATCCACATCCAGAGGAAGAACTGTGGAAGCAGAAATGCAGAAGAAAAACATGATTGATCACATGGTTCAATAGTATAAAATTAGAATCTGCTCCCAGAACTCTAAATCCCACCATCCCACTTTCCTTCTCACATTACATCCTTACATTTTGGAGATAAAGTTTGTGTGTTTTCTCCACCTCTCTTTCTTTTCCTACAAACAGGGTGGGGAAAACTTTTCTTTACTCAGGCTTTTACTTTTGTCCTCTTATTTCTTCTACTTCAAGTGATTATTAATAAAGCTTATAAAATATACTTAGAATTATTAGATATTAATTTAAATCTTACAATAGGGATATGATTAGGGTTTTGATGTTAAATGATCACTCTATTGCAAATATGAATGACATAGAAATAGGTTTTGAACAACGATAGATGTTTAACCCAGTGGAATTGCTTGTCAGCTCTGGGAGGTGGGGATGGAAGAGGGGTGGAAAAAATCATGAATCATGTAACAATGAAAAATATTCTAAATATTTTTTTTAATTTAACAAAAAAAAAAGATGTCCCTCCAAGTCCAACACCAAAGAAAGCACCTGATCTGTTGATGCCTTGAGCATATAAAAGACAGAATAGGATAACTGGGTAATAGTGTGTCAAGGAAGAAGATTCTGACTGGACTTGAAGGAAAACTTTCTAACAAATAGTACTTTCTAATAGTACATTTAGGCTGCCAGAGGAGACAGTAGATGCTCTCTCATTCAGGGTCTTAATGTAAAGATTGAATCAAACTGGTTAGAAGTCTTGTCTTGGAAAGTTCTCTTCAAGTATAAATTGGAATAGGTGTTCTCTAAGTCCCTTGCAACTCTCATATTCTATTATTTTGTAATAGACCATTATCCAAAGGATGAATTCCAAGTGATTTAGACTAACATCCTATTATCTGTTCCCAAATTTTTTTATCTCTTTGTTTCTTGCTGCCTCCTCCCCTCCATATACTTGACCCTTCTTTATCTGAACTCTTTCTTTCTCAGACTGATCTGACTCTGTTCCCTGAATGCATCTGGTATATATATAGCTCCCCTCTAATTTTGCTCATATTATTCTTTTCTTCTCTTTTCTGCCTACTCCTTTCCACTCTATTGTTTAAGACTCATCTCCAATATTATTTTGGTAGACTCCCCTCTTAGAATCTAAATTCCTTGAGAACTTACTTGAGAACAATACTTGAAAATATTGTTTCATTCTTTATGACCCCAGCACCTAGCACAGTACATGGAACATGGTAGGTACTTAATAAATGCCTTTCTTAATTAATTGATATCTTACCCTGAATCACAATGATCTCTCTTTCTCAAAGCCCAATAACACCTGCTACCTGGGCCACTCATCTAGCACTTATAATAGACTCTAGTCATCTTGCCTGTTAAATTGGGGTCTTATGGAAGATATGGACTATGTCTGCTCTTTATTTTGTCCCAGTAGCTCCCATAGCCTTGAGTTCAGAATGGCTTTTCAATAAATGCTTATTGAATCATACTGAACTCATGTGAAACAAATTCATCAGAATGCATCTCTATACGCCCCAGGGTTTGCCAGAGAAAGGTCAGGGAATGCTTTGTTTGGGAGAGGCTCCTGAAAATGTCATATTATATTTGTTTTCCTTCCTAAAATTTTTTTCTCCTTTAGTTCTCCTGAATGCAATAGTCCTTCAGAACAGAGTAACTCTTTGTAGAAAAGCTCTATAACCTTTCAAAGGTGAATGTTAAATCAACAAAAACTAGTGACCATGTCTTATAGTTAGGGGCTTTTATGCTTGTCACTGTTGAACTTAAAATGCTTTTAAATGAATGTTTAAAAATTTTTTTTCATGTAACTGAGATAAAATAGAATATTGTTGACAAGGTTTTCATTTAGAAAAAAAGAATTAATGACATCATTGTGGCTAATTTGTGTAAATCAGAGGCTCTTTAAGGGGGCATCCAGAGCTACTGTCATGGGTAATAAATTTGTATTTTCCCCACATCAGGGTTACACCTAAATCCTTCAAAGTCATAGCAGAATGATGGAAACCCTTCAGAACTGCCAATGTGAATGCTGGGGAGGGTGAGAGAGCCTTCTCAGAGAGAAAAAGAAGATATGGATACCAAGACTATGTGAAGCCATGCCTTTTCACTTATTATTTCTCATTTTACAATGAGAAAACTAAGATCTGAAAAGGGAAAGTAATTTACTTGTGTAACTCTTATCTCAAAGCCCATTGTTATGGGACTCTCTTTTTTGATGGAGGGAAATTCCCTGCCCTGCATGAGGGATAGAGTGATGTTGTTGAGATCGGAAAATCTTCAGTTCTCCACCAGTATTTTCAAGACTCTTCAACATCAAGCATTAAATCACTTCAGGAACTCCTGGTTTCCAGCTTTGAGAGAGAAAATGGAAAAAGCCAACCCCATTTCAAGTTGTTGAAGGAAAAGACTCTGGGAAGATCTGAGCAGACCTGTCAGTCTCCATTATGTTTCTACCCTGAGTTTGCCCCTCTAAAAATTAGAGGAAGTTTTCCCTTGGGTAGATCACAAGCTTTTGCATAGTTGAGTTAAATTATCTCCATTCCTCCAAATGAGAGTTCCTTCATTCTGAATTGTCCATTATATATTCTTTTATGTAGAACTTTTCTGAATTCTATTTTGCTATGATATGGATGAATGAGTTTCTTTGCTACTCACTCTGCGTTCATTGTGGAACTAGCATTTCATGGGGAAAGGATTAAGCTTTGGAAATGGAGCATGGGATTCTCCTTCCCCCAAAATGACAAAGTGATCAAAGGTGAGATGGAACCTGATCATATCCCCCAGACTAAGAATATTTGAGGGAACAAAGCAATCTATTTCTAGTCTTGTACTCCTTCTCTCTCTGAGGAGATTATAGCTGTTTTGACCTCCAACTTCTACCTTCCTTCTTGGAAGAAATAAAAGTCTTTCTTGGAGAAGGGTAGGGGCAAAAGAGGTTAGAGATGTCCATTCCACTTCCCTTCAGTCATACAATGATGAGCCCTGGTCAAAAGTCAAAAAAATTTCTTCCCTTATCTACTTTGCTTTTTTTCTATTTTGTAATGAAAAATGTCCTGAACTTGGAATTGGAAGATTGAGATCTTAGTCTTGTCTCTGTTCTAACTCACTGGGTGATTCCAAAGGTAATAAGAATGGGCTTCACACATGCCCTTTTGACCAGAGTTTATAATGCAATGAACAGAGCCCTGGGCCTGGAGTCATGATGATCTGAATTCAAATCCAGCCTCAGATACTTACTAGTTAGTCACTTAGCCTCTATCTGACTCATTTTCTATATAAAATGAGAATAACAATAGCACTCGCCTCCCAGAGTTGTTATGAGAATCAAATGAGATAATATTTGTAAGGTACTTAGCATAGCACCAGACATACAAAAGGTGTCTATTAAATGCATATCCCCTTGTCTCTAGCCCTAACCCTCTCTCTTAAATTCCCCTTTTATTACTGGTCTGACTCAAATCCTTCCTGACTCTGTATGAGGCTATCTTTATATAATAAAAACCTTCAATAGTATTGGGCCTGCATAGCCCCCAACAGGTGAGCTCTCCAGAGACACCCCATACCCAAACTCAATAGTATAGTCTACATTTTGGCAAAGTGTGTCTGTCTACAGGCACTAATGATCACAAATGCAAAGAAGGGAGCTAAGACCCTACCACATTCCTGCATCTCTCCATGTAAGAAAGGGCACATTTGACTCCCTAAATCAGGCCAGGACAAAGCCAGACAGTTTTGTGTCCAGGTTTCTTATTAAAAAATTATCTTTTACTTGCAGAAAAAATATTGTTTTAGGCATTAAAGATATCATCCGAACATGAGACTTGCTGTTCCCCAAAAACTTTAAAACAAGTAAATGGAAGTCCTTTCCCATCCAAACCATGGCCAATTGCATTAACGATGGGCTGAAAGATGTGTTTGTTCAATTCCAGGACACTTGAATGAAGTGTGATCTTTAATTGAAGTGCTTAGAGGCAATTTGGCAGAGTCTGTGTTTTTAAATAAAGTGTAACATAAGAAGGTTTGGACTGAGAGTAGGAAACTTGGTTCCTATGTCACTTCTACCACTAACTTTATCTTGGCAAGTCACTTTCTTTTTTCTCTAGATCCCTGCACTTCTCTCAATATTGCACAGGCTCCCTCACACTCACTAGCGTGCCAATAAATAAATGTTTGACCAGTTTTGGGGGAGAGAGGCAATAGGGATATGTAAAGGATATGCTTTTTTAAGTTTAATCTGCATTATTAGCATTTTCTCCCTCACTTTCTTAAGTCTAAACCAGTGATTCCCAAAGTGGGCACCACCACCCCCTGGTGGGTGCTACAGCAATCCAGGGAAGCGGTGATGGCCACAGGTCCATTGTAATAAGGGGATTTGTAGGATGTAATATGGGAATCTGCAGGATGTAATATGAGGCTGAAGCTAGGGGTAATAACTGGTAGGAACAGGAAATAAGGCAAGGTAAGGGACCCAAGGCTGGAGGTAATCAAGGGAATAGACTAGGTAGTAGGGAAATTAAGGCAATATTGTGGATGAGGCAGGTATAATGATGAAGGTTGGTAGTTGAGGTGGTAGGAAAAATAAGGGAATGTCTGAGTTTAGGGAGTATAATACTGAGGTAACAAGGGTTGTAAGGGAGAGGATGAATTAACCTAAGGCAGGCAAACAGCAGCAGGGAAATACAGACTGAGACTCAGGTTAAAGACAAACACTGAAGGGAAACAGACTGATCCCTTCAAGTAAAGGACACTTTACAGAGCCAAGTTTGAGTCAGCCAAGACAGCTTGAAACTGATCTCAGGCTTTTGTCAGTTTCACAGGAAGGTATTAGTATTGAAGTTACACTTCCTTCAAAATGGACACCTTCAGCTTCCCTCAAAACTCCAGAGAGTATGTTATTCCTCTCTCTCTTCCTCTCTCTCTTACTAATTAACTAATGAAGTAGCCAGAAGGTCTTGTTTAAACACAAATGGGGTTTATTGTCTTCTAGGATAGATTGGCAGGGTAGAGGATTAAGGTAGCCCTAACAGCTGCTTAGAGAAACCTTAGGTGAGGGAAGGGAATCAGGAACGTGAGACTGAGAAAGGACCTGCCTTAACTCAGCTCTCAAGGTGGTATGTAATCAGTGGGGTTAGGAAGATGGATACAAAGACTCAATAGTTAATTTGTTGCAAGGGTAAGACTAAACTATCACAGATTTGCACTAACTCTCAGATCCACTCTCCTTTTCACTCTTCTCAGACATTCAGGTAGAGGAAATGAAGGTAGGAATAAGGTAGGGTAGGGAGATTCAAAGGATTTAGCTAAATTAACAAATCTCAAAAGAAACTGCAAATCTAGGCCAGGTTTCAATCTCAAGAAGGAGCTCAGGTGGACCCTGGTTCCTTGCACGAGTTCCCATGACCAACTGAAACTTTTCCCAAGATTCTAAACTCCTTTAGTGTCAGAAGAACTCTGCAAAAGCCTGCAAAACTGTTATGCCCCCCCCCTGTACCACACCATTTATCTTTCCTATTAATTGCTATTAAAATTTTTGAAAAACTAATTTCCAGGGGGCTAAGTAATATTTTTTCTGGAAAGGGGGCAGTAGGTCAAAAAAGTTTGGGAACCACTGGTCTAAACAGTTTTAAAAAATAGTAAATCAAGTCCTAATTTATGTTTGCCAGTCACTGAGTTTAAATTTTAAGGAAACAGTTCAAGCTGGCTCCAACATATTAACTCTTGCTCTATCTGCATTTTGTTTCCTACTTCTTCCTGATGACCCAGGGAATGGGCCCTTAATTTCATCAATGGGCTCTCATCAAACCACATTCCAGGACAATCCTTTCTGGGAAGGCTGTCCGTGATCCTCCAAGGTGGCTATTCCTCATACAAGCTTCTGGAATTTTGCCTGACCTTATCTCTAAATATCAAAGTAATATCTCACCCATATTTTTTTAGCTTCTCTCTCCTCTCCCATGTCCTGGTTAGAAATATTATTTGTAAAAATGTTCACAAAGAATTTAGCATGAAAGGTAGAATCATTGCAAGTGGGTGCAATGGAAAGAGCGTCTGGTATCAGAGAACTTACATTCAAATCCTACTTGTGATGTCTACTACCTGCGTGACCTTGGACAAGGCACAACTTCCCTTCACTTCAATACCTTATCTATAAAATAAGGTGGTTGGTGGGGGCAGCTGGGTAGCTCAGTGGATTGAGAGCCAGGCCTAGAGATGGGAGGTCCTAGGTTCAAATCCAACCTCAGACACTTCCCAGTTGTGTGACCCTGGGCAAGTCACTTGACCCCCATTGCCTACCCTTACCACTCTTCTGCCTTGGAGCCAATACACAGTATTGACTCCAAGATGGAAGGTAAGGGTCTAAAAAAAATTTTTTTTTTAATGATAAGGTTGTATACTAAGACCTTTAAGGTCTCTGTCAGCTGTAAAATATCACTATGATGAGAGTCTATGCAAAAGGGTAGAAGCAATCCGTATCACCTTCACAACTGAGTCAATCCTTGGGGTCAGTGAAGGAGTTTGTGACAGCAGTTATCTCTGCCTTATTTCTTTTCCTCATATTATTAATGATTAGAGCATGTTTTCATAGGATTATTGGTCATCTGTAAACCTTTTGAAAACTACTCACACCCCTTTACCACCTATCTCTAGGGAAATGGCTCCTGGTCCTCTATATCCAATAATATTTTAAGGTTCAAATGAAATAATAATTGCACTACATGAACCTTAAAGTGTTTTATAAATGTTTATTATTATTAACCTCTAGTATGGTGGTAATTTCATTCCTTCAAATCTTCTCTTGCACTCCTATTGATTTAAAAGTGTTCATAGCACAGTAGAGAGGTATACTATGACATGTTTAACAATAGGTGTTTAAGCTGCATTATTAATGTTCTTAAGTCTAGACAATCAATAAAACATTATATCAAGCCTTATTTTGTAGTCTTTGCTGACTCCCAACGTATAAATACTCACATTGAAAATTTAGCGATTGGTTCTGCAAAGCTATTAGAGTTGGCTTCAGCACATCCCTGTGTGTACTTAGGCTTATTGTCTCTTATATATAAACCAGATATTTTGTGAGAACTAGAAGGGGGGAAAACCTATCACAATCAATTCACAAAGTAAAGTATCTACTTAGTTCATGAAATGTAATTTAAAACATATCATTTAAATATATGTAAATATTATATATATATTAAAATATATGTAATTTAAAATATATATATATATAAATATATAATATATATATAAGACCAAGAAACATTTTTCTTATGGATAAGTGGTCAAAGAATATGGAGTTTTTGAAAGATCTTCAAGAAATTAATGTTAGTAAGAAAAATATTCCACATAATATAAAGAAAAATTAAAAGAGCTCTGAGGTTTTACCTAACACCATGCAAATTGACAAAGATAATTAAAAAAAAAACACAAACACACACACAAACAACCAATATTTAAAGGGCCATTCAAAGACAAACCCATTTATATACTATTGGTGTTGTAAATTGGTCCAATAGTATAGAGAAACAATTTGGAATTTTATAGGAAAAGTGACTAAATTGTTCCTATTTCTGACCCAATGGTCCCACCTTTGGATATTCATAAAAAAGAAGTCAAAGACTATCATTAATAACAGCACTTTTTATGGTAGCAAAGAACTGGTAACAAAATAGGTGTCCATTGATTGAAGGATTTTCTGAATAAACTGTGGTATATTAAAATAATAGAATATTAGGGGGCAGCTGGCTGGCTCAGTGGATTGAGAGCCAGGCCTAAAGATAGAAGGTCCTGGGTCCAAATCTGGCCTCAGACACTTCCTAACTGTGTGATGCTGGGCAAGTCACTTAACCTCTATTGCCTAACCCTTACCACTCTTCTGTCTTGGAAGGCAGAAGGTGGGTTTAAAAAATAATAATAAAATATTAAGATATGAGGAATAAGCATTTCAGAGAATCATTAGAAGACTGCATGAAATAAGCAGAATCATTTGACTAATATTCCAAATGGCTATAATAATTAAAATGAAAAGAATAATGGAGAGAAATGATACTCTGCATAATTACAATGAAGTGATCCTGGTGAACAGGTAATAAAAAATAGTTCTCTCCTCTAGGCAAAGAACAATGGAGGAACAATGGTTTAAATACACTGTCAGATGAGATGATTGAATTTTTGTTTGTTTAATTGTTTTTTGTTATTGCTGTGGAGAAAGGGTCAGAGGATTATATCTAAAATGGCAACAATGTGAAAACAAAAGACATCAATAAAACTTACTAAGAATTTAATGGAATTAAGTTATATGATTTCATCTAATGTTCGCCATACCCAGATTGTCTCTCTTCACTCAACAAACTAGCCATATAAGCATTTAACTGTCTCTTCCTGCAAACTTGACAAAGAGCTTGGTTTGCCAGTGACAAGGGCAATTCCAAGGGTGGAAAAAGTGGCCCATGACCAAAGCTAAATGCAAAAAAAAAGACATTTCAGGAAGAAAAAAGAAGAGATAGGCCAAATCCTTTAAGGCAGATGATGTCAAAAGATCAAGATAAAAAGGAACTACTTAATTCCTATTATCTTCAAGGGTAGGCAAAAACATAGTTAAGAAAGTAATGAAACCCAAGATAGGTAAGGAGCAGGTCAAAAAGCACATATAAGGCTTATGATTTCAAGTCTCCAGGTCCAAGTGATTACATCTCAGGGGACTTTGAGATCTTCCAGACATAATGAGACTGCTGCCCTGGTCTTTGAGTTAAGCAGTGTCACGGAACTAAGCAAATATTCTATTAGAGAATGCTTGACTTAAATCCTAGGAGACCAATTGAATAGCAATGGCTCTAAGGACTGGAGAGATGATTTATCTATTTGGGCCTTCCCAGAAACCTCATGAATCATACCAGCATCCTTGAGTCAAGAAAAACTTACCTAAGTAGAGTCAAGTACCCTTTGAGGTTATAGCTGAGTCTTGTTACCTCCATAGGATAGGACTATCCATCCATAATACCAAGATACCTCACTACAAGCTTTAAAAAAGTCTAATGGAGCAAGTTGTTCTTTTAGAAACTATTTTAGCTATTTCCTTTTACCTTGAATGGGTCCTTATCTCATTATCTTCTTGCTCTTCTCACTCTCTATCAGGCCTATTACCTGCAGCTATCTCTTGGTCAGCCCAAAGACCCTGGATGGTCTATGTGACTGAAATACATTCCCCCTGTCTAGATTGTGCACTTTAAGAGGGTAAGGACTCTGAATGATTTCCCCTTTGTATTTTCTTCATCACAGTGCTCCACTCTCCATAGAAAGAAGTACCCATAATGACATGATCACAGATTTTTGTAGTACAGAAATCTGTGATCATGTCATTATGGGTACTTCTTTCACTGATGCCAATCAACCTTTCCAAGACTTAGTTAATGATCTTTATGAGATATTGTGGTCAACATATTCATCACAAATCACTGGGGATGTCACTATAAATTTTCGAGGTTTACCTTTGTACTGTGTAATTAGAATGTTGTACCCTAAAGACTCCATCTCCCAGAATTCTTTTTCTTTTCCCAAAATTCTTTTTCCTTTCATCCCTACATTGTGTCCTCATGTTTTATAAATAAGTTATGTGTAACTCCACCCTCTTGCTCTCTTCAACCGCATTTGGGCCTGGGAAAGCTGACTTTACTCAGGCTTTTACTTTTGTCTTTTTATTCCTTTTACTTCAAATGATTATTAATAAATATTATAAAATATAATACTTGGAGTTATTGTATATTAATTTTTAAGCTTACATTTATGGCGACCAGGAAGGGACAGAATTCTCAAAAAGAAATTTTTTTAAGCCTTTAAGAAAAAGAATTCTGGGAGATGGGGTCTTTAGGGTACAACATTGTAATTACACAGTATGCTAGACACATGTTTTGGTGTTGATTTTGTAATAAAGCCTTTGCAACTTGGTATGAACCATTAGAGTATGTTCTCTGTTGGCATAACCTTTCAGAATCCAAGGTCACTTCCGCACCACAAAAAAGGAAGAGTTTAGTGAAAGATCCTTACATGGTAGCAGTCTAATAAATGTTTATTGAGGTTCATTTTGATTCTATGATTTTCTGATTCTGTAAAGCCAGATACCTAGTAGGTACTCAATTGATTGAGTAATTGACTGATTGATTCTGAAATAAAATCGGTCATAGCATTGAACAGTAATAGCAAGGGCCTTCTATCATTTTGTATGTTGCATTGTTTTAGGCTGCTCAGAAAGCAGCCATGCATGACCTTGACGTCCAAGCCAAGTTTGTAAACTGAGTAGCTGGAAGGCAAAATGAGAAAAGTCTCTATTTAACATATAAACACGAGTGAGATCAGTTTAGGAAGACTTGCTAAAGGATTATCACCTGTGTTGTTTCTAGAATTTAAAATAATCTGCCATGCATTCAGCACAGGCACAGAGGATTACTAATCATACAGTACTTGTACTTCCTGGGCTTTCAATCATGGTCAGAAGTGATGGGAATAGGTTAGAAGGAGAAAAAGAAGCCCCAAAACTTCAATGTTAACCAGAACCCATGCATTTTATGAAAAGTAGCCCATGGGCACACACAGGCCTGGGCACTGAAGGAAGTAGTATGTCATGATCACAAACACCTAGAATCACAGATTGATTGTCAAAGATCACACAATCCAAACCCTTCATGTGTCAGACAGAGAAACTGAGACCCAGAGGGTAGAAGAAAAATGCCCAAGATGATATAGCTAGTGGAGACCCATCCCCTACCCCAGAGACTTCCCTCATCTACTTCTCAGTTCTAATCATTCCTTACTCTGGGTTTTTCCACCATGCTAGTTCTTTTTATAAAAAAAATGCAAATCACCCATCAGGGATAACAAAGTAAGAATAGTTTCACCAAAAAAAAATAGCCTTAGATTTCTGATTCTGGCAGGAGGAAAAGAGGAAGTGAAGGAGGGAAAGGGAGAGGAGGAAAGAAGGCAAGAACAAGGAAGGGTATGGTATACCAAAATGGGATTAAAGGAATCCAAAAGGGGGGACCTGACATTCAGTTGTCTCTCTTTGTAGAGAAGGGAGCGGGGCTGAAAGAGCCTTAAAAATAGGGTATGGGATTTTTAACTCAAATTTCTGAAAGCCTTCTTAAAGTTTCAAAGAGATTTAAGAAAATATAAGAAAGAACTTCACACTATTCAATAGTAGTAATACAGTGTTTTGAATTCTTTCTCCCATGGCAAAAGTGTACTGAAGCCAATCCTTATCATATGGAAAGACCCAATTTTTACATTTTTATTATAAGCATTTACCTTTTTGGAAATATCAAAATACAAATTAGGGTTTGATTTTTTGTTTTGTTGATTGTCTAGACTAATGGTTCCCAAACTTTTTTGGCCTACTGCCACCTTTCCAGAAAAAATATTACTTAGCCCCCTGGAAATTAATTTTTTTTATTTTAATAGCAATTAATAGGAAAGATAAATGCACCTGTGGCCATCACCGCTTCTCTGGATCACTGCAGCACCCACCAGGGGGTGGTAACACTCACTTTGGTAATTACTGGTCTAGACCTTAAAAAGTGATCTGGAAGCAACAAGGTGATACAGCTGATAGAGAGCCAGGTCTAGAGTCTGGAGGACCTACGTTCAAATCTGACCTCAGATCCTCCCTACCTATGTGACCCTAAGCAAGTCACTTAACCCTGTTTGCCTCAGTCTTGTTCTTCTATCTTAGGGTTGTTACTAAGACAGAAAGTAAGGGTTAAGAAAAAATTATCTTTAAAAATGTCAATAATGTAGATAAAACTGAAACGTGTGTTGTGTTTACTTTTTCTTCCAGAGACCCAATTGTTAAATTTTTACCAGCACACCCCTGCCAATGGGTTAAAACTTTACATAAAAAGCATAGTGATTAAAGTGTTTATTTTATCTTCAAGTAGGGGGAAAAGCCAGATCCTCTAGCACCTAGCACCTAGCTCAGATCTGTTTCAACTCCACTATAAATTCATGACCACTTGCAGTATTACTACTTACTTACAATGACTACTTACTTACAATACAATATATGATATACAATCATGAAGTGGGTTTTTCCTTTATGGAGATAAGAAACTTTAAAAGACTGTGATGTGGTAGGAAAAGCAATGTTCCCCGAGTCTGAAGATATAAATTTGAATCCTCAGCCCAATATCCTGAACAAGTTATTTAATCTATGCCTCAGTTTCCTTATCTGTAAAATGGAGGTAATAATACTTATATGACCTACTTCATAGGATCATGGTTAAGAAAATACTTTCATAAAAAAAGTAAAGAGCTATATAAATAAATGTGTTTAGTTATGAATATAAAGTATACTATTAGGTTAATAATATAGTTATTAATATTTAAAAGTAATGAACTAGTATAGTGGATAGATAGGCAGTCTCAGAAACACAAAGCCTTGAGTTAAAGCCCTTCCTGTGACACATTAGTTGGGTGACATGGGTGAGTCATCAAACCTCTTCATGCCTCCAGGCAACTATTTACAATTATAAAAATATGCACAATTACAATTATGAGTTAGCAACATGTTGCTAATCTTTGTCAATAGGAAGTTTCCAATGGAGGAATTCCTTATATGAATGAAATCATAGATCCAGATGTAATTCCCCTCCCCTCCCTGCCAAAAAGTAGACATAACAGATGTTTCCCCTTCTCTCTGGGCCCTGTACTGAATGACTCAAGAACTGAAGTCTAGATACTCTGAGGGGCTGAAACATGAATAAATAGGACTTAAGGTGAAAGACTCCACTAACCAATCAAATACCTACTTTTCATCTTATTTTGTGCCTATAAAAGTTGTTTGGGGGTTGAAAAAATGGAGAGGGAGAAAAAAATAGGATCTTTGTCTTTCCAGAGTGTCTATACTCCTACTAAGGAGGAGATCCTACTAATAAAAAATGTGTACTTCTCTAGAAGGCTTCTTTTCCCTCTCCTTCCTTCTCTTCTCTTCTCTTTTCTTTCCTCTTTCCTCCACCTCCATAACACTGACCACAGACTAAACCCCTAACCCCAATCATTCATCTGACAAATGCCCTACCGTGGTCATCAGAAGAACCAAGTGAGAAAATGTGGCTGCTGTAGTATACCCCTCATTGCTGATCCTCAATTACACAATTCTCAATTATACAGCTAGAAAGTGGAACTCTTGCTAAGTTATATGTCCTTACACGAAAGATCACCATGCTATACCATTCCAGACACATATCCAATTACAGGCAACTACAAGTAAAAGTCTACATTCCTTGATTATACCCAAATTACTTTATAATATATAACATATATGTAATATAATAATGCTTGAAATAAATGAGTGTTAGCTGGAAATTAAAAGTAAAATAATTCCATTTTAATGTCATTAAGTGTAATGGACTTTGACCTGCAGCATAAAAGAGGCCCTGGTACATATCCTCTGTGTTTAGAAAACAAGTTAGTATTTATTAATTTATTAATCATCTAGCTTAGTCAGGCATTGTGCTAAATGAAGGGTAGGGAAAACAATTACTTTGGGTTCCAGATGAGCAATAGCCCAAGTACTCAGAAATCCCCTAAGCAAAGGTACAGGTTGGAGCATCCCAATCATATCCAGCATGGAAAGCTGCAGCCCTTGAAGCAAGGAGAACACCATCTTCCCATGGATGGGAAAGGGGAATGTTGGAGGCCATCTGGCAGCTACCCTTTTCCAGACACAAGAGGACACAGGTCTGTATTGTGCTCCCTCTGTTGCTACTAAAGAAAAGAATAAAGAGCATGCAAAGTGTTATAAGCAGCAAAAGACTGTGGTGGATCTCTGCCTCGAAGTTCTTGGCTCACTTTCTTTCTAGGTATCAATGCACATATGTAAACTCACACACACACACACACACACACACACACACACACACACACACACACACACACAAACCAGCTATTCTTTTCTTCTCTCTCTCCCAACTCTATACTCCATCAATGAGTCCAAAAAAAAAAAAAAAAGGAATAAAATGACTTCAATCTCTAACATTGAAAAAGTCTCTACCATACTGTGGTTTAAGGCCTGTCTTTACATGACATGATGGCTGAATCCATCTGTGCTATAATACAGATAATTTCCACAGTTCACATGAGGACAATGACTGGTCTGGATATGCAGCAATTACTTTTGGACATTCAGATACAAGGAAATTGTAGTTCTGAGAGCTATATTCTGTTTCTCGTTGGATTGTCTTGACTCAGTAGAATGCCATACCATATCCCACCTGACCTTCCATTGTTCCTTTTTTTTCTTTCAAAAGCCTTGATCATTCATAGGCCCCAACCCACCACCATCCCATAATGTGCAATTTGGAAGGGCAGATGAGAACTAAAGGGGGAAGTATAAAGGCTATCCATGAGAAACATGACCTGGGCCCCACCTATTTAATTCAGACTCTAACTAGAGTGCAATGTAGGAACTCACCATTCTGATTTCTTTAACTACAGGCTACTGTGAGAAAGAAAGCAAAAAGTATAGTGTTAACATTTGGTCCAACTGTCCAATCCCCAACCCTGGTTTAGGTCCACCATATGCAATCTCTAATATATCCAAGAACCAGAGAAGAGATTTTAAGTTCTCAAAATAGAATTCATTTTCATAAATTCCATGTTAGATAGCTTATTGGGGAGCGAGTAGAAGGTATCAAATATTAGGGGGAGGGATATATCAAATATGTTTGGTTGTTATGCCCCAGAAGTTAGAGATTGTTGCTTTTTTAATGTGTGCTAAGAGAACAGCCAAGAAGGCCCCAAAGGAATTGGAGTCACTTGGGCAATGGACTTTATTTTTCCAAACTTAAGCTTTACCCTCTGAAAAAAAATGCAAATAATATGTACTATACAGAGAATGGTTGAAATAGCAATGAAGTACTAAGGAAACAAGTTGTAATCTACCCCACATGCTGTTGCTGGGTTAAGCTGATACCAAGCAGAGCCCAAGTACTTACTTGATCCAGATAGCGTAATCACATTCTCCCCTGGAATTCCAAGGGATTTTATGACTTCTTGGAATTTCTTCAAGCCTTTATCAGATACTACTTTATTCCTGCCTACAAGAAAGAGGCAGAATCAAAACTTAGAACTGTTTGGCATTAACTTCCCCACCCCACTGATGCTCACTTTTCTAGAATTCATAACCCTGCAAGAAATTTCAGAAGTAGTCCCTTTCTCCAAAGTGAGATCAGTCATAGTTTGCATCTAGAGGCAATAGTTTCTTGAAAGTGTTCTTGGTCATGTACTCCAACCCACACTGAAGGGCAGAAAAAAGACATAATAGCAGGGCATAATGGTAGAGTTAATGGCAAGATCCTAGGACAAGGATGAGGGCAGAGGAATCAAAGGATGATACTTGAAAATATCAAGGAAGGGACAGAAAGCAACTCAGACTTAAAGCCAAGTTCTTGGTATAATGAGTCTTTTTCAGAACTCATCACCTGACAGAACATACCATAGAGTTTAACTTCAAAGTCTTCCTTGTTTTCTCTGTTTCCTATGTAAATAATGCCATAGTTTTTATAGTCAGTATCTATCACTTGGAAGAAGCAAGGGTTTCCATCTGGAAAGGAAAAAAAAGAGAGGTCAGTGAAATAACATCAGAATGCCTTCAGTGGTCAATAAATTTAACAATACTGTAAGGTGTTCAACTGCAAATAACGAAGCTATTATCAGCATACAATAATCTAAGGGAAAGGATTCATAATGAAAAATTCTATCTACATCTAAAGAAAGAAGTGATGGAATCTGAATGCAGATTGAAATATACTTTTTTCACTTTGTTTTTTAGTCTGTTTTCTTTCTCAATATGACTAACATGGAAATGTGTTTTGCATGATGTGTGTGTATAACCTATACCAAATTGCTTACTGTCTTAAGGAGAGTGGGAAGAGAGGGAAGGAGAGAATTTGTAACTCAGGCTTTTTAAAATTAATATTAAAAATGTTTTTACATATAATTGTGAAAATAAAATATTATTAAAGTTTTAAAAATAAAATAATATAAGGATAATAATTCTTGCCTTGCATTCCTTGCAAGGTTGCTATAAGTATAAAATGAGGGACAATGATAAAAAATAACCTTGTCAAATATAAAAATCTGTATCTGTTGCCCTCCATAAGCTTGGATCACAATGATCATGGGGAGTAGGGGAGATAGTTTAACTGGGGAAGTGAACCAACTGCAAAATTGGATTTATTAGCCTGTAATGCTTTCTCATAATTATTGATCCTGGTATTCCCAGATAGAGCCAAGCCAGACTCTGATTGTGAAAGAAGTAAAGTAAGTTTTCAGAATCTCCCACTTTCTCTACTTCCACACCCAAAGATCTAATTCTCATGGGGTGGCTGCTCTCCAAGACAGCAGTATGAAATTTATTGCTTAATCCCACATCAGCCTTCAAAATTTATCCCTCCTATAATCTCCTCAGGAATTTGCTAAGCATCATTCATTACTAAGATGTTAATTGCTTACTGTATTACTTTTTGAGAGCATGGTATTATCCATTTATAAAGGGGATCTTGGAATCCATAATGCCTAAAGCTAGAGGAGTGAGTTATGGTGAGGCCTCATTCCAAATCCCAAGGCCACTGAGAAATTTTTTATGTTCCTAAAATTAAAAATTACAAGTTTTGTGTGTATATGTATGTCTGTATGCATATACTTATGTGTCTATCCTATGAGTATCTACATGTGCCTTTCTCTGTATGACTATGAATCTGTGTCTTCTATGTCTTGATGTGTATGTGTGTGTGCCTATGTGTGAACCCATGTCAATAATTACCTATGTATATTTTAGCTTTGGAGGAAGCCCTGGAGGTTGACTTCACTGTACTCAGGGTATTCTGTTTTTTATGAGGTCAATAATCAAACCCAGGTTTCCTATGACATGCAGAGCCCCTAAGCACTTCTGGATGCTGGTTCTGACTATAGCATTAGAAAAACTAAAAACCCTGCAATCATTCTTTGAGTTGCGTTAGGTGAAAGTGGTAGAAAAACAAAATCCATCTTTAATTCTTTCATCTCTCACTTACCATCACTTTGATATTGTTCAGAGTTTCCTTGTTTTGTATATAAAGTATTTACTTCTGTACAGTTACCTTCTGACCTGTGAATGGATCAGTGAAAGAGAAGTCAGCCTTAAGCTTCTTGGCTTCATTTTAGAGAACAAACAAATGGAAATTAGTCTCTGGTTTCTGGACCCTGCTCTACCCTCATCCCCCAAAGCCCAGAGTTGCCTCAGTGCAGTTTAGTTCATGAGAATCAAATTCTTCTAGACTCTCTGCTCCTCATATGATTTCCAATTCAAAGAACATTGGTTCTGTGCAAGAGAGAGAGAAAAGCATTCTTTGCGCTTGAAGATTCAGCGGGGTTAGTTTTGACATGACACCTTGTTCACACGTGGGCCCCCTCCTGCCTCTGTCAGGGCCACAGGAGAGGCCCAGGAGGGAACAAGGGGTCATGCCCCTTAGTCATGAAGTAATTTTTTTTTCCTCTGTGTTTCAAAGAAGTGACTCACCAAATTCCCCAGAACACCTACTCAACCTATGACTACACCATAATTCTGTGGAACAAATGTGTTTTGGGGGTCCTCATGAGTTTATAGTGGAACAAAGACCACTTTTCTAATCCACAGATAAGATTGCTAAAAGTTATAATACACAAATTGATCAGTTAGGGAAGATGCCTTCTGGAAAATTCAAAACTATACCAGTTAATACTAGAATACTCCTGAAAAAAAAAAAACGGACAGAAGTATCATGTGTGGGATAAAGGCACTAATCAGCATGCCCACTGGGGGCTTTGTTTTCACAAATATCTAAACTGAAGCATCTTGTGATGGCTGATATAAGGGTAAGGTACAAGGACAAGCATTTAAAGGGCACCTAAGAAAGATGGTGATTAACCTAACAAGAAGTTAAGTAGCATTTTACTGGGGTACATAAAAGCAAAATGCTTATGGTTACCTAATGTAAGAAGATTTGAAAACAGAAGTTCTTAAGCAAGTTGGTTCATACAAGCTTAATCCAATGTGGATTCTATCAAACCCCTGATTCGCTGATGATATATTGTTGGCAACAAGTTATGGGATAACAGGATTATATAGCATCATTACTTCTTCACCCCATCCCCAGCCCCCGGGGAGTACAGCATAGTGAGAATAGTATTGGATTTGGAGCCAAAAGACACCTGGATTTCAATCTTGGCCTGATGCTTAATGGCTACGTGGTCACAGGTAAGTCATCTAATCTCTCAGAATCTAAGCTTTGGGAAATTCAGTTTTGTTATTTTCAAATGGGGGCACCTGTAGTACTTAGCTCAAAGAGCACTGAGGAATAAATGAGATAATGTATATGTTCAAGTGTTTTGTGAACTTCAAAGTGGTAGCCAATGTGAATTTAGGGAACTCATTGTCAGTGCCACAGCTCAGTCACCTGGTAGAGTCTGCCAATATCCATCTTCTAATCCTAATCCCTCCCATGCTCTTTCTTCACTTATTTATATGTTGTTTCCCACTCCTAAAACCAGGGTTTAAGGGTCCTAGAGCCATGTCCACTAATGCTCACTAAAATCTCTAAAATGGAATAGATGAAGGAAATGGGGACAAGATTTGCATTTTGAAAGAGAAATCTGGAGAGAAGACAATGCTTAACTAGAAAGGACAGTGCTCTGATGGTAGAATTCCCCAGCTTGGTGGCTCCTGAGGGGAGGATGAAAAGTATGGGAAGGGGTGTTGGAGGTTGGCGGGGAGGACAGGGATGGACTTTTTCAGCTACACTAGGACTAAATGTCATCAAAGTACACATGTTCTTAGAGTAGAGAGTCTTCGATGTTGGATTTTTCTAAATGTACAAATATTTAATGCCTTCCCAAAGTCTATTGTCCATATTAATCAAGTATTTATTTTGTGCTAAGTCTGTTCTCATGCAGAAATAGTAAAAGCTTGGAGATTTCAAAGGAAAGTCCTAGGTAATGGTTATAATTTTCAAACTTTGCTTGCCTAGGGTGCCCAAATACCTCTTCCCAGATCTCTTCCCTAAATGACCCTTGAATCATACATCCTTTCTAGGCTGGTTATTCTATTCTTCCTCACTGGCCCAGCCCTCAGGATTCAGAAATAGTTCACCTCTCCCTCCTAGTTCCAGGGCACACCAAAGGGGCTTAGGTAAGAAGACTTCTTAATCCAAACCATGGATACAGAAATGTTTGTAGTCTTTTACATGAGGTCAATGTAAGACCCAGAGGAAGGGGAAGTCAGAGAAGGTGAGGGTGATAGTACTTACAAAGCGAAGGTAGTCTGAAGGTTCACACTCCCATTGGCAAAAGGTGAAAATACTGCCAAAGACATTTTGACCTCTTCCTTGTCCTGGTCTGACAGTTTCTCACTTGTTGCCAAGCTAATGAAATTCCAGGTCCCCTTAGCCTAGAGAAAGTCACTTTCATCAGCTTTTGTACTCTCAATTCAAAAAAAACAATCTTCATTCAACTCAATTCCACAAATGGATATTAAGTGCCTACTATGTGCAAACCCTAGTGCTCAGAGTTGGGGGTACAAAGGCAAAAATAAAAGTCCCTGCCATCAAGGAGCTTAGATTCCATAAGTCAATATTCTATGCACATAGATGTAAATACAAGGGAATTTGAGAAAGGAAACTAGCAACTGTGGTAGGTGAATCAGGGAAGTTTCTATGGAGAAAGTGACTTCAGAGCAGAGACTTGACAAAGGAGGATTCTGAGAGTTAAAGATGAGGATCTAATGGAATCCATGGGGAACAGCTTTAGCTTATGAGAATGTATAGGGAAGAGATCATAGGATCATAGGAAGGGGGCATAGAGGCCACCTAGGATCATAGATTTAGAACTGGATGAGAGCATAATTCAACTTCCTCACTTTCCAGATGAGGAAATTGAGTCAAGGTTAGTGTAGCTAGCTTGCTCAAAGTCTCACAGGTAGTCATCTAGACTGTATGTCAGGGGTGGATTTTGAATTAAGGTCCTCTTACTATGGAGCTAATGTTCTTTTCCACTGTACCAAACTACCTTGCCTGGAACGTTCAGATCAAGGGATAGTTAGCTAATCTCAATTTTGAATGGAACTTCTTTCTCGAAAAGTAGATTCTAGATTCATGACTTAAAATATTTTTTGAGCCTCAAAAAAATCATCTGCATGTAGTTGTCTCAAAGTCACTGAAGTATTTCTGCAATCAGAGAAATGATGGTGGCTTTGAGAGAAAAGGAAGAATAATAGACCCTGAGCCTCAAAGTCTTTGAACAAAAGAGTTCTATATGCACCAAAGTTCAGTGAGAATAAGACTTTAGGGGAAGCAAAACCAAGTTTATTTCCTGGAATTTTAAGCAACTAAGTTGGATGTCCCTCTTCCTAGTGGCCTCCCTAAAATGTTAGAATCTCCTATGTGCCCTTAGGGAGGATCTACTATATGACCAGTCAAATAGATAGAGACAAAGGTAGGAGGGCATATAATGGGATTTCCTAGACCCTCTTGTCTTTTCTTTCTATACCCTTTATTTAATCCCCACCCGTTGATTTAATTATCTCTTTTATGGAGATGAGTTCCAAATCTAAACATCTAGCCCAAATCTCTCTTCTGAACTCCAATTCTACATTACCTACTGAAGAACTCCACATTTGTCCCATAGCAAACTCAATTTCAGCAAGTCCAAAATAAAACTCATATTTTCCCCAAAAATAGAACTCATATTTCCCCCAAATACCTGTCACAATCAAATTTCCCCATTTCTATCACAGAATCACAATTTGAGAGTTATTCTTAACTTTTCTCTCTACTGCACCCTAACCTATATCTTATTCATCACCAAGTTTGTTTTTTCTGTTCTAACCTGATGTCTTATTCATCCATTTCTTTCTCTTACACAGCCTCTATCATAGTGTAAGATCTGACATCTCCCACCCTATCAGAATTTCCCACAATCAGACTTCTTGGTCCCAGGCTCTTCCTTCTTCAATCCTCACAGAGCTTCCAAATTGATATTTCTAAAACATGGGCCCAATCCCGTCACTTCTCTATTCAGACATCTATGACAGCTTCCTAATGCCTCTAGGAAAAAATCCAAAATCATCAACCTAGCTCAGCCCAGCCTAGTTCCTACCTCCCTTTCCAAACTCATTTCATATTATTCCCCTTGTCAAAACTCTCCATTCTAGTCAAATTGGCCCATTAGTTCTTCTCCATATATGTAATTCCATCTCCTGTCATGATACCTGGTATCTGAAAATAATCTCCTTCTCATGTCTACCACGTAGGGTTCTACTTCCTAAATAAGACCTTTCCCGATCTCTTCAGTTATAAGTGCTTTATCCCTCTTGAAATTATTTTGTACTTAATCTGTGTGCATGTTGAATTCCCCAAGTAGAATATAAAGTCTTGCAGGAAGGACTCACTTTGTTTCTGTCTTTGCATCTCGATGTACTTCGTACAATGCTTTGCCTATCATAGGAACTGAATTAATATTTGTCAAATTGAACTAAATTATAATTAAGTTGACCCTGCATAGTATAGACTGTTAACACTAAATCAAGTGTTCAAATCCTCCCTAACAACTATGAGCCCCAATTTAGTCCCTTCATTTATCCTATGAGAACATTCCCATCAGCTTCTATTTCTTTTCCTTCCCACTGAAAACCATGGAGTCCTAAAGACATAGAGTGCTTGCCTGAAACTGCAGCGTTAGTACTCTTAGACTAGTATCCTTCCCCCTACAAATGAGGCCTTTGGGGATGACAAGAAGTCCACCACCCCAACCTCAGCCCAAAGTCCTCTGACTAGGATTGTTCACCCTTATCACTAAAGGAACATGTGATGTTTTCAAAAGGGGGCCTTTGAGGGTTGTTACCTGAGAGATATTGAAATCTGGCATCGAGGTGATATTATTTTGAACCTGGAAGGTGCAGAGCGGAGCCTGTCCCAAACTCAGCAGCACCACAGCCATTCTGATGCCCCACATCCCCCAACTCATTCTGGTATCAAGAGCAGCTAGTGAATGAGTGAGAGGGAGTGCAGCAACCCCTGAATCAGACCCGATTTTTATATTCTTAAGCCCAATACCTAAAGACAGGTTTGTCCACCTACCACCAGCAGCAGTAAGAACACTTATTTACATAATGGCGTTCCATCTCACTGGAGATGCCTTCCACTGTTCTTAGTACCAGCAGCTTCTCTCTACAGTACATCTAGGGTAATCCATAAAATAAAAAGAGAATAGTAGAATCCTCTATAAAAGTAAAATAGAAAACAGAATACAATAATGTTGATTAAAAGAAACACAATTAAAAAATATAAATATGCACATATAGTTAAAATTAAGATAAGGCCACAAACTAAAATATATTATCTTTCAAATGAACTATAAAAAGCAGGGTTCACAATCATGATCTCAAACTAGGTTACAGCAAAATAAAATATTTTTAAAAGAGATAATCAGGGGGAAAGCACATTATGCTGAAAGGTACCATAAACAATAAATTAATGGCAATACTTAGCATATATGAAACAAGATGAATTATGTCTAAATGATTGAAAAAAAACTAAACATGTTACAGAAAGAAATAGCAAAACTATAATAGTAAGAAACTTTAAAGTATTCTTTCAGACCCAGACAAATGTAACGAAAAATAAAGAAGAAATTAGAGATCTCAATAAAATTTTAGAAAAGTTAAATAAGCTAGGTCTCTGAAGAATATTGAATGGGAAAAGAAAGAAGTATAGATTTTTCCTGTGGATGTCACCTTTACAAAAAATTATCATGCATCAGGATATCAAAACTTCACAAACATGCAGAAAATAGGAAATATTAAGGACATTTTTTACTTACCACAATACAACAGAAATTATATTCAGTAAAGGACAATAGAAGAAAAATTAAATTTTGACTGAGACTAAATAACTCAGTCCTGAAGGACTGGTGGATTATAAAGAAAATCACATAAATAATAGTTAATTTCTTTAAAGATAATGACAACAATGAGGTAACATATCAAAAGTTTTGGGATATAGTCAGATATCTATAAGGAAAAATTTATATCTCTAAATGTATTCATCAAAAAGAAAGAGAAAAAGAACTGATCGATAATTTGGCCATGTATTATCAACAATAACAACAAAAAATAGATACCAACAAACATTACATTTTTGAAGGATTTCATTTTGGCTTATGAATGTTAAATTATGCTGGCCATATGTAGATGTAGCAGCTATACCAGCCAACTCCTGGTTGTCCTAATGTTGTGACCTCCTACAACACAAATATTCAAAAGGACTATGCCACAACCTGACTTTTTTGGATTATACAGATAGAGCTAGCTTTATAGGAAGAATGTGTGTGTGGCTTGCTCCAAAGAGTTTCTTCCTCTAAAATATTAGCTCTACTACTTGTCATTCTTCTATTCTACCTCCAGAGATTTCTCTATTGACAAGATACTAAAAATAAATATAATTCATCAGCATTTCCTTATATTACCAATAAAATTTAATAGGAAGAGATATAAAGAGAAAATCCATTTTAAAATAACTGCAGGTAATATAAAATAATTGGAAGTCTACCTGTCAAGGCACACATAGAAATTAAATGAACTCAGTTACAAATATTTACAAATACTCTTCACAGATCTAAGTAATTGATAAATATCAATTGTTTATAAGTAAGCTGAGGTGGTATAATAAAAATGATATTAATTAAATTAATTTGGTGCCATATCAATCAAACTAACAAAAAATTACTTTGTAGAGCTGGGAAAAAATAAAACAATTATTCAAGAGGAAGAAAAATACAAGAATATTAAGAGTGAAAAAATAAGAAAGAAGAAAATCTAGCAGTTCTATTCTTCAAACTGTTCTAAGGTTTAGTCATCAAAACTATTTGGTCCTGGATAAGAAATATAGTGGTTGATCAGTTGAAATCAGGTACACAATAGATAAAAGCAAATGAGCACAAAACCCTAATGTCTGATAAAACAAAAGATCTCAGCTCTTGGGGCAAGAACTCACTATTTAACAAAGACTTAAGAAACCTGGAAAGCATCCTGGGCAGAAACTGGGCAGAAACCAACATCTCACAGCTTATAAAATGATAAACTCAAAATCGGTACATGATTTAGACTTAATGGGTGATATCATAAGCAAAATTAATGGAGCATGGGGAAAAGTTACCTGTAAGATCTTTGGATAAGGGAAGAGTACATGAGCAAACAAGTGACAAAGAGGTATCACAAAATGATAAAATCAATAATTTATCTTACATAAAGTAGAAAAGATTTTACACAAACAAAAACAATGCAGCTAAAATTAGAAGAAAATCCAGAAATTGGGGTGGACAGGGTGGATCTTTGAAGCAACTATCCCTTATTTTTTTAAATATAGAGGGGGAACTAAGCCAATTTTATAAGAGCCATTTCACAAATGATAAATGATTGTGTGATATAGACAGGCACTTTTCAGAGGAAGAAATCAAAGTTATCAATAGTCAAATAAAAAAATGCTCTAAATCACTAATAATTAGAGAACTGCACATCAAAACAGCTCTGAGGTACTATCTCATACCTATCAGATTGTATAAGACGGCAGAAAGGGAAAATGACAAATGCAGGAGGGAATATTGGTACACTAATGCACTATTGGTAGAGTTGCAAATTAGTCAATTCATTCTGAAAAACAATTTGGCAAAAAGTAAATTTTACATATCCTTTGACCCAGAAGTACTGCTACTGAATCTACTCCAAAGAGATGAGAGAAAAAAAATGAAAAATATTTATGGCAACTATTTTTATAGTAGTCTGGAATTGGACACTGAAGGGGAATTCATTGGAGAATGACTGAACAAATTATGGTATGTGAATGTGATAGAATACTATTGTGCTATAAGAAATGATAAGAGGAGGTGGTTTCAGAAAGACCTGGGGAAACTTTTCATAAATCAGTTTCAAAATCTATTTCATAAATTGATGCAATATGAAGTGAGCAAAACCAGGAAACAGGTACTCAGTAATGGCAATTTTTAAAAGATAATCAACTGTGAAATATTTCATAAATTTGATCAACACAATGACCCATCATAGTTCCAAAGACTCATGATGAAAAATGCTACCCAGTTCCAGATCAAGAACTCATAGACTCAAAATGCAACTTGAAGCATTTTTTCTTTTTTCTCTTTTTTTTTCCTGAAGACAACATGCATAAATTTCATTTTGCATGTCTTCAATTTGTAATGAATTTTGTATTTCTTGCCTTCTCAGTGGTGGGGAAGAATTGGATTTGAGGAAAGAATCTTGAACTGAAAATAAAATAAAATTGAATTAAAAAAAGAAAATAAACATGAGTTAATTCAAAAGGGAAAAAATATTCTGTAGAAATTTTCTATGTACATTCTTCTAAGAAGATAGATCATACCTTAAATCATGGGATTTAAGGATAGAAAATTTAGTAAATTCTCATTATTTTATAGATAAAGAAATGGAAGTCTAGAGAAGTGAAGTACCTGAAGGTTACACAGGAACTGAGATTTGAACTCAGGTCCTCAAATTACAAAGCCAGGACTCAGTGCACTATACTAGGCTGGGTGCCTCTTAATGCTACTATTTTCTGAATCATTATTAGTTAGCACTTTATCATGGACTTAGAAAGAAAGAGGAAAAGTTCCCTGAATGCTGGGGGGTAGGGGAATCTTGTAAATACAAGATGATTGTAGGGGGAAGGCGTATGGAGGATTCTAAAAAGCTAGGGTAGAGGAGAATCAAGGACAAACTCTAACCTGTCACTATTCTCTGCCTTGAACTAATCTTCCAGATCTTGCAAGTGAAAGAAGTGACAAAGGTAGTTATGAAAATCATAATCATTATCCTTATATGACATCTTCCCTCCCACTGCCACCCCACTGCCCAACACCATAGAGCATCCCAACAGCAATGAGTTTGTATCTCACAAGCAGTCAGAATAATTGCTCCATTGATCTGCTTATTTTCCCAGAAGCATCTTCTATTATATCTATTGGTCCCACAAAAGACATTGTAAATCCATCTCTGGGTGGGGTCCGTTATGATTTTCAAAGACTCTTGGTCTGTCTGTTGACCTTAGATAGCTCCCAATGGACTGCTGTGTACCTGTCAAAAAGAAGGAAGGAAGGAAGGAAGGAAGGAAGGAAGGAAGGAAGGAAGGAAGGAAGGAAGGAAGGAAGGAAGGAAGGAAGGAAGGAAGGAAGGAAGG